>NC_138375.1:81183481-81253641 GCF_054177405.1 Leptonychotes weddellii | reverse complement strand
TTGATCGGTGTGTCTGTTTTTGTGCCAGTACCATACTGTCTTGATGATGACAGCTTTGTTATATAGCTTGAAATCGAGAATTGTGATGCCACCAGCTTTGCTTTTCTTTTTCAACATTCCTCTGGCTATTCGGGGTCTTTTCTGGTTCCATACAAATTTCAGGATGATTCGTTCCATTTCTTCGAAAAAAGTGGATGGTATTTTGATAAGAATTGCATTAAATGTGTAGAATGCTCTAGGTAGCACTGGCATCTTCACAATATTTGTTCTTCCAATCCATGAGCATGGAACGTTTTTCCATTTCTTTGCGCCTTCCTCAATTTCTTTCATGAGTATTTTATAGTTTTCTGAGTACAGATTCTTTGCCTCTTTGGTTAGATTTATTCCTAGGTATCTTTTGGTATGGTTTTGGGTGCAATTGTGGATGGGATTGACTCCTTCATTTCTCTTTCTTCTGTCTTGTTGTTGATATATAGGAATGCCACTGATTTCTGTGCATTGATTTTATATCCTGCCACTTTACTGAATTCCTGTGTGAGTTCTAGCGGTTTTGGGGTGGAGTCTTTGGGTTTTCCACATAAAATATCATCTGCAAAAAGTGAGAGTTTCACTTCTTCTTTACCGATTCGGATGCCTTTTATTTCTTTTTGTTGTCTGATGGCTGAGGCTAGGACTTCTACTACTGTGTTGAGCAGCAGTGGTGATAGTGGACGTCCCTGCCGTGTAGGAAAGCTTTCTTGTTGGGAGAGGTCATTGAGAAGATGTGACCACTAGTTGGCCCCTTAGCTAGACTGGGCAATGGGAGGCTCCTCACCCCATCCTTTCCTTAGAATGTGGTTGCACTTGACTTTCCTGCTCCCAAATGCTGCTCCAAGGACATAGCCTTTTGATAGTAATGTTGTGTTGAGAACATGTGCACAGTATAGATGACTGAACTCAGTTAAGGCCTCTATATAAACTTTTAAAATGTGGCGGGCTGGTGTGGGTATCCACTCATCTTGCTGCAGCCCAAGATAAGCCTCATATGTAAGTTCTCTTTGCTTATTAAAACCTGCCACCTACCACTCTGGAGTGGCCTTTGCTTGCTTCCAACCAGTTTCAGATTACACCCAGGAAGCTCTGGAGGGGATTATGAGCTAACACTTACGTGTAAAGAATACTGAACTTCAGAATCCATTAATAGTTTCAACAGAACTGAGTGGAAATTTACCATGACTGCGCCTATAAATAGGTTTTCCAGGATACATTATTTTAAAGTTCTCAAGTTGGTTTCACATGTTTAAATGAGTCTGTTTGGTAATAGTTCAAATGGAGTTATAGAAAATTTACAGTATTTAAGGAAATACTTACAAGCATCTCCTGTATTTTAAAAAATACTGTTATAAATGCAAAACAATTGGTAGCAAATCATTTTTATTTATAAATGAAAGTATCCATGACACTTAATTTCAGATTTTAACTACAATTACAGTGAACCTGTAACTTTGAGAAAAGACAACAAAGCCTTAAAAAATAAGCTCATATTTTAGGATCTACATCTAACATAGAATATTTACTGAAAATCAGTCAACAAATTTTATTTTTAGTAAAAGTAGGAACAAAAAATATTTGAAAGCTAGGCTTCAGTTAAGCAGAAAAACATAATTTATCAGAGTGCCTCTGTTGCCAGTGTCCTTCTCATGGCTCAGTTTGTCTAATATAATGATTACCATCGACATCAATGGAATCCCTTTTTATACTTTCCCTTGTTAATTGAAGTATCTGAAAATATTTAAGCCATATCCAGAGGTAAGAGTTTCTTATAGTTGATGAATGCTGAAATGTTGCTGTAGGGGAAATAAAGCCCAAAATCTTTGCTCGTTTACTATTCAACAGAACCTAAAACAGGATGAGCGAAACAAATAATTATCTATAGAGCTAGTGTGGTTATTTATTGCTTTTCTTCTGAAGTAACTGTTTCAAACAGGTAAAGCAACGAAAAGAAAGGGTTAGTAAATAGCAAGAAGAGTGAGTTCAGAGACTTTGCTTTTGTTTATGAAAGTCATCCATTTGATTCCCCAGATTCAGTTTACACTGAATTCCGTTTGCCATACTTATTGGTCATGGAGCAGGATTTAGCAAACAGCTCCTGAAAGTGCATTGAAAATGCAGGGTTTTTTTCCTGCTTCCTCCAACAGAAATTATTTCAGACAGATTCTTCCTTGAATTTCTTTAATTAAATTTAAAGTGCTTTCCCCCTCCTCTGTCCTTCAAAACTTTTTGACAAATATACTGTCTTTGTCACACATTCTGATTAATGCAGTCACCATGCCTAGAAAATTAGATTACTAAGCAATCTAATCCCACAAAACAAAGACTCAACTATAGACTTTTTTTCCTACACATCAATAAGGTCACTCTTCTGAGCAAATTATTTTCTTATTTTTTACTTCATGATTCCATGTAGAAAATGTCTTTTATTATGGGGTTACTTTTGCATTCGAACATTGAAATTTTCAGGAAAGGTGCTAAAAAAACAAAAACAAAACAATTCTCCATTCAAAACTCTAAAATGTCCTTGCTGGAACTCATCATTAAAATGAAACTTTATATGATGATTTAAATATTACAGTGATTTGCTACTCATCATGAAAAATGAAACTTTAATATTTTACAGAAGTTGTAGAAATTCTAAAGAATAGATTAAAAACATAGATATTATGTGTCCAGGATGTAAATTGGCAGAAGAAAGAACCATGTTTGCCTGAATGGTTTGTAGCCCAACTGGACAAATGCTAGTTGTGCTTTACATTTAAGTGTGGTTTCTTAATAATACCGGGCTTAAATACAAGGGAAGGTGAATTATAAAATGAAATAGTTGTGGGTGTACTTCACCTTAAATATCTATAGATGGTGCCAGTATGACATTTAAAATCCCCCTAGAAGTAACCTAATATGAACATACATAAATTTCTTTATTTTTACTAGTCTGAAAAACTCAGTCTATAATCTAGGAAACATTGTTTTAGTTCTTTATCACTGAGTCACAATCATTCTGTTAGTTTTCCTGGGCTTCAGTAACCTTCTGTATTAAGGACACAGAAATGGATATTTTTAGGCTTGGCAAAAAAATTCCCAAAGTAACAAAGCCCCCAAATTAATTGTACCTTTATGTATTTATTATATCTTTCCCACACACAGACCAAAGTAAAAGATCTTTCATCCTATTTATATATAGCCCACTAAGAGTAGACTCAAAATGCTGAGGACACCTTGAAGATTAATTATCTCTTGTTACTGATAAGGACCCTGAATCCCAAGGTGGTTAGAATGTTCCCATCATCCCTCAGCTGGCTATCTTTTGTTTGTTTGTTTGTTTGTTTGTTTTCACAAGACTCTTGGAAAGCAGTTTAATTCTTTACTTCTTTAAAAAAATTAAAGTTGTAACTTCCTGACTTGGACAATCTTAGCCAATCAAGTTGGTTTATTAAAAAGTAGAAAGCTAATCTGTTCCTCAAATGGCTTATTATTTTCTTAAAAGAAGAATTATTTCTTAATCCCATGGTGGTAGTATAAAGGATCCTACTCTGTTCTTTGTTAACCTAGATAAAACTAATATAATGAAGGAAAGTGACCACACAGCAACGAAATGTATATTAGAACTTGCTTTAAATGTGTTAATGTTTCCAACAAGCATTCATAACAGCTCAAAGGTTATTAAATTGTCTGTATTAAACCATCTGTCAGATGATACCTCGGTCTCCATAATTAGAGCACATGGTAAAAAAAAAAAAAAAAGAACATCATGTATTCTGCACACAAATTTCCAATCTTTTCATCTGCTGTGACTACCATAATTTCACAAAGGGAAAAGACCTGAGTATTGGTTCTTTTAGCAATATAATTCCATGCTGTTATTTCTTGGTCTCCTGCCGAATGTAGCTTAGAATTAGTTTACCCTCTCATAAATTAAATGATTTTTAGCTCTGGCCTGCTTCTTTGAGGACTTCATACTACAGTATTTCATTCATGAAGTTCTTCTTCCACTTTTCCCCCCAAATCATGTACCTACAAATAATTTCTTCATACGTGCAGAGAGAAGAAAAAAGAGAGAACTCTCTTCCATTAGAGGAATGAAATAAAATAGAATGTTATCAGTTATGAAGACTGTATTAAAGACAGATAGTGGTCATGGTTTTCAAGATACTCCCTAAAAGATAATTCTGTTCCCAACTGGTCAGTCTTAGATATTTTCAGAGATATATACTTGTGACCCAAATAGCCCATATACAACCTCTATTTGTTATTATTACTTATGTAAGTGAAGATGATCATGATAAAAAGGAAATACCCAGTTGTCTTTGGGCAATATACCTTATACACCTTGTCCCCCAAAAAATCTTTATAAAGTGTGAAACTTGAATTGCTTTGAAGGTGATTTGTTTTATGGATTTAACAACTGGCATCACATCAAAGTCAATTAGATAATTTTCAGCATAAATAGTTTTTATCCAGGAACCTGGACACTTAACAAATGGTCTTCAGTTTTACTTGTCTTCTCATTAGGGGAGATGGTTGCAGCTGCTTTCTTTTTAAGCTTCCATCAGCTTTCTTTTTATTACATAAGCACACAGGAAAAAGGGAACCTCGGTAGTAAAGGTAATGGCTTGCTGTAAGCTCTAGAAATCAGGAAACAGAGCAGAGCTTTGTCATTTGTGTTGCAAAGCCCCTTAAAAGACATGTAGCCCCTTATTAGCCATAATGTTTGGTCAACAGAATGAAACTGAAATTCTATCCTGATTTCTTTAGAAGTGATTACTGGACATTTTGTTAATGAATGCTGTATGTAGGCTATTTTGGAAACATTCCGTAAATACTACAAGCAGTCCTTTAATATGGTAGTTATCTATCTACATGGAGGTTAAATTACTTCATTCTACTGTGACTATGAAAACTAGCAAGTATTTTTACTAAAAATGTCATTGATAAGAGGGCAAGGAAAAAGCATCCTCTTTTTGCTTCTGTCATCTATCATGAATTGTGAGCCCCCCTCCACCCCCCACCCCACACACACACACAAAAGTTTAAGTGAATTGCCATTCCAACAGCAGTAGAGAGTAATTTGCCCTTAACTTCTCAGAACAGCAGTGAGCACGTGCTGAGACCATTTTCTGTCTCTGTTTTAAAACCTTGTTTCATTTTCTGGTAAGAGAGACAAATAGCTTTTTGTTTTTCTTTTTCCTGAAAAAAGCTTGTCAAAAGTAATTTGCATGAATTGTAAACTGCTAAGGGACACCTAGGTAACTATGTAAATCTCCAGTAGTCTCAGTTTTACACTTGCTGATTTCAGCAACTGATACATGGCTTACAAAAAGCGAGATGCTGGAAAGCTGGGACAAAGTATTTTGGAACACTAGCATGCTATAATAATTTTTCTTTCCTCTTTAGAAACAAAGAAATGTATAGATATGGGAATGATGTTTCTCCAATTTTGATGAATATACAGATTATCTGGGATGCTTGTTAAAAAACCTTGAGATGCCTGATCTCCCCACCTACACTCAGGTACAGTGAATCAGAGGGCTGGGGGCCAGGAAGTAATTCTGGAGCAGATGGCCCAGTATCACTTTTAAAATTCTAATCCCTAAACTTTCTGCTGTCAAGACAGCTACAGAAATATGCTAATGCTATCTTTAACATGGTCCAGTGGTTTCTTGCTCCTGGCCCCCTAGCAGATGTTGGAGTCTACGACCCAGACCAACTGAGTCAGACTATCCTGAGATGAATCTGATGACACGTGGGTTTGCCTATCCCTGGCTTAGAACAGAGTGCTGAGGATTGAGAAGAGTAACAAAGATTTTGATGTCATGTTTTCCTGAAATAATGGTTGTGGGAAATGCCAGACATGCCTACAAGTAACAAAGGGTAAGGAATAGTCTACTGTGTGGTGATAAGAATACAGAAAAGCAAAAGATAATTGGTATCACCTAGAAGTCAAAGGGCCACTGAAATATACCTAGGCTTTTTCTTTTTCTACAAAAGATGAAAGATGTTATTTCTTGTTTGTACTGACATAAGCACACGTATAGATGAGCAGACTTAAGCCTATCACTCAGTGCACTAGCACAGAGTACTAATCTGTATAACCAGCTCCCACACCAAAAACCAGACAGACACCAATGGCCCCCATTATGCTGCTTTCCAATCGCCGTACCGTGAAGGCAAACCACTAGCCTGACTTTTAAAAGAATAAACTAGTTTTTCTGGATTTCATACTTGATGTAAATGGAAACATATGATATGCACTCTTTCACGAGGTTCTTTCTCTCAACATTATGTTTGTGACAGTTATCTACATTGTTGCTGAAGATGTAGATAACTCCTTCACATTTCTATTTAGTTATTGCTCTGTGTGTCTGCTCTCCTATTCCATTATCGATTGACGTCTTGGTAATATACTCTTTATTCTGTTCTATTTGTAGATTATCCCTGCGCCAAAATTACCAAAGTCTTAGTTATGTATTATAAGTATACTATTAAGTGTTTTTTCATGGTTCTGATGTTGGTGTGTTTAAGGAATTCTATGGTAGATGTGAACATGTGTATATGTGTGTGTGTGGGGGGGTGCATGCATGTGTGTGTGTGTGTTTCACAGAGGTATGTGGCTTTTATTTTTTTAATTATTTACTACTAACTTAATTATGGACAATCAAGGTACCAGCTCCCATAGTTTTAAATTCTTTTTTTAAGTCTATTTAAGAGTGCCTGCGTGGCTCAGTTAGTTAAGTGTCTGACTTCAGCTCAGGTCATGATCTCAGGGTCCTGGGATCAAGTCCCGAGTCAGGCTCCACACTCAGCAGGGAGTCTGCTTGTCCCTCTCCCTCTGCCCCTCCCCCCACTCGTGCTCTCTCTCCCTCTCTTTCACTCTCCCTCTCTCTCAAATAAATAAATTTTTAAAATCTTTTAAAAAATAATCAAGTATATTAAAGAGGGAGCAAGTTAACTTTTGAGTACTGGACTTCCATATGCAAACATATGATGTAACGGATTAATAATAGTAAGGCTAGCTATGGTAAGTTTTTTGTAACACAATGCAGGGCAGACTTCTTATCTAGTTAACTGATGAAGTGTCAATGATTTGTCCCTTACAACAAATGGAGCCATAACTCTACTGAATAAAAACAAGTGGTCACGTAATTGATTATAGAGATAACCGTGATGGAAAAGATTTTAACTCGCAAAAATGTATAAAATATTGCAATCCATTAATGATTCCATGTTCTACCAAGTTACCTGTCAAGTCTTATAATGAAATAAGATAAAATTCATGAGATTAGTAGTTAAAAAGACATCCAGTTTGAAAGAGCACTCTTTTGTAGGTTAGGATTTAGAAAACTGAATCAATTTTTAAAATAAATCAAGAAAGGACTCTTAGGCAGAAACATAGGGGAGGGAGTAGTGGGGCTGAATTACCTCTTTGGATGGCTTACTCTAATTACATTTAATAAATAAATTATCAGTTGCTCACTTTGTTTTTTTGGGTAGACCCAGGGTATATCCTGGCATTTAAAAAGTCAAATTAGAATATTTGACGTGGTCAGGTTCTACAGAAAACTTGGAGAGCAGCACCTCAAATGCAGTGAGGGAGATGCGTTTAGGCAAACGGAGCGTGTATCCTATGATTCGGGGTCTCAGTCACTCCCACTGGGAACTGTGAAACTGAGATGGCACTTCAGAGAAATTTTCAATTAATAGAAGGGCTCAGGCCTTTGTACTCGTGCATAGCCCAGTGATTGGATGCGGAATGCCCCGAGAGAGGGGGTGTAACCATGGCCAAAGCAGTTCTTTTGGGTGAGGGAAATTTCAGGGCAGGGATTCAACTCAGCCATCAGTAGGCAACACTCCCAGCAGGTAGGGAGATGAATACATCATCCCAGATAGACTCTGGGTGATGAACTACAGCACGCACTACAGTTCAGCATTGCACATTTTGGATCCACTTGCTTTATATGATTTTACTCCAGATACAGCTCCTCTGGGATTCTGATTGGTCTCAGTTCCTGGGAAAGCAAAAAGAAAAAGGATGGTGGCACAAGTTACATGGTTGCAGCTAGTTTCAGGGCTGACTAATATCATTTTCCTCCTGTGTGATCAATTCCAGTTTAATTACACCTTCAGCAACTACCTCTGGTGGAGGTGACTTATCTGGTGGGATGATTAAGACTTTCTGCTCTGAAGGGCCTGAATTTTTGGAAACCATGCCCTTCCCAGGTCATGGCTACTGAACATGTCCACCTACTGCCAAAATTTGGCAAAGGACAACCAGTAGGCACCCCAGTGGATCACCTGGGTCCAAATCTGACTCTTCCCTGACTCCATTGTAACAACTGTCATACCTTTTCCTAATGATCAAGTCAGTGTCCCCTCCCTATCTAGTGAAAAAAAACACCTAAAGTGACTGGGTAACAGCCATAGTTAAAAATTTAATGAGACTTTTGCTGTGTTTCCTGGTGAAAGCATTCCTTCTCTGGGAATCAAAATCTCTAGAACCACATAATCTAGAGTTGCAGTCACAGAAAGCACAAATTTTCCAAGTGGATCACTGAGATAATGTGATCCTACTTCTTCTACCAACTGGTTCCAAGATCCATGTGTTCTACCCACTGGGGACATGTGGACATTCATTTAGGGTGTATCCTGCATGATGATAGGATGGCACCTTATCATTTCTAAGCTGTTGCAACAAATGTGCCAAAAAGCATATCAAAGGCATTTCAAGGGATGGCAATGGTCAGTGACTGTAAGTGGACATGAAGGTTTTTTTGGGGGGTGATAAAAATGTTCTAAATTAGATTGTGGTCATGTCTATACAATATCTAAATATGCTGAAATTAATTGAATTGTATACTTAAAAATCAGTGAATTTAATGGTATAAATTATATCTCAATCCAACCTTTTTTTAAGGCAGTTCTATCATTTTATTGGGTCATCAGCTTCTCCTTGGTATGTTAGGTGATAGAGCCAGTGAATCCCATGTTCACAATTCTCACCACCACACTCCCTGTTTGTAAAGTGCATTCCTTGAACATTATGTTAGATCCTCTGTTTTGGATCAAGTACTCTGTTCACTCTCAGATAGTGATCCTGGCTGAAGCCCTACACACAGAAAAGATAAACAAGAATATGTGTCTATTTCTGTCAAGATTATTCTCTTCCCTTTCAGTATAGAAGGGGTCCAGTATATTAAGTTGCTACCAAGTGGCTAGTAGGTCTTCTAGAAAGATGGTGCATTATGCTATTAATGCACTACATTGTGCTAGCACATGGTTGTTCAATGACAGAAACTGATTTATCTACTTGATTGTTTAGTGCTTCCTCCATGGTGGACAATAAGTGCCAACATTTGATACAGAGATCTTCACAATTTATGGTCATAGGTCTTCTAAGTCTTTTAGGTTCATCCACATGCTTCCAGCTCAAACCTCATCCAATCATTCTTTTCCATGCCCCAGACCAACCAGCCAAGCCATTTCCATTGTCCATGGGTCCATATATATTTTTATCTCAGGCCTACAGCTTTGTCTATTGGGAGGATTTCCTATTCTCCCACCGTTTTTTCTGGGTCCCCCCAAGTGGGTTTGTAGTGTACCAGTAATACATTACTGACTTGCACAATATAATGGATCAATCCATCCATGAACTAAGCTTCACTTTTTTCCTCCTCTGTCAGCGGTCATAAATCCTTTATCCCCCACAGCAGCTATAGTGGTTAATTGAGGGAGAGGAACTCATGGAACAGCAGGGGATTTCATGGAAGGTTGGGCTACCTGTCCACGTAGCTCACTGTTCTCTTGCCCTGCTCTTGACTGATGCCAGATATACCATTTCCATCCTTTGATGAACTGATCTGATTTAGTGGGTCTGACAGAAGCCAGCTTATGATGGAAGTTCTGGCCACAGGGCTACTTGGTCTCCCATTGTCAGGAGCTTGGTCTCTACTAAGGTGTGGTAAACAAATAGGAACCATTTTTTTAAATGCTTAGATAGAATGGCCTTACTCCAGAAACCCTAGGGGTCTACATTGCAGTTATCCTACTGGAGCTAGCCATCAACCTCACACAGCATCTTGCCTACCACAGATGCCTCCAATATCACAGGATCTGACAGATCATATGGCCCAGGCGTCAAGGCTTCTTCCACCTCTGCCTGGACCTGCAGCAAATCCTCTGTACTCTAGGCCTCACTCAAATCTGGCAGTGTTTATGTCACTCAGTAAAGTCATCAGAACAGCATGCCCAAGTGTGAAATACACTGCCTTCCTATAAATATACAACCTCTTTTAAAGTTCCATTGTTGAATGGCCAACGGACGCGTGAAAAAATGCTCCATATCACTCACATCAGGGAAATACAAATCAAAACCACAATGAGATACCACCTCGCACCAGTCAGAATGGCTAAAATTAACAAGTCAGGAAACAACAGATGTTGGCGGGGATGCAGAGAAAGGGGAACCCTCCTACACTGTTGGTGGGAATGCAAGCTGGTGCAGCCACTCTGGAAAACAGTATGGAGGTTCCTCAAAAAGTTGAAAATAGAGCTACCCTATGACCAGCAATTGCACTACTAAGTATTTACCCCAAAGATAACAAATGTAGTGATCTGAAGGGGCACCCACACCCCAATGTTTATAGCAACAATGTCCACAATAGCCAAACTATGGCAAGAGCCCAGATGTCCATCGACAGATAGATAAAGAAGATGTAGTATATATATACAATGGAATACTGCTCAGCCATCAAAAAAAAAAAAGAAAGCTTGTCATTTGCAATGACGTGAATGGAACTAGAGGGTATTATGCTAAGCGAAATCAGTCAATCAGAGAAAGACAATTATCATATGATTTCACACATATGTGGAATTTAAGAAACAAAACAGAGGTGCATAGGGGAAGAGAGGAAAAAATAAAACAAGATGAAATCGGAGAGGGAGACAAACCATAGAAACTCTTAACCGTAGGAAACAAACAGGGTTGCTGGCGGGGAGGGAGGTAGGGGGATGGGGAAACTGGGTGATAGACATTGAGGAGGGCATGTGATGTAACGAGCACTGGGTGTTATATAAGACTGATGAGTCACTGACCTCTACCTCTGAAACTAATAATACATTATATGTTAATTGATAGAATTTAAATTTAAAAATAAATGAATAAATAAATGAATAAATAAATTTCCATCATTGTACAGTTACGGGTACCTGGAGTATATTGGGCTGGAAAGGCACCTCTCATCTAAATTCTAAGCCATCCACAGCAGGGAAGCTGAGTTGAAGTAGAGAGAGAGAGAGAGAAAGAAGTATGCACACTTCCCCGCATGCGTGTATATGAGTGTATGACCTATCAAGAATCATCACTGACTTTGGATTTAGTCAGGATCTTAAAGGCTAATCTGATCAAATCCCTCATTTTGAAGATAATAAATTAAATCCAAAAAGCTTCAAGTATCTACTCCCAAGTTACCCAATTAGCGCGTAACTGACCTGAAACATTCTTTCGGTTCTTAGATGGCAAATAGTAACCATCAGAACTTCTGCAGATTTCATCCTACTTAGTAATGGAGCTCTCCCAATAATCCAATGGGAAAAATTTTCCTGCTTTTCTTGAATTTATATTTGGCTTTAAGACCATATGTTTCCTTTTCCCTTGCTTTAAAATACCCGTGACACCCCCAGCCAATTTGTTGCACCCTGTATTCATGCCTGCATTTTAACCCTTTCCTAGGTGAGCCCTGTTCACCAACTACCTGCTGAGGTGCCTTCACCAGGTCTCTCTTCCGCCAGCAGCAGTGTCCACCAGCTCTCCCCATTATGTCTGTGTGAGCCCTATCCTGGCCTCAGATGCAGGCACTTGTTTTCACAATGAGTACACTGTCAGAGTAGTAACTTATATGAAGTGTTCCTTGATGCACTCTTTTTTCTGTTTTTCTGGTGGCCTTCTACCAACTGGGGCAGTTAGAGGCTGCCCATTGTCAGAGAATTGTTAATTACTAGAAAACAAAATATCTAATATCTTGGCTTTTAAAATCAAAACCTGAGTTCTTGAGGAGATTCTGGAAAGATGATGACCTGAACAAGGCTCTTTTTATTTCTACCACCAGTTCCAAATAAAAACTGCTTGGGCTCCTGGAAATCTGGGAGGAAATAAAGCTGTAGGCTCTGAGCCACGCCCTCAGGAGAAAACTGAAATTGTGTTTTCCAGGGTCTCAACCTCCTGATGACTCGGTGAACACCTGAAGAAGAGTTTTGAAACCTCAGGGTGAGGATTATGAGGAAACAGAGCCTTGGAATAGCTTACCTCACAGAGACCTCTGGGTGGGTTCAGTCAGCAGTGGGTAGACTGAGTCTTTGCTTCTCCCAAGGGTAGGCAGGAGCTCAGCAAACAGAGATGGTTCTTCAGCAGACCCTATGCCACTGGCTCATGGCAGAAGGTCACTTCACCTCTCACCACCAGTAGGATCCCCACCCCTTACAGCTTGGCCGCCAAAGAGCCAACAAATTAAAAATAACAGTCCACCAGAGGCGCTAGCAGCCAGAGTGTGCTAGGGTCAGCATGAGCACAATACATGGTCCACCTATAAAATGACAGAAGGAGACAGGTGGCAAGCTTAACAGAAAAAAATTGTTACTTTTGCAGAACTCCTTTCTGTAACTAAGGAGTTCAAGGACAACTTCCCTAAAGAAGCCATCAATCACAAGGTAAGCCTGCTAAAACACAGCTGAGGACCTCAGCGAGAGGACAAGGCCCTCAGCAACCCCTTTGCCACATTTTCAGGTCTTGGACAATTTTTCTAAAAACAAACAGAAAAGAAATCTAAATTAGGATGGAAGGAATAAAAGTATATGAGTATATATAAAATATACACTATTAAAAGATCGAATTGGTCATTAAAATTAGCCTATCGGAAGTAAAAACCTAAGGCCAGCTATGCCATATACCAAAAAAGGGCACTTGATATGAAGTTCTTTCAAAAATGATTGAAAACCAGAAATTGGCCAATTAATTACCAGGCAAATGAAAAGAAAGTAGGCATGGTCATATGAATGCCAGATGTGGTTTCAGTGTAAAAAATCTTTTCAGGAAATTTAGATGTGAGCGTGTGTCAGAGTTGTATTTCAAACTTGCTGCAAGATAAAAGACCTAAAACAGTTCATCCTTTGAACAGAGAATATACACTTTTCATATATCCATGGATTACTTATAAAATAATTAAGAACATCCATAAACATGAAGGGCTTTAATAGAAGTGTAATACAAAATGATCGGAAAGGATTATCGGACAGAAATGTTTTATTCTGCCTTCCACAACAATTCCCAGGATTAAGACCCCAGAAGCTGGAGAGAAAGAAGAACCTTAGAGGAGAGACAGAGTCAAGCATTTCATTTGTTTCTCTACTCTGTAAACTACCCCAGCTAAAGAGGAGGTAAGCCCCACGTAGAGGTGTGAATCAGCCCCGTCTGGGCTATGGCTATCCCAGACAGGAGCTGACATGGGCCTCCCTGGTTCATCTGGAAATTCAGAGTTGACAGCTTCACCAGTATCGTTAATTCCATGTGGCATGAAAGAGAACTGAGGCAGATCAGGGGGTTGTCAGGAAGAGAATGAAAGGCCCCTGAACAGCTTGGAGTCCCTTGGAATCTCAGAGATTTGTGGGAGAGTTCCCTGTAGCTATGGGGCCGGGGCAGGGGGGGAGTTTGAAAACTGGCTGAGAAAGAACAGAAATCAAGCATATCTACAGGGATCTCTCTGAGGAGAAAAAAAAGATTTGCATCCTTCTGAAGCAAAAGATGAGGAGCGAACCACATAAAGAAGAATTATTTGATTTCCTGACATGAGGAAGAACATGATTGAGGGACAGTGAAATGAGTTACTTTTCAAAGGATGCCAGCACAGAACCAAGACTAATGAGTATCCCCTCCTAGTCGATGCCTTATTAATTTTTGTGAGCGACCACCTTCAAGCACAAACACTGCCAACGGAGGTAAAATCAACCCCAGGGAAAAGGGGAAGGACGCAGAAGAAACAGGCCTAACTTTCACTTTTTCGACATGAAGTAATGGAGATATCAACTGAATTTCACTGAATTTACAAGTGTGTATCTAGATTGGTTTTTCCACATCAAGCAGAATGGAGTCTCAGAAGCAGAAATTAAATATAAAAAAAAATTAAGTTACATTTAACATGCTTATATTTATGAATTGTGAAATTCTACTTGTTACATCATATTTTTGCAAGATTTTTACCCTGAAACCATTGTTCATGACCTTATTAAGTCCTGTAATTTTGCCTGTATTCTGAAGAGAGGCATATTTAGATCCAACTATATGCAGCTAGAAAGTTCCAAAAAGGAAGAAATGTATTTTAGGAGGAAAAAATTTCCAAATTCAAATAAATACTGAAAACTTACTAGACTTATAAATTCAGAAGTCATTTTTGACCTTGTTAAAGGTAGCATTTACTGAGCATTTACTACAGATAAGTGTTAAGCAATTTACATGGATTATCCCATTTGCTTGATCCAAAAATTCTATGAGAATGATAATTATTAACCCCATTTTGCAGTTGAGGAAACTGAGGTACTGAGAATTAAGGAAGCTCTCTGGGTCATATAGAGAGTGAGCGAGCCAGATGTCTGACCCAGAACTCTGACCCAAGAACCCACACTCACTATCAGCACATCATTTGCAAGAGTCAGCCGTCAGGTAGAAATCATCTTATGCTGCTAAAAACTAAACAAAAAGCAGAGACTTAAACTAGGAGTTTGAGGGTTTTTTTTTTTTTCCTGTCAAATGTAAAGGAAGTCCAGAGGCAAGCAAACTAGGAATTTAGTAAAGTAAGGTAACTTCACTTGTCATCACAAACTGTGTTCTTTTTAACATTCTGATTCAGCATTCCTACAGAAGAACCTCATCCTCATGCTCTCAAGAGGGCAGCCACAGCCCTGGGCATCAGGCTGGCATCTCAGGCAGGTTAAAAGAGAAGAACATAGAATGAAACGAGCCATGCATCATAGGACTCAAGCCCGTTTAATGTACTAAGTAGTTTCCTCTTACATCTCATCGACAACAACTCATCACATGATCACCACTAATAGTAAGAGACCCTGGGAATCTTAATAGGATACCTTGTTACCTTGGATAAAATTAGGATTCTGTTAGTAGGAACAGAAGGAATACATATTAGATGGACAACCAGCAATCTCTGCTAGAAGTTGCTTCAGTGGGCTAGAACTCAAAGAGCAGAGGACCCAGGAGTGATTTTAAGTAAAGCAAGTAATGTATTTAGATTTTCATTTACTTTTATTCAGCAACTGCTAAAAATTTAACTAAAACATGTAAATGTACATTCTTTTGCCAACCTTTTGGTCTAGGGCCACGCCTTTCCTCAGAGTATGTGCCCACTGATTATAATTTTGCAACATTTCTTGTTTTTTTCACACCCGTAATACAGCATCTCTCTTGTCCCATTTCTTTAAAATTAAAAAAAAGTTAAAATCGAAGTGCTTAACTCTAGATTTCTAGATTTTTTCCCCCATCTTTTACAGTTGTTTTTCCTATGTGTAAATCAATAACAAATTTTCAGTCAATTTTCATTGTTTGTTTCCCAAATATTTGGATTATTTCTAGAGAAATAATAGCTTTTTTTTTTGCACATATTTCTTGATTCATAAGTTGTTTAGCTAAATTACGTAATTATAATAGCAAATGCAATTGGCCTATGTTTCAGAACACAACTCTACGGGGCTAGCAGAAAATAGGGGGAAGTTCTAAGTAGCAGCCTGCCTGTTCCTCTCACTCTGCTTGCTCTGAGTATTAAGATGTTTTATGGGGAAGATGGATAGTGTTAGTTAATACACAGTTTTTTAACTGGCATTTGAAAAAGAGAACTTTTATGTTGTTATATTATTTACATCTGGGCTAGTTTTTAAGTCTGTGGAAGTTTTTTAAAAAATTTTGAAATATGTGCAAAAACTGTACATATTAATGTGTACATCTTAATGAGTTTGATGAACCTTCCTCCCAGGTTTTGGGTTTATTTTTATTTTTTTTTTGGTGATATGAACATTTTAATGTAAGATCTACCCTCTTCACAAATGTCTAAGTATACAATATAGTATTCACTACATGTCCTATGCTGTACAGTAGATCTCTAGGATTTATTCATCCTATAAAACTAAAACTTTGTACCATTTGACAAACACTTCTGATTCCTCCTCCCCAGGTATCTCCTAGTAAGCACTATTTTACTCTCTGCTTCTGTAAGTTTGATGTAGATTCCTGTTATCAGTGATATCATGAATTAGTTGTTCTTCTATATCTGGTCTATTTCACTTACTGAGCATAATGTCCTCCAGGTTTATCCATGTTGTCCCAAAGGACTGGATTTCTTCCCTTCTAAAGGCCGAATAATACTCCATTATATGTATAGACCACATTTTCTTTATCCACTCATCTGTTGATGGACATTTAGGTTGTTTCCAGGTCTTTATAATTCTAAATAGTGCTGCAACGAACATGTGAGTGCAGATATCTCCTCTGAGTCCTTGATTGCTATTCTTCTGGGCATATACCAAGGAGTGGGATTGCTGGATTAAATTTTATGTTTTTAGGAGTTTCCCTACTGTTTTCCATGGTGCTGTACCAATTTACATTCCCACCAACAGTGTAAGGGTTCCCTTTTCCCCACAGTCTTGAAGATACTTATCTTTTGAGTTTGGGAGAATAGCCGTCTTAACTGATGTGAGGTGATACCTCCTTGCAGTTGTGATTTGCATTTTCCTGATGATTAGTGATGTTGAGCACCTTTTCACATACCTGTTGGCCATTTGTATGTTTTCATAAAATTAAAGTCTATTCAGGTCTTTCACCCATTTCAAAAAGTGGGTTTTTTGTTTTGTTGCTCTTAAGTTGTAGGAGTTCCTTTATATTTTGGATATTTACCCTTTTTTCTCTTACATAAATAAATATCAGTCACTCTGAAAAATGCTAAATACTTGAAGATGTGAGTTGTTAGCTTCTAGAAAAAAATAGAAATGGTGAAATAAATTAGCTGAGTTTTTTACTTCAGGTGAAAGACAATAAATATCTAGAAATAAATGTTAGATTCAAAGCTTTTACTAATACTCAAATGCTTGCTTTTCATTTTAATGTTTACCTTCTTACAAGTTTAGAAATTCATGCTATTATGATCATTTAAGAAAATTATGTGAATAGTGAGTAATGGGTTCTGATCAGGGTCACAAAAACCTTCTTTCTAACAGCTTGAGCTCCTAAAAGACTTGGTTTCTCAGGTCACTTTGTCAACTAATGCTAGGAATAGAAACTCAATTATATTTCAACCCTTGTAAATGGGTATAATCAAAATCCATATGCAGGATTATTGAATTTAGAATTTGATGGAATTAAAGCAGAAAAGGGGACATTAGTGTAGGTGTGGGAACGTAAAGCAGAAAAGAGGACTGGTTTGCTGATTAACCCTTAAAATGTGGATGAAAACGTCATGTCTATGTCGTGTTACTCTTGGGTTTTGACTCAGCATTTTTCTTACCTGATTTTGAACTGAACCTTAACTGGTTTCTCAAACTACTACTTACTATATAAACTGCTTTGCTACACATTAGCCTAATAACTGCACTATCAGTTTAATTTGTGTCATGCATACCTCACTCTCTTTGCTCCTATTAAAGACAAATCCAAGTATACTTTATATGTGGTCCCAACTAAAAATTGCTGATTTCAACTTAATTTTCCAGTTTCTAATAATGACACAGATGTTAATGGATAATTTAATTAATAGCATCTGTTGTGTAGGTTACTAGTTATAGTTTCTGTGGGTTCGGCATTAGATCACAAAGCAGAGAAGTCAACTAAGCCATTCAGAATGGAGAGAGTAGGTTTGGATATGTTTATATGCATTAATTATTCTTTCCCTAATCGTCTAAACTGAAAAGAAAAAGTTATATTCAGCTTCCTAGTGACTTATATTTACCAGATTCTAATTTTCCAACATTCGTCACATTCTTATATGATTTAGTGACTCATTTCAATGATGGGCTAAGTCTTATGCTCTCTATCTGGATGCCTTAATGCACATCCACAGGAGCCCACTTGGCCATGACTCAGGTATTGGCACAGAAACAACCCATCCAGTGTATCCAGAACACATGCTGTCTAAGTAGGGCATCTAATCTCTGTCTGAGATCATTATTTGAAAGTCACCACAGTGATATGTGGATTTAAATTCACAACCTCCAATATGTAGAGACTTTACTATGAATTAAGAAATATAACATGTATACAATACAAAAAACCCTACATCTTCCCACATCGCACATGAAATTACCTAAGCAAGATGAGAAAGTAGTAGAGATGAGAAGCTATAGAATGATGGCTTTCATTTATGCCAATAATTATGAAAGTACAACACTATATTGCTGTCTTTAACATATTTCAGTCCCAACAATATTCATCCAGCATTAATGAAAACAATTCCAAAGTTCATGAGCTCAGTATGTTGCTACACGAAGAGGAGATTATCTGATTAGAAAAGCAACATAAACTATACTCTGTACCTGGCAGAAAAGAAAGAAAGAATTGTGTTTCCCATGAGGAGAAAAGGTGGTACTAAGAGAAATCCAAGATAGTCTGCATTCCAAGTTTTACATACGCTTCTCTCTGTGTGGCTAACAGCCTGGTCTGGAGATGGAGAACACCAGTCAAACCGACATGAGTTGTCAAACCTGTTATCAATTAGAAAAGGCCACCTTGGTGATCTAGGGTATTGGCCATAGTGCTTATGTTTTGCATGAAAGAGTAAGTAGTCTACAAGCTTTTACTGATTAGAAGAGATGAATGATTTGGTTAAGGAAACAATAAACTCATGGTTTTCCGAAGTTCTTTTAAGTGGTAGACACAATATTTGGGGATATTGTCATACTCTGCCAAGATATAAATAAGTACCATTCATTTAGTATTAAGAGCATTGTTTAAAACCACAACCAAGTAATCACAGATTAGGCTCTCAGTATCTACCAAGAATTTGGCGATCAGACATCGTATAATACATACAAGATTTGCATTTATTTTGACGATTATTTTTTTCTCCTTCGAAAGGAAGAGGCAAGGAAGAGCGATTCAGAGCTTCCCACACTGCCTGGGCACAGTACAAAGACAAGGGCCAGCTGCATGAATGTTTTACCTGTGCTTGGCTTAACGCTCTGACATCGGCATCTTGAAACTCTTAATAATTTTTAAACAAAGGGCTCCAAATCTTCATTTTTGTAATAGGCCCCACAACTTTTGTTACCGGTCTTGACAAAGAGATTAGCTATGGGTTAGGACATAGACTCTGTGCTTTAGTTTGTTACCAGTGTATAAATGAACATAAGCCTTTGTTTTCCGTTCTTTTATTTCATGTTCTCCATTAATGTTATTGCTCTAATTTTACTCACATCCTGCTTCCTGGTCCTTTTTCTGTTGAAAAGACATCAAAAAGTCAGAGATTTTTTCACTCAGATGTGGAATTTAAGAAACAACAACAACAAAAACGAACAAAGAAAAAAAGAGACAAACCCCCAAACAGACTCTTAACTATAGAGAACAAACTGATGGTTATCAGGCGAGGTGGATGGGAGGAGGGATGAAATATGTGATGGGGATTAAGGAGGGCGCTTGTTGGATGAGCACTGAGTAATATATAGAACTGTTGAATCACTATATGGTACACCTGAAACTAATATAACACGGTATGTTAACTATACTGGACTTTAAAAAAAAGTCACAAATTTACCAACCCTGTAATAAGCCAGGTGATATAAAATTGCCTTAATATTGCTATAAAATTAAAACTAATACATAGTAATATTGATAACAAATTGCCTTAATAATGGATTTTATAGGAAGACCAAGTAAATCTCAACTGAGAATAGTTTCCTTGTTTAAAACTTAGAAATAAGATATACATAAGAATAAAGCATCAATTTTCCCCATAAAGAAAAAATTCACATTTTATCACCAATATTTGTACCGGAGCAACTGTAACATTATGTTTAAATATCAGAAATGCATATGGGTATACACTTCTTGGTAGCAAACTTTGTGACTGCTTATTAAAAAAACAAATATTTTGAAGCATAATATAGGATTAATTTCCTCATATTAGAAAATGCTTCAGCATATTAAAGCTTCAAACACTTTTAGAGCATCTGCTTGTGTTTTAAGGGAAGTTTTCTGGTCAAAATGTGTTGTCTTTTAAACTCCTTCAAATCCAGAACAGGCAGACAATAACGAATTCAACCCAGGTCCCTGTTGCAGGAGGCCTTATTCTCAGTAAAGCAGGTGACCCCTGAGGGGTGTAATGTCTTGAGAGCTTGAGCCCCCAGGATCCTCACAACACTTGCCTCTTCCACACAGAGGTCTAAAATTCTGCCCCTAATAAAGCTTTACTTATACAATTCATTCAGTCATCTCAGCACGTAATACTCTTTTACACATGACGAAACTGAGGCACCAAGAGGTTAAGTAATTTGCCTAAAAATCACACAGTTAGCAGTGGAAATGTTGGCTTTTCAGTCCTGAAAGCCTGCCCCAGTCTGTGCTCTTCAGCAATGTGCCTCGGAGCCTCTCACAAGAATTTATCCTTTTTATTTTGGGAACGCCTTCCCCAGGCGGCCCTGGGGTCAGTATTTATAACTGAGAAGAAAGGAGAATGTGCCAGCTTGAGGTGGTGGAAGAGAGCAGGAAGTCAGCAGACACCAAGTGAGCAGGAAGGAGAAAAGGATAGGAAAGGAAAGCAGGGTGAAGTGTGTGCTTTCTTCCTGCCTACCATCATCATGCCAGAGACTGGAGAGCTATGTATAATTTCTTGTCCGCACTTGCTTGCAAAAAGCTTCCATATGCTCAACCCAATAAAAGGGGGTTCATTATTGAGAGGACTTTTATCATTGGCCAAAGAAAAAACATAGTAAAAGCAAAAAGCAAACAGGAAGCTGCCTAAACAGATAGCAACTAAAACTGAATAAATGATCAAAGGCAAATGATCAAAATTAACTAAATCAACATATTTCCATTACCCCCAACCATTATCCTAGCATTCGTCATTGGCATCATTACAGTGATACCTAGGTCAGGGCATCAAAATCTTTAAGCTCCAGGCAGAGGCACAATTCAGGTCATATTTTTTTTTTTAAGATTTTATTTATTTATTTGTCAGAGGGAGAGAGAGAGAGCGTGTATGCACATACAAGCAGGGGAGTGGCAGACAGATGGAGAAGCAGGCTCCGCTGAGCAAGGAGCCCAATGCGGGACTCGATCCCAGGACCCAGGGATCATGACCTGAGCCAGAGGCAGACACTTAACTGACTGAGCCACCCAAGCATCCCACAATGCAGGTCATATTAATGTTCAGAATTCACTGGCTCTTCATCCCCACACCTGACCTTGTATTATTCTTTATTTCTTTGTGGGTAAAAATATCTTCCAAATAACTGTATACTCCTTGTAAAGTATCTTCATAAAGGATGTGGTCAATATATCTCTACTTTATACACAAATATCATGAAATTATAATTCCAGCTAACTTTTACTGTACCTGATTTTAAAATGTTTAAACAAACTTTCATTTTCTGTTTATTGAAGATCCAGAAATTGGAACTCTAGCTTTTAAAATGAAGTGAGCTATTTATTTATTCTTCCAGATCTTATTCCAATGTCATGCCGTCTTTTACAGTATTCCTTAACAGAAAAAGCTTTTTGTTTAATTTTGCTAGAAGTTCAAAGATTTATTTGTTCCATTTATTCAAAATATTTATGGAGCACCTGCTACACATCAGACACTCAGTAGGTGTTTGGATATAGCAATGAACCCAACAGATGAAGAGTACTGACCTGGTGGGGTTTATGTATTAACCACAGGCTTTCATTCCTTTATAGGGGAATCATTTCCCATTATTGGCAGAAATTCCCTTTCTGTGGAGTTAATATGTATCCAGCTTGCCATGACTGGTTTTATGGATTAATTAAATACATAAAAGATATAAATGCAAAAGAACATTCTTTACATCATCTTATGTGTCCCAAGACTATAAAATCCCATGGCAATTTAGTCCTAGCTTTGTGCATTATAGATGTATAAGCTATCCTATACAAAACAAAGTAGAAAATGAAGAAAATTTCTCCAAATACATGTACATTTTAAGGTCTCAGTACAGTTGAGAACACATGGGTTTGAACTGTACATGAACACTTATACATGGATTTTTCTTGATAAATACAGTATAGTACCGTAAATGTGTTTTTCTTATGACTTTCCTAGTAACATTTTTTCTCTAGCTCACTTTATTGTAAGAATACAGTATAGAATACATATAGCATACAAAATATGTGTTGATCTACTGTTTGTTATTGGTAAGGCTATCTGTCAACAATAGGATATTAGTAGTTAAGTTTTAGGGAGGTCAAATGCTATATGCTGATTTTTGACTATGAAGGAGTTGATGCCCCTAACCCCACATAGTTCAAGGGTCAACTGTCACTGAATTCATTATTTAAACAGGATAGAAAATATTCAGTGATGGATTTGGGGCAAAGAAAGGAGATGTGACAGTAGGAAAAGAGGAGGGAGGTTCTATACCAGCAGTTCCTTAATCTCGTCCTGCAGCTTTCAGTGACCTGGGGGTATAAATCCACTGTATGAAAGCTTAAATGCCTTCTCACTTTAAAGCACTCCACTATTAATTATTCAATCAGCCACTGCTATATATACTAAAAATACAGTTGGTGGGAAATTCTAACCTCTAGGTAATATTTATTATTCGATTTCTTCTGTTGCTTTTTTTTAAAGATTTATTTATTTATTTTGGGGGGGTGCACCCGCATGAGCAGGGGGCAGGGCAGAGGGAGAAGCAGACTCTCCACTGAGTAGGGAGCCCAAAGCAGGACTAGATCCCCTGGCAGGATCCCAGGGCTGGATCCCAGGATCATGACCTGCGCCGAGGGCAGCCACTTAACTGACTGAGCCACCCAGGCGCCCCTCTTCTGTTGCTTTTCATCTGTAAGCAAATGTATAGAGTATAAATCAGCAAACCAAATCCAACATTTTTTTTCTAAGTTTTCCAGTACTTATGAAAGGCACTGTCATAGCCTCTGTATACATAAGACAATTTATAGAATACAAAGCATTTACCACTTTCACCCTTAAGAACCCAGTACACATTTTGAACAGTTGAAATACATGACCAATTTGACAGACACAAAAAAATACAGCAGTTTATTGCACTAATCTTTGTGAGGTGACCATACTTTACCAGTTTCTTAGGAAACACTGCCACCATGTGGTGTTTCATTCTAAAATGAATTTCAAGATTCATTATGCAATTAAACATTGCACTTAATAATATAGAATGAAGAAAGCATTTTTCTTACAATATAACATTACAAAAAACTTAATTTACTAGAATGTATAAATATTCACTAAATGGGTTCTATAGAAATAATTATTTTTGTTTATTAAATATTTTTATATATATAAATTTTTTACACTAGTTTTACTTATTTTCATGTAAAAGAATCCCCTTTAAACCTAAACTATGCCACTGAAAAAGAAAACTATAAAAGTTGAAAACATAATGATCAAAAGCATAAGCTGGTTTTTTAAAGCAATTGGTTTCAATTTGGTGTACAAACACTATGAAAATGCTTTGAAATGTGCTTTAATATATAAATACATATATGTTTAATATATAAAAATATATATAATTACATTTTTGCTCAACTATTGTACTTTAGAAAAATATTAGATTTATGTTTTTCCCTTCTTTATATTTGCAGGCTCACTAAGGATTATTAAACTATAATGAAATTAACAGGCAAACAAAAGGAAACCTATAAGGGCATATAATGTTTGTTCTCATATTCAGAGAAGAAAACAAATTTAAATACCTGTAGGAAAGATAAAGTACAGCTCACCATTTTTATTTTGAAAATCCTTATTGGTAAATGTTTTTTCTTATATCCTGCCCAACTCTGTCATTTAACCATTTAAAGAGGTTTCCTCTATATTTGTCTTCAGTTGGAAATTAAAAAGTGATTCCCTAGTTTCTAGGAGTTCTTCCCTTCATTATTCCTCTCCACTGAGTGAGGATTACTATATCACACCTAAATACACACTAACAAACAACACCTGTTGATAGGTGTGACAAAACTTTCTCAAGAATGTGAAAAAAAAGTGGTAAGAAATTTGAATAAAAAAACTAACATTTGATTTTAATTTAAATAAATATATTGATATATTACGTAAAGTATTTTAAAATTTTATTTGAATTTAAAATTGCAATGTGACCTTGCTAAAATGTGATGATCAAACCCTTAACGCTTCAAATAAAGGTTTCTTGGATGGTGGCATGCTTAATTAAATACGTTGTCTTTCAGCTGAGACCCATCTGGCTTGTAGGAGAAAAAAGGTGCAGAAAGCTTAAACTGAATGAAGAAGGCTTTAAAAAAAAAAAAAAAAAGGAAAATCGGTCTCATCAAAATTACACTAAAACTCATTTCAAATTGCTTTTCAACCTAGTCTCAAGAGAATTACTCCTGTAAGAAAATTACCCAAAGAAAAATGAATGAACACATTGAAATCCCGTTAATTACTGTATAGTTTTTTCCCCTTTCAAGTTTTGTTGTTGTTATTAACCTTATATTCAGCCATCCCATTTAATATCAGCCAGTTCTTCTGTCTCAAACAGTTTCGCTCTTAAGTGATAAATTCAGTTGTTACTGAAATCTTATGGGGAAAGCTGTCCCAATGACCATTGTAAGTTTCAAGAATTAGAAATAGTATTGTGACTAAACCTAGCATGATTTTCTCCTGCCTATTCAATAATCTTTAATATCCAGTCTTGTTCCTTGACTACAATATTTCACATGGCAACATATCAATGATTCTTGTAAAATGAACCAGAATAGATTTATTTTAGACTAAAAAAATGTCATTAGAGATGTGAGGGGAAAGTCTTTATTTCGCTTCTTGAAACTTAGGACATCAAAATTTCTACATCAATGGATGCAGATAAATCCATGAACAAAGTTCTACAGGAAAATATTGCTATAAAGTGTAGGTAAGGCAAGGGGAGTATCTCTCCTGGACAGAGATTGAATGAAAAAAAAGGGAAAAACTAGAAGTTAGTAAAACTGCACTGAATGGAGCAGAGAAAAAAATTCTCCCCTTCCCCCCAAGTCTTCCGCATAAGAATAGAACAGAAAGAGGAAGATTTTTCCAAGGAATTAAAATAGGTTTGGAATAACTGAAGTTAATTTTTTAAAAGATTTTATGTATTTATTTATTTATTTATTTATTTATTTATTTATTTATTTATTTATTTGAGAGAGAGACAGAAATAGTGAGAGAGAGTACAAGCAGGGGAGGAGAGGGAGAAACAGGCTCCCCACTGAGCAGAGAGCCCCACGCAGGGCTTGATCCCAGGAGCCTGGGATCATGACCTGAGCTGAAAGCAGACACTTAGCTGACTGAGCCACCCAGGTGCCCCATAACTGAAGTTATTAAACCAGAATAGTTTTCTCAAGTTTACATTTATTGCTATTTAATAGAGGACACTTCTCAAAATTTCTGGTTTGGCATACATGTCATAGAACACATTATTAGTCAATATTATATGGATGATTAGTTTAATAAATGTTACTAAGATAAATCTGGGAACAAATGTAAAGCTATCTTTTGGGTAAAGCTGAGTTTCCTAAAACTTTCCATCAGTATTTGAAAATAATCTCACTCCTTTACCAAGGATATTTATTAGGCATCATTTAGTATATGATAGTATACTAAGTTTTAAAATCTAGTCTCCCAGGGGCGCCTGAGTGGCTCAGTTGTTAAGCGTCTGCTTACAGCTCAGGTCATGATCCCAGGGTCCCGGGTTCGAGTTCCGCATCGGGCTCCCTGCTCGGCAGGAGGCCTGCTTCTCCCTCTCCCATTTCCCCTGCTCGTGTTCCTTCTCTCGCTCTCTCGCTCTCTCTCTCTCTGTCAAATAATTAAATAAAATCTTAAAAAAAAATAAAATAAAATCTAGTGTCCCAGAAAAAAAGTGAAATAAATATCACAATTCTAATGAGAGTCTATTATGTTAAAAATTAAGTCATTTTAAAAATTAAGTCATTTAAAAATTAAGTCATTTAACCTAGTCTCAATAGGTAGCAAAGATTTTGGTAACCTGTGGCTTTTTAATATCATTTACTCTGTTCCATTTATTTCTTTTTCTTACACTTTAGATAACTTTAATTTAAAAACACTGAATTTTAGGACATTTAACCCTACTGACATCAGACTCCCCCAAGGATAAAGACTGCCCTTTTCCTACTATTTCAAAAGGAGTGCAACTTCCCCAATTCAAAGTATCAGCTATGAGTCAGACACAAATCAGTTTAGTCAGTATTTTTAAAGCAGAAGTTGGAAAAGTTTTTGTTTTGTTGAAGAATTGTCTGTTATGTGTGAGTGAGTATATTCCATTTTGCTTCATTTTAACAAAAATAGTATCAGAAAGCTTGAAGAATGCTAACGTTTTAGATTTTAAATCTTGCAAAAAATGTCTGTCTTTTTAAAACTGCTAAAGCAGATTTTTTGGTTTTGGTTTTGATGTCCTGCTTAGGTTTGTGTCCTCATAGATTTTCAGAATAGAATGAAGGAAGGGGAAGTAGAAAATACTAGAAATTTTATACATGAAACACAAATTCAGTAAATGGAAACAATTATTGATATAAATAAAAAGTAACTATGAAGAGAATAAAATGCCAAGTAAATATTTTTTTTAAATGTTTGCTTGGTATTTTTCCCCGCCAAAGGCACTGATTCTGACTCTGCTTTCTCATAAAAAGAGAGAGAGCTTAGTAAATATTAGGGAGGATTAAAGATATGATAGCACCAAATTTAGACTTTCTCCTTGACATAATTATCAGAGAATTAGAAGGGAATTGGACAAAAAAAAAAAAAAAAAAAAGAATGACTTCCTTGATTTGAAGTTCATTTGTGTAACAACTAAAATCATTCAAAGAACAATCAGGAGATGTGGCCCACTCTCTGGGAAAAGGTGATTTCCCTTTTTCTAACCTCTTCAACTCTATGTGAACATCTCATGTATTCTGCACAAAAAAGCAAAGACCATAAATATTTTAGAATTTCTAACTACTGATTAGAGCATGTCGCATATAAAATATTCTTCATTAGTATTTGCTCATCCAGCACCTGCCTTGCTGGCATGCACAGATGTCATATAAACCTATTATTAGTTGTGCTTGAAGCAGCCCTATAGTATAATCTATATCATAAGCAGATTTTTTTCAAGAAAGTGTAAGTTCTAAAAGACCATAGCGTGTATTTGCTCTCTCTCTCTATTTGCTCAAATAAAATGGACAAAAGATTTTTTAAAATAAGATAAATTTAAGACATGAGTACATTTATGAACATACTTAAGGCATGACTATACACATATATAAGACATCTAATACATATATGTAACTCCACAGTAGTATAACATATACCCAATTCAAGTCCCTACTTTTATTTGGGCTTGGATGTGATTTATTCAGTATCCTGCATCTATTGACTTTCTTCCAAAGCATTTGATTTCTTTGTGTTCCTTGCAACATTTTTCTGTGAGCACATCTTCTGAGGTAATTATGTTTTCTAAATTTTCATAATCAGCACTGTTGAGATATAATTTTTATATAGTAAAAAAGTAGCATGCATTTAATGTATGGAGCATTCCCAGTACCCCAACAAGTTTTCTCTTAACCCCTTGCCGTCATTTATCCCACCCCAGCCCTAGGCAACTACTGATATCCTTTCTGTCATTACAAACTAGTTCTGTGTTTTTCTAGCATTTCAGGTAGGTAGAACCATACAGTATGTACTTTTTTGTTTCTGGCTTCTTTTACACAGCATAATGCTTTTGAGATTTATCCATGTTTTACGTGTTATCAATAGTTCATTCCTTGTATTACTGGATAGTGGTTCATTGTATGGATGTAACGCACTGCTTATCCACTCACCAGTTGATGGATATTTTGCTTGTTTTTATTTTTTCACTTTTTCCTTCTGTGAACATCTATGTGAACATGTTCATCTTTACATGTGTCTGCAGACACACTATATCTCTTGAAAAAATACCTAGGCGTAAAATGGCTGGGTAAGGTGATAAGCATCTGTTTTATTTTGTGAGAGATCACCAAACTGTCTCCCACAGTGGTTTTGCTGTTTTCTATTCCTCCCAGCAAGTACGAGGTTTCAGCTGTGTGGCTTTAGCACTTCTCAGCCCAGGCTCGACATGGTTAGTCTCCTTGCCTGTGGGCCACAGAGCTCCAGCTCCCACCTACCACTGCTTGTTCCTGCTTGGTTTCTAGCACCTGGAAATTTAACTTTCTTCTTTTGAAACCCAGCTATATAATTTTAATAGTTTTTCTGTAATTGTATGTATTTGTAATGAAGGGCTGTGTTTTCCAACAGAAGCTCAGCCTGCCATTTTGACTAAGGGCTCCAAAATTGGTACATGATGAAACTTCAGGTCAAAGAGATTGCGTGATTTGAACAGCATAGAAACTGATTACTGAGAGAGTAGAAAAGTGATAGTTTATAAATACATACATACATACATACATACTCTGTTGGGCTTTGATTAATCTTGAATGGAAATTTTTCATTCACTGCCTCACAGCAAAAAGTAAATCTAGCTTGAGTGCTGCAAGCATATAGCATATAGTATTTACCACGTAATAAATGTCCATAAATGTTTTTTGATGATTATAAACAGCAGCTTGTAAATTCTTGTAAACAGTATGATTACAAACATACGTTGAAAGATCACATTTTTCAAATAAATATTGGAAGAAAATAGAATTTAAAATACTGTTGAGAAATTCAATACTGTTATTTTCAAGTTGTGGAGGATTAAGTTTGAGGCTTATGGAAACCCATCTTCTTGGTCTTTTAATGACTAGATTTTTAAAAACTTACAGTTGGTATATTGAGTTTTTTAAGTGATTTGCTAATGTGTTTGTTCTACAAAGCTCTATGCCCTCCCCCACCTCCCTGTCAAGTTTAACAAAGATAATTTTATTCAAAAAAAATTTCTGAGTAAAACATTAGTCCAGTCCATGTCCAAACTTTGCTTGCTACAGTTTTAACCACTGGTGAAATTGCCATGTTTTATAATACTTGTTTCTTCATTTATCAAGAGAACACTTATTTTTAAAGGACGTTTACAATAAGAGATTTGGGCGTCCTTGACAAAAAATGTGGGATTGAAACCACATTTCTTTTTTGATTTTTGTTAAATAGATTCGTTGATTATTTTCAAAGTGGGGAGTGTCAGTCAATGTCGATTCCATTTTGTCCTTCAGATTTAGCCAGACCCTGCTCCAATATTATCCAACTTTTCAAAACATTTGGGATCATTACTGCTACATCTGTTTCCACATTCTAGGCTAAATATAGAAAGAAATGGATGTTAGAAGTATAGTTAGCCAAATGGCACGTATAAATGTCTAGTCCATTTATATCAGTCCAAATACGCCTCCCCTAATTTAATTTAAGCCTAAGTGCCTTGAATTGTTAAAATTAGCAAAGGAAGAAGATAAAACAGTATTATTTACAAGCACCGAAACAACCCATGGAAGATCAGGACCAACAGCTTAAATTTTGATTAAATGACCAGTTGAAAACAAAAAGTAGCTATAGGCTGAGCCTCAACCATAAAGAAGCCATGACACTTAGAAAGATAAGCTAGTTCATACAAATAATACAAAGTTACTAATATAATGAAGTCCGTTGAATTATAAATTGCTACTGGGTAATTTTGGAGTAAGTATAAATGCAGCATCTGCCACATTCATCCATCTTGAGTACATGTCATATGGTGAAATGAAATATGAAGAGCTACTTAAAATTTGAAAATTTAGGCTAAATGCTACTGAACTATTTAGTGTTCCACATTTTCATCCCTAAATATCCAATTTCTCTTTTGATTTTTCTTTCTCCTCCACTAGTAGCATTAATATAATTTCTATATCTAGGTAATTCATGGGATAAATCACTAAAAATAAAAAAAAAAGGAATTTCAAATAGATTCATTCAAAAAACATGAAGCCATTTTTCAGCATGACGTTATTAGGAACCAAATCCTAGAAATGTTTTCTAACATTATTCTTTGCTAAATAATGGTTGACAAGGAATAAGCAACTTGAGTTTATAATTTTAAAAGGACTGTTAATAAAGCTTTAGTTTCTAATAAAATAAGCATACTCATCAACAGAGTGGAAATAGAAATAAGTATTGGAAGAGCAGTCTTGCAGGAATAATATTTTTTATAGCCCTTTGTCATAAATTTTTCCTGAGACTGTGGCTTTCCTTTTATGACGCTCAGCCATTTTTAGTACTGTATATGTGTATCTTAAAAATTAAAAGCATTAGCCCCAAATGTCCTATGCTTTGGTTGTAGTGACAATAATTTAGAGACAGCTTGATTATCATCAGAAGGAGGCTGTTGTATCCACAATGTGAAACATCATGCAGCTGTTAAAAAAGTAAGTTACTTGTTGCTTGTTTGATTCTTGTATAATGTCTAGGACAACCATTTTTGTTAAAAACAAAAAAGAAAAAATATATATTATATACATACACACACACATGCAACTGATTATATAAATAATAAACACATGTTTGTAAGACCATAGAAAAATATTTGGTATGATACACATCAAACTGATATAATTGGCTATCTCAAAAAGAGTGAAAAATTACTTTTTTCTTTATTCACCTTTTCTTTTTTTGACCTGTACTAAAAACTATATGTAATATTTATAATTTATAAAAACTAATAGATCAAACAATATTATGGGGAGGGAGGCCCTGAAAATAACAATAAGGGGACTGAGCCATTTCATATGTTCTTTTATAGTTTTCCATTTTTTATGGGATTGGCTAAACAAGTAATACAGAAACAGGTGTATTCAAAACTAGTTAGTGTTCAGTCACCTTGCTGCGATTAGGGAGCGATCCCTGTGGGTGAGTGAAAGAAGCACATCATCTTCTCCAAAGGCCACCAGAGCACATGTTGGAACAAGACATAAATGGGGAGAAAACAAGCTGGGAATTAAATTAGGAAAGGAGTAAAAATACAGAGAGCTAGATGCATGACAGAGGCTAGCTGCTGAGAAACAGAGCAAACCATGCAGCTCATCTGAAGCAGCGGGGTGGAATGTTAGTTAAGTGGCATGCAAAGGAAACATAGTCGGCTGTCACTTTGGGTCACTTTGTCACTTAGTCAGCAAATAATAGGATCGTGGGTAAGAATGCTGACTTAGAATCAGACTGATGTGGGTCTGAATACTAGACTCACCACTGTTCATATAACTTGACTTCTCTGTATTCCAATTTTTCTCAAATATAAAATGGAGATAATGAAACTACTTTTTTATAGGATTTTGGTGATGTTTAAGTGAGATGATCCATGTAAAGTTTTAAATTAGCACAGTTTGACAAATAATAAGACCTCAAAAACACCGGCTGTGATTATTGCTGGAAATGATAAAGATCATTTAAAACTTGAGTAAAAAATTGGTATTTAGAATAACAAAAAATCAAAGCATAGTAATTTAGAAGCAAATCATTGGGGCAAGAAAATCCAGAAAAACTATTGTTATGAATAATTTTGAGTGATGCATGTTTAGAGACTCAGCTAGTTTTCTAGCTGAGGAAGTGCATTTTCAATATAAGATATGGTTAAGGTATCATATATCAAAATAAACTCCAGGTGGCATTTACTAATTGCTTATGTGATCACTAGGGCTGAAATACAATGTTATTAAATTGACATCATGTCAGTTCTGTTTCATTCAAAGTAAATTTAAGCATGTTGCCTTTTAGGCTTCTTCTGACTGACATGTAGCTGATTTCTTTCTAAAGAATAGTCCTTCAGATGTGAGGCAAAAAAAATTATTATTCAGATCCCAAAACTTTTAAAATTTGGAATGGCATTTTAATAACTAATCTTCCTTGAAAATGCTGATACAGGCTGTAAGGAGACACCGTTATGACCAATGCTGGTGAACCCATAGGCTGTTTGGAGAAACCATTTATGGACGAATACCCTAAAGTTGGATGATTATGGACACCTATTCAGAACAGGAGTTAGCAACCTAGACGCAAATGTGTGAGGCAAACATGGTCAGGTCCAAGTTTTAAGAGGTTTTCAATACATTTCAACTGTAAATGAATTGAATGGACCAAAAAACTGATAACAAAACAGCTTTTCATCTTCAGCCCAGGTAACATAGATAATGTAAAAATTGATAAGTGAAGATCAAGCATCACCACCTATGTAATAGGCTAGTATGTTCTGGTCTCTTTTCCGCTCCTCCACAACCCCCAACCTCTACTTCATATTGAACTTTACTGACTGCATTGTTGAAAAGAGTATAGATTTTATGCATGTTTCTTTTCTTATTTGGTGGAATCACTTCCTACTTTGACAATTCAAGGAGTAAATGATAATGTAGCCTATTTCCCTGAAATCAAGGCCTCTATTTTGCATAACACAATGAAGTTTTTAAACAGGAAAAGGAAAAGGAAGAATTTAATTAGTGGGGAAGTTTGAAAATATACTTTAAAGAATATCCAGGAAAGGAATAAGGGCATTTGACATCCTCTAGAGATCTTTTCTATATAACTAAAGCATATGAGAAAAGCAGATGTTACCAATGGAAAGGACAAAGCTGAAACACCCTGCAATTACCCACCAAACCACAGTGAATGGTTCATAGGGACTAGGGTATTCTTCTGTCAGGAGAAGTCTCTGGAAATACAAATAAATGTAGATAATTCTTCAGTACAAAGATTATGACACTAGGTGTAGGAATATACACTTAGGGAATCAGTTTCTCTGAAAAAGAGACTGAGGATGATGTTAGGACCCTGGAATGAGCCCGAGTCAACATTAGAAGAAACCCAAATTTATTTTCAATAATTGAATCTGTCCAATTTACATTAGATTCTGTAGTCTTTTTTTTTTAAGATTTTATTTATTGGGGCGCCTGGGTGGCTCAGTCGTTAAGCGTCTGCCTTCGGCTCAGGTCATGATCCCAGGGTCCTGGGATCGAGCCCCGCATCAGGCTCCCTGCTCCGCGGGAAGCCTGCTTCTCCCTCTCCCACTCCCCCTGCTTGTGTTCCCTCTCTCACTGTGTCTCTCTCTGTCAAATAAATAAAATAAAATTAAAAAAAAAAAGATTTTATTTATTTATTTGAGAGAGAGTGCAAGTGTGTGCACACACACAGACACACACAAGTGGGGGGAGAGGGAGAGGGAGAGGGAGAATCTCAAGCAGACTCCACACTGAGCGCAGAGCCTGTGGCCAGGCTCTGTCTCAGGACTTTGAGATCATAACCTGAGCCTAAATCAAGAGCCCATCATTCAACTGACTGAGCCCCCCAAGCGCTGCTAGATTCTGTAGTCCTGAAATGAGCAGGACCTGGGTAATCCAAGATGTTTTTAAGACCACTTCAAACCCTAGTCCAATACTGTAGTAGCCTCCCGTGAGACAAAAGAATATTGATCTAGTAATTATTTCCTTTCCATAGCTCAATTATCAATAAGAAAAGAAGAGGACATATGTGACTACAGGACAAAACTTTATAGATGTTATTTCCATATAAGTTGTTACCAAAGGCAAGGATTAAAGGCAAAAAATGATACCCAAATTGTCAGTAACTTAGTATCTTAGAAGTATGGAAAAATGAACTCCTAACACATATGAGAAAGAGTGGTCAAGTATTTTGGGGTTTTTTTAAAGATTTTATTTATTTATTTTAGAGAGAGAGAGTGTGAGCAGGGGGAGGAGCAGAGGGGGAGGGAGAGGAGGAGGGGAATAATCTCCAGCAGACTCCGTGCTGAGTGCAGAGCCCCATGTGGGGGCTCAATCCTACGACCCTGAAATCAGGGCCTGAGCTGAAACCAAGAGTCAGATGCCCAACGAACTGAGACAACCAGGTGCCCCAAATTATTGTCAAGTTTAATGATGAGGTGTTTTTTTTTAATGATGAGGTTTTATGAGTTATAGAAAACACTGAAGAAAGTAAGAAGAATCTCTTAAACTTACTTATATATTTTTCTCACCTAAATAAGCATAAAATAAAAATTAGAACTGTTTTTTCTATATAAAATTTTTAAAACATACAAGTTTAAATAGGATTTAACACTATCAACAGCTTATTTCCCTAATGTCAGAAACAGTCTTCTTTGTGCCCACCCAGAAGAACAGCCTTTTTAATGTGTGAAATGATTATGAACATTTGCTCAAACTGTTTAAACACAATTAATTATGAATGGTCATCATTCTATGGTATTGTTTATTGGTCAACGTTTCATAATACTTTCAAAAGAGTCTTGGAAATAGCCAGATGGACTGGGAGTAGTCATTACTAGAACAAGGGCAAATCAGGTCATGTTTCTATCAGTCATGCCTGTTTGCATGGTTATAATGGTGACTGTCGAATGCCTACTGGTATCAGACATTGTTATAGGTACTTATAAGTTTTATCTTGTTTGATATTCAAAACCAGGGCATTGAAGAACTTGCCAAAAATTACACAGCTGGTGTAATTTTGTAAGAAACTCACATCAATCTGACTCTAAAGCCTGTGCCCTTTCTCCTAAATTGCGCAGTCTTCTGACGTGATTTAACAACTGCTGAAAGAACTAGCTCCTTTTTTTTGTATATATAACATCTTATAAATAATGAGAACCTCCAGCATTTTGTAAGTAATAGCCACTTAAAAAATATTTCCTGGATGAGTGAATGAATGAGTGGTCAACTAACTTATCTCCAGAATCAGGTAGGCCATTTCTGAACTTGCCCAGATAGATAATGTATTTTTTTAAAAGATTTTATGTATTTATTTGAGAGAGAGACCACAAGTGGCGAGCGGTTGGGGGGCAGTGGGAGAGGGACAAGCAGACTCCCTGCTGAGCAGGGATCCTGACATGGGGCTCAATCCCAGGACCCCGGGATCGTGACCAGAGGTGAAGTCAGAAGTTTAACCGAATGAGCCACCCAGGTGCCCCTAGATAATGTATTTTTAAACATCTTCAGAATAGCAGAATTCACAGTTTCCCTTGGTAACCAGTTTGTGCTAATTTTTAACTAAGTACTTTACCCAATAAAGTTCCAAAACAATAAGAGAAACCTGTCAGTTCAGTATACAATAAAACAGTGACACCATTTCTTAGAAATCTTAAAATAAAACAAAGTTGTATGGATGAAAATATTTCTTAGAAATATGACACTTAACATTTAGCTATTTTCTAATACAAATCTAATCGAAATCATTTATATTTTTATTCTTATTAAATGTAATTTTCTCGGGATGCCTGGGTGGCTCAGTCAGTTAAGTGTCTACCTTCAGCTCAGGTCTTGATCTCAGTCAGGGTCCTGGGATCAAGTCCATCATCGGGCTTTCTGCTCAACAGGGAGTCTGCTTCTCTCTCTCTCTCTCCTTCTGACCCTCCCCATCACTTGTTCTCTCTCTCTCTCTCTCTCAAATAAATAAATTTAAATAAATAAATAAATGTAATTATCTCTACCCCCCAAATTGTGGAACAAACTATTTTCTGAATATGATCAGCTTTTGCGATGATACTGAACTCTCATAAACTACAATGAGTAGAAAGAGAAATTTTGAATTCACTCATCTCACAGAATGATCCACTAATAAAGTCAAGATGTTGTAGTGCCAACTATAAGTATTTCAGTCATTTGCTGAAGCACCTAATATCAATACTTTTTTTTTTTAAGCAATGAACTTTATTTTTTAGAGCAGTTTTAGGTTCACAGAAAAATTGGGTGAAAAGTACAGAAATTTCCCATCTACCTGCTGCCCCCACATAACCACGCACAACCTTATCCAACTGCAAGCATCCTACACCAGAGTAATATATTTGTTACATTTGATGAACCTACTAATATCAATACTTTTTAAAATTCCACAGAATTTCTCACCTTTTTTTAAAAAAATCGTGACCAAGAACAGATAATCATAAACAGAATCAGCTGAATTCTTGCTAAACCTAAAAAAGAAAGTTATCCAATGAATCACTTTTAAGTCAGCGATTTGAAAAACACTTTATACATTCAGCCATTGCATGCTACATTATGCCACAACTCAGAAGTAGTCAATGTAGATCAAGTGAAAGAAACAACTCTTTCGTCCAAACATCATAGTTTGTCATTAAAGAGAAATACTCCTGATTTTCTCCCAGAGCTTTCTTTGAAGGTAGGTTATGTCATGACATGAAGTACTCTGCACATGCTCACCCTTGAAAGTATGTTCCCATGTTGCCTTTTTGGGGAATCACCCTGAATCCCCTCTCTCTCCCCTCATCCCAGAGCAGTCACTCCCTTTGCTCTAACCCAGAGGACTCCATATTTCATTATGTTGCAACAAGAATGTGTTTTCTTCACTCTACTGTGGAATTTTTGGCTGTAGAAAGGATCTCTTAGTCATTGTTCAAATATTTATAGATAGAATTTTCTTCCTAGCATTCTCTTCTCCAAACTAAACATATAATAGATCTCCCTATTCCCCATATACAAGTTTTTCAAGGCCCTTAAACAACCTGCTTTCCTCTGGATGCTCTGCTTGGCAAATGACCCCCATGCCTCAAAAATAGCATCTAACATTGGAGTCAAATCTATTTATTTGAGGCTGGCCCACAGAACTCTCCAGTTTATGCCATTATAATACCTTGGATGAAAAACCATTTTATAAAATGTTTCTCTAAACAATTAAACATCTTTGATAGTATGTCAGATTAAGTCATTCAATGGGCACATATTAAATAGTTCCTCCATTGCAGACAGTGTGCTCAGAACTGGAGATCTGCCATAAGTACCCTCAAGATCCAAGGAGGATCTTTCTGTGTAGACTTTTAGAATGTATTAACATGTGTCTCACATATATGGAAGTTTCATAAAAAAATACTTTAGGGTCACTCTGGGTTATATCAATATAACAAACTTTTTTTTTCCTTAGGACTTTTTGCAGCTTCTAATATTTGAATGTGAATTGTGACTCTCCCAGACTCGGAATATAATACGGATTATTTCCCAAACTTACTTGGTGACACCACGCTGTTTTCACAATGCATCCTGTAGAAACATCTCATGAAAATATTTTGTGAAATACCCTGTAGCGTTTATAGCCAAGTAAACAGATCATTGTGGCTTAAGGAAGTAAGAGCTTGGTAACATCACAGGATGGGATACAAGTACAAAGGAACTTTTCAAGGATGGAGTGTGTGAGGAAAAGCTTCTAAAAAGAAGTTATATAAAAAGAGGGGAGGGGTGCCTGGGTGGCTCAGTTGGTTAAGCATCTGCCTTTGGCTCAGGTCAGGATCCCGGGGTCCTAGGATCGAGCCCTGCCTCGAGCCATGCGTGGAGCCCCACATGCTCCCTGCTCAGCAGGGAGTCTGCTTCTCCCTCTCCCTCCGACCCTCCCCCCTGCACGTGCTCTCCCTCGCTCTCTCTGTCTCTCTCAAATGAATAAATAAAAAATCTTAAAAAAAAAGAGGCGAGTCAGTTGTGGGGTTTAAGAAAAACTTTTCAGGCATGGACAAAGCCAAAAATGGCTTACTGTGCACAGTGGCATTCCGTGATCAGAACTGCAAACATATTTATGTTAGCTGGAACAGACATAGGCAAAAGGCAACATCAGCACTTCGAGCGAGAACCTGGCCATGAAAGTCAGGAATCCTCCCTCACTCTGTCTTTTCAGGAAGTACACAAAACCAGCAAGAATAGCAAATAAAAAATAAAGATATTTTCAGAGAAACTAAGAAACATATAATCTGCAAGTCCTGGAATATAACTATGAATTGACAAAAACAATTAAGATTGGGCAGAAACAATATGGGAGTTGATGAGTAGAAGGTGGGGCATGCTTGGTGTTGGAATACTTTTTTGCAGCAAGGGTGAAGGGACTGTGTTGAGTAATGCAGGTAGCAATTTGACTTAGAGTAACAGAAGACGTGGGACTCTAAGAAAGAATGGCACTGATAAGCCATATTTGCAGGAAGCAGTCTGCTTCTCTGGCAGCAAACGAGGAGAAATGTTCTAAGTGGGGACCACTCTCTATTTAACTGAAATGGAGCTTAGAGAAAATAGCTGTTCTAGGAATATCCAAACCCATTGAATAACTAAATTAATAGAAAAGAAGCAAGTATAAAATCAATACAAAGGCAGTATAAGAAGAAAAAAGGTATAAAAAAAAACTCATTAGAAAAGTGTAAGCAGGGGCGCCTGGGTGGCTCAGTTGGTTAAGCGACTGCCTTCGGCTCAGGTCATGATCCTGGAGTCCCGGGATAGAGTCCCGCATCGGGCTCCCTGCTCAGCGGGGAGTCTGCTTCTCCCTCTGATCCTCTTCCCTCTCATGCTCTCTGTCTCTCATTCTCTTTCTCAAATAAATAAATAAAATCTTTTAAAAAAAAAAAGTGTAAGCAACAAGAATAGAAGTAAAAAGAGTAATCCCTACAATATGTAAAGCCTTAATGGTTAAAAGAGTGTGGTAGTGACACATGAATAGATAAAGAAACAGATGGATAAATTCGGAAACAGACCCAAGTGCACACATGGGTTTAGTACAGGTTGCTTCAGAGGCATTTCAGATTTGGTTGCAGACTGCCACAACAGAATGGATATTGCAACTAAATGATTCAAGCGAATTTTTTGGTTTCCCAGTGTGCATAAAAGTTATGTTTAGAGAGTGCCCCTCTATTTGCTAGATGGCATGTGGCCCGATTCATGAATCATTTAGTAAACTCAATTAGGTCTTTAAAATGGACTCCGTTGAATTTTTGTTACCAGATTTGATGGCAGCACCAGGATCTGAACTGAACTTGCAGCAGCATTCAAGGACAAGAGAGAAGCAGAGGCATGGTGTCCACGAGCCCTTGGAATTCACCATCTTTCTTGCTGTTTTCGAGGTGTGTAGGTAAGTTCCTCTTGGTCCTGAGTTCACTCTTTTTTGGATTTGAGCTCTTGATCTAACTGGCTTTCCTTTACAAGGCAAGTCAGCTTGAGCCGGCAGATGGTTCTGCCTGGAGCCCAGTTGGGCTGGCATATTTACCTGGAGCTCAGCTGAGCTGCCAGAAGAGTCTGCCCAGAGCCGGGTCCCTGGCTTTTCAGACTATGATTCCCTGGGTGGAAAACTTCAGCAAGCTTCCAGGGGAATTGTTGGTGAACACAGGGCCTTCTTGTGGCCAGGATGCGGGATTGTCCATCTGTTCAAGTACACACATTTGTCTTATTTTGTATAGATCTTGGCTATACAGGCTATTACTAGCAGGGATCTTGGAAGCCAAAAAGCTACAAAAATTGGTAGGCACCGACTGAGCATTTAAAGGCTATTAAAGCACTCACCACCTCGAGAAGACTCGCGTGATAGGATCAGTTGGTCACAGAATGGGTTAGATTGACACCAGGTCACCTGACAACCTCAAGAAGACTTCCGTGCAATGAGGTTCACTGGAAACCACACACAATCCCCAACTGCACAGCACTTCCCTTTTAGGTATTAGTTCGGTTCCAAGAAACCCAAGGGCTTAGCTAATAGGAACCTTAAATTCTAAAGAATCAAGCATGCCACCTTTGATGCACCTCTTATTTTCCATCTAAGACCTATAGTCCTGGAAGTTGCAGCAAACTAGCAAAAATAGCAAAACCTGACTGAGCTTGTTTTGTGTCCTGAGCAATTTGGTTTGGTAACCATCGTGCTGGGGCCCCTGGATAAGGCTGGACAGAAATGTGGGCTAACCTCATTTGCAGCTACATTTGGCCAGACAGAAATGCAGGTTCACCCCATCTGTGGCTGGGGTTCTACCGAACTGCTGCCAGCCCTCAGGAATTACAGCAGCCATTATGGAGAACATTCCAATTAGATGAGATTCTTTAAGAAGTGGACTTGGAAGTAAGGAGTCCCAAATCAAACAAAATGAGATACCGGTAAGTTTCTTGTTTTATTTTAATGCCAGCATAGTTAACTTACAGTGTTAAACGAGTTTCAGGTGTACAGTGTAGTGATTCAACAACTCTATACATTACTCAGTGCTCATCGAGATAAGCATACTCTTAATCCCCTTTACTGATTTCACCCATCCCCCCACCCACCTCCCCTCTGGTAACCATCTGTTTGTTCTCCGTAGTTAAGAGTTTGTGTTTTGGTTTGTCTCTTTTTTTCCTTTGTTCATTTGTTTTGTTTCTTAAATTCTTTGTGAATGAAATCATATGGTATTTGTCTTTTTCTGACCTATTTAGCTTAGCATTATACTCTCTAGGATACATCCATGTTGCAAATGGCAGATTTCATTGTTTTTTTATGGCTCAATAATATTCCTTTGTATATATATGTAAAACATCTTCTTTATCTACACATCTATCATTGGACACTTGGGCTGCCCAAGGAATACCTATTTTAATTGGCATGAAGAAGTCTCTAAATGTTAAAAAATTCCGAAGTAGTTTCATTGTAAGATTCATTACAAAAGGCTAATTAAAAAGAGAAAAGTTACCTAAAATGAGACTATAAGATGGACATAACTCCTACTACTCCCCTCTATCATTTGAGTGCTTATCCTAACACTTCTCTGTGTGAATTATGTTTTTACTCTGCAGAGACTATGAAACAGTTACCTTTTAAAATAAGGCCACTCAGGGCTATACGTGATCCCTCCCTCCTTTGTCAAAGTTCAAACTAAGGACCATAGTTAAAGAATTTCTTAAACCTAGGGAGGATCCACAAGAGGTTTTGTAAAACTCCTGAGCCTAGTCAAGAGAAATACAAATTTTCATCGCCTCTTCCTATCTTAAAAAAAAAAAAAGTTATGTTTACACTATGGTCCAGTAACTGTGCAATAGCATTATGTCTAATAAAAAATGTACATACTGTATTGCTAAAAAATGCTAACCATCATGTAGGCCATAATCTTTGTGCTGGTAGAGGGTCTTCCCTCAGTGTAGATGGCTGCTGACTGATCAGGGTGGTGGTTGCTGAAGGTCAGGGTGGCTGTGCGAATTTCCCAAAATAAGACAACAGCTGAATTGCCACATGGATTGACACTTCCTTTCACAAATGATTTCTCTGTAGCATTCAATACTGTTTGATAGCATTTTACCCACAATAAAACTCCTTTCAATATTGAAGTCAGTCCTCTTCAACTCTGTCACTGTTTATCAACTGAGTATATGTAATGTTCTAAATTCTTTGTTGTCATTTCAACAATATTCACAGTGTTTTCACCAGGAGTAAATTCCATCTCAAGAGACCACTTTCCTTGCCCATCCATAAGAAGCAACTCATCTCTTCAAGTTTGATCAGGAGATTGCAGCAATTCAGTCCCATCTTCAGGCTTCACTTCTAATTCTAGTTCTCTTACTGTTTCCACCACATCTGCAGTTCCTTCCTCCACTGAAGTCTTGAACCCCTCAAAGTGTCAACCTGTGGAGGCTGGAACCAACTTCTTCCAAACTCCTGTTCCTGTTGACATTTGGACCTCTTCCCATGAATCACGAGTGTTCTTAATGGCATCTAGAAGTGAATCCTTTCCAGAAGGTTTTCAACTTACTTTGCCCAGACCCGTCAAAGGAATCAGTCTCTAGGGCAGCTATGGCTTTATGAATTTCTTAAATAATAAGACTTGAAAGTTGAAATAACTCTTTGATCCCTGGGCTGCAGATGGCCATTGTTTTAGCAAGCTGTTGTCCATCTCCATCAGAGCTTTTAGGTGATGGGGTACGTTGGTAATGAGCAGTCATATTTTGAATCTTTTTTCTCAGTAGTAGTTCTCAACAGTGGGCTTAAAACATTCAGCACACCATGTTGAAAACATGTGCTGTCCTTCAGGCTTTGTTATTCCTCTCATAGAGCACAGGCAGAGTAGATTTATCATTATTTTTAAGGGCCCTAGGATTTTCAAGAATGGTAAATGAGCTTTAACTTAAAGTCACCACCGCATTAGCCCCTAGTAAGAGAGTGAGCCTGTCCTTGAAAACTTTGAAGCCAGGCATTAACTTCTCTTCTCTAGCCACCAAAGTCCTAGATGGCTTCTTCTCTGAATTTAGAGAAGACTGTTTCCTCTACAATGAAAATCTGTTGTTGAGTGTAGCCACCTTCACAAATTATCTTGGTTAGATCTTCTGGATCACTCGCTGCAGCTTCTCCATCAGCACTTGCTGCTTATCTTGCACTTTTATGTAATGGAGACAGCTTCTTTCCTTCAACTTCATGAACCATCCTCTACCAGCTTCAAATTTGCCTTCTGCAGCTTCCTTACCTCTCTCAGCTTCCATAGAATTGAAAAGAGTCAGGGCCTTGCTCTGGATTAGGCTTTGGCTTGAGAGAATGTTGTGGCTGGTTTGATCTTCCATTCAGCCCACTGCAACTGCCTTTATATCAGCAATAAAGACTGTTTCACTTTCTTATCATTTATATGTTCACTGAAGTAGCACTTTTCATTTCCTTCAAGTACTTTTCCTTTGCTCTCACAACTTGGCTGACTATTTGGCTCAAGTCACCGAGCTTTCAGCCTTTCATGGCTTTTGACGGGACTTTCCCAGTAAGTTTAATCATTTCTAGCTTTGGTTTTCAAGTGAAAACCATGCAACTCTTTCTTTCACTTGAATGTTTAGAGGCCGTTGTAGGGTTACTAATTGGCCTAATTTTAAATCACTGGGTCTCAGGAAATAGAAAGGCCTGAGGAGAGGGAAAGAGAAGGGGAACAGCTGGTCGACTGAGCAGTCAGAACCCATACAGTATTTTCCGACTAAGTTCACCGTCTTACATGGCCATGGTTCATGGTGCCCCAAAACAATCACAGTAGTAACACTAAGGATCACTGATCACAGATCACCATAACAAATATCATCATAATTAAAAAGTTTGACATATTGCTAGAATTACCAAAATGTGACACAGAGACCTGAAGTGAGCAAATGCTATTGAAAAATGAGGCTGATAGACTTGCTCAATACAGGGCTGCCACAAACCTTCAATTTGTAAAATAAAATTTAAAAATGCAGTATCTGCAAAGTGCAATGAAGAGAAGCACAGTAAAACAAGATCTGCCTGTATACGGCACAGGTGGCATCTCAAGTCTGGATGAGGAAGAGGGACAGTGTTGGGGTGCCTGGGTGGCTCAGTCATTAAGTGTCTGCCTTCGGCTCAAGTCATGATCCTGGGGTCCTGGGATGGAGCCTCATGTTGGGCTCCCTGCTCCACGGGAAGCCTGCTTCTCGCTCTCCTACTCCCCCTGCTTGTGTTCCCTCTCTCGCTGTCTCTCTCTCTGTCAAATAAATAAATAAAATCTTTAAATAAATGGTGTGGGAACAGCTAGGTAAACTTTTGAAAAAAATTTAGGTCAAATCCATACTTCACATTGTACACCAAGATAAATTTCAAATAGAGCAAAGGTTTAAGTGTTAGCAACCACAGCTAAAGAAACTAATCATCCATACTTCCATTGTTAGCCTCTATGAGGATATTTGATTCCCACCACTTGGTATTTTCAAACTTTTTGATATTTGCAAATTTAATGGGAAGCTTGCATTTTCCTAATTATTGCAGTTTAAGCTGCTTTTTCTGTGTTTATTAACTATCTGGATGTCCTGTTCTGTGAAATTACCTGTTCGAATCTTTTATCCACTTATTCCTATTTGGTTGTTTGTCTTTTTCATATTGATTATTTTAGGGTTCCTGTTTACTTCCTAGAAAACAATGTGTTGTTTGCTTTATGTGAGACAATCATTTTCTTCTATATTAGGGCTTATCTTTTAATTTTATATGTGGCTTCTCATGTGCACCTGTTTGTTATTTTGATGGAGTCAAATTGTCATTCTTTTCCTTTATGATTTTTGCTTTTTGTGTTCTTTTGAAGAGGACTTCCTGGCCTAAAGGTCATAAGGATATTCTCCTGTCTTCTCTTATGAAGGAAAAGAAAAAAAAAAAAAAAAGAGGAGAAAAAGGAGAGGAAGGATAAGAAGGAAAAAGGAAATACTTGATTTTTTAAAACTAATGCATACATAGAAGTGCTGGAAAAATTGGGGAGAATTCCTTTATAACTTTAAAATGGGAAGGTTTTTCTAAAAATGACTCAAAAACTCTAGTCATAAAATTAGAATTGATAAATTTTTAAAGCTTTTTTTAAACTTCTGCAGCAAAGCATACCATAAGCAGAACAAATGAGAAACTAAGGACAAGTTTGTAATTTATATCACAGACCAAGCTCCATACTGTAAAAAGAGTGCCTAGAAAACAATTAAAAAATATAGTGACACAATAGAAAATTGTCAAAATACATTAATAGACAGTTGATAGAAGATGAAATACCAAGTACAATTTAATTGTACCAAGTACAGTGTACAATTTAATTGTACAATGAGACAAATACCAACTTACAATAAGCTACGAGTCCATTTTTCATCTAGCAGATTAACACAAACTTGAAAATTTTGACTACACAGTCTACTGACAAGACAATGGGAAAATAGACACTCTCATTCATTGCTAGTGGGAATGTAAATTGGCACAATGCCTATGAAAGGCAATTTGGAAAAAAAAATTTTAATTACAAATACATAGAATCTTTTGCTAAGCAGTTCCACCTCTGTTGAGTGTATCTTACACTTACACGTGGTGAAAATAAACAATATTATTCATTGCAATGTTGTTTACAAAAGAAAAGGACTAAAATGTTCTATCATTAACAGGGATTGGATTAGAAAAAATTGTTCAAAAGCTATCTATGCACCAATAAAAAACAGTGAGGAAACTATATATATACATCTGAGAAATGTATTGTTAATTGAACAAAGCAAATTGGGAAAAAAATGGGTAGGAGGCAAACTTTTGTATAAAGAAGTGGAAGATAGGAATATATATTTTTATTGGCTTGTATTTGCCTAAAATAACTCTGGAAAAATACAAAATTAATGATAGGGTTACCAGTGTGTGAATAAAGGTAGGGAGGAATAGGGGGAAAGCAGACTGATAGAAGGCAGGTTTTGCAGACTACACATACTTACATGTTTCTGTTCTAATTTTTGTAAGATGATTTTATTACCTATTGAATGGATTACATTTAAAAAATCAATTTCCTTAAAAATGACTAAAATTAATAATATTAAATTAGGTTAAAAAAATAGAAGCCAAACAATAAAACTATTATACCTTTGACTACCTTTCTACCTCTGTCAGGGTTTGAAAAGTTACACTTTTTAGAAATATGGTGGTGAAGCGATGCCCCTGAAAAAAGTTCTAGTATGCTGCTATTTTTACATGTCAAAACAAATGAAGTTTCCTGAGATATTTCAGGACAGATACTATAAATTTAAAAGTGTTTTTTCTAAAGTAGACTATGAAGAGGTGAAATAATTTATGGTAAGCTGAAGCAGTGGAAATATTCCATGCAGTGCAAAAATGTCAACTTCAGAATTATTCTGAATATTACATATAAAGGAAAAAAAAACCAAGTTTGCTATTAAATGATCAACTGACAACTCGAAGCAGAATATACTGAAATGCATAACATTTTATTATCATATCTATTTCTTGCAATTCAGAAAAGCCATAAAGAATATCATCTAAATCTGTAATCTAATGCATAACGTGGTAACACATTTCTAAAGTAAGTTTGAAAATGAGTCAGCCTTATGAGTCTGAGTGACATTTTGTCACTGGTTTAAAGGAAAACGCTGTCTCTGTTAAGATCTTATAATACATATAATAAAGAAAAACACAGTATAAGTTTAGACAAATTTGAGAATTTTATCACCTTAACATCAGGATGTTAATGCCTATGGAAGCACAAATATTTGAACTATTCCTTTCATTATGTCAGATGACAAGAAAGGTACCTGAAAATTGTCTTATTTGTTCAGGTAAATTAAATAATGTCAGATCTATGAGTGATGTGCTTATCATTATAGGATCTAGATGTTCAGAGTATCATGGGCTAGAATAACATTTGTAATGGTGTGAAAATGAAATATTTCAACATTGTTGTTTTCCCTGAAAGGATTTGTTTTCATGGTGACTCTTGTTCTGTTGGACTAGCTAGCTGGCTTATGGGTCTTACCTATAGAAACAAAACCCTAAAACAACAACAACAACAGCAAAAGTCACTTTAATTAAGTACAGCAAGGTAAAAAAAACAAAGGGGGCATTAAAAGTGGATAGATGGGTGAGGAAAGATGTTCCTTGGGGCCTACCTTGTGTTACTTAACTCATCTATAATTTTTAGGGCTGAATCTTAATTGTTCTCACAGAAGAGCATAGACAGTACACATGAATGAATGACCACAGGATGGGGCCAAAGGCGAGGACAGTTGAAATTCATTCAATGGCAGAACAAAAAAGAAAGGAAAACGAAAGAAAGAGAAAGACATTCTCAAGACATTTCATTACAGATTTTATGGAGATAATTTGATTTAGTCTTCATTGATTTTTCTTTAGGCTTTGGCATTTTTATGTGTTAAAGGAAAAAAACGAGTGGTTAATTTTAAGAGGTGAGTGGGGAGGAAGAATGCCCTGTCCTGGGGGCCCCCATCAGCATGAGTCCTGCTCCATAAAGGTTCTTGGCCTTGAAGGCACTGTGGCTCCACCCAGGGCTTCAAGGGTGGATGTCACCTTGACCAGGAGAGAAGCAGGTTAGTGGGAGGGGTTATAGCCACTGACTCTGCTACTATATGGCCAGATTCCTTTTATTTGGCAAGAGAATCCGTATCATTCTTCTGATACTTAAATATTAAAAAATCCGTATCATTCTTCCACATATGAGTGCACTCGTGTGGTATTTGTCCTTCTCTGACTGACTTATTTCACCACTATTTCTAAAGGGCCCAATTTGGAAGAGAGGTATTTTGGAGAACTTAAGGTTATTACCAATTGAGTATTTTCTAAGGGTAAAACATCACTTTGGAGAAAAAATATTTTATGTGTTTCAGCTACCACTTCCCATTTTTGATTATGCAATAAAATGCTGCCTGATAATTATATATGTATATATTTATATACACTTATACGTGATTATACATGATTTATATAAATATAATACTACATAGTAGTGGAATGCATGTGTGGTGACAGCAAGAGTACAAACAGGCAGCACAGTTTGATACCTTTGACTTCAGTCAAGGTACCCAGACTCCCTTCGGTTTTTTCCAGGTGTTTTGAGATAACATTGACATATCACACTGGGTGAGTTTAAGATATACAATGTGATGATTTAACAAACATACGTATTGTGAAAGGTTTACAACAGTGAGGTTGGTGAATACACCCTTTACCTCACGTAATGACCATTTTGTTCTTGTGGTGGTGGTGGTGCAACAGAGTATGTTAACTACAGTCGTCATGCGGTCCCTTAGATCCCTGGAACTTACTTCTGTTGTAACCGAAAGCCTGCACACTTTGACCAACATCTCCCCGTGTCTCCCACCCCTCATCCTTTAACAACCACCATTCTACTCTCCATTTCTATGAGTTTGCTGTTTTTAGATTCTACATATAAGTGAGATCATACAGTATTTGTCTTCTTCTGTCTGACTGACTTCACTTAGCATAATGCCCTCAAGGTCCATCCATGTGGTCACAAATGGCAGGATTCCCTTCTTTTTTATGGCTGAATAATATACCATTGTGTATACACACACACACACACACACACACACATTGTGTGTATATATGCATATATATACACATACATATATGTCTCACATTTTCTCTTTTCATCTGTCAGTGGATACTTAAGTTGTTTTGATATCTTGCTATTAGGAATAAAGCTGCAATTAACATAAGAATACATGTAGCTCTTTGAGATAGTGATTTTCTTCAGATAAGTACCCGTAACTGGGATTGCTGGATCTTATGGTAGTTCTCTTTAATTTTTTGAGGAACCTCCATACTATTTTCCATAGTGGCTACACCAATTTACATGTAAACTGATAGAGACTCTGTTAAGCTTTCAGTTCAAGGTCTACAGTAAACCTCAGAGAATTCACAAACATGGGTTACTCACTGGTGGTTTTTGCTTGCCCTTGGGTAGTATGGATTGTTTTCAGAGGCTTGGCTATTCACCCTCCAGTGGTATAAGCCTGTTCCATCATATCTATAGGCCTCACCCATGTCTCTTGAATTTGTATCCACACCTTTCAGAGATGTAATTGTAAAGAAGGTACCTGAAAAGTCCTTCCTGATAGAATGATCCTTCAGCAGGGCCGTTTATTTCTAAAGAAACCTCTCTTGCAGAGTGCACACTTGTTCGGGAAAGAAACATCTCTCTTCAGTGTACATAGGAAGTAGGTCCTCCATATCTTTTCTAGGAAGGCTATTCATTTTTCCCTATTAAAGCTCCATCTCTTCCTAACATTGACTATGGGCTCACAGCTGTCCTTTCTAAATCCAGACTTCTGGCTCACCCCAGATCCAAAACCCTCAAATTTCTCCTTAGAGTAAGTGGGGGTGATTCCCTAAAGGGCCACCATGAAGGATGTCAAACTCTTAATGTTTCTCACGAACATAAGGTAGTGGGGAGTATTATTAAACTCAAACACATATATACAATAGAAAATCACACTCTGTCCTAGGATTTCCACTCCTTCAATACAGTTTCAGCCAGTAGAAAGATGGGCATTTTTATTGTGCTAAACCTAAATATTTGCGTCACCCCTACTGCCTCCTCTTCTGATCTGGCCATTGCCAACACTGAAGGATAAGTGAGAAGTTTGAGGAAGTCATTAAAACTCAGTAGATTTTTAGACTTTCAGTTGATCTTCTTCCAGCTGAGCCAGGACCATGGAGACAGAGTGAACAGCACTGAACAGGAAGCCAGGCTCAGCTAGGTAGCACAGAGGTCTTAGATAAAACAAACAAGTCAGGGCTTTGTGAGGTGACAAAAAGGAAATGAGCAAAGTCACACCCTACACCCATCAACCAGGCAGTCCAGGGAGCAGGAAACAAAGCCTCGAGACCAACGCTCCCAATGGCGAGAATATACCGCACAGGTGATCAGAACGGAGCTGAAATTAGGTTCTGTCCTTGAAGCCACTTCTCGACCTGTGAAAATAAGGGAAGGGCCTTCCTACTTTTGAACGTAGTCTATGACTTGCTGAAGCTTTTAAACAAAATAACAGCAATCTGATCTTACAAAGTATTTTCTGACATGAACAGAGAAATCTGTAAGTCGCTGCTAACAGTACTATTAGGTTAGAAGCCGAAGAAATGAAAAACAACTTAAAGTTTTAGCATTCGGCTCAGAACCTCTCTGTGAACTTACCAAGGATAAACCCAATCCTTTGGAAGTTGACCACTTTTTTTCCTATTCTCAAAAGCCAGAAGACTGATGTTGATAATGAAGATCAGGATGGAGTTCTGAGCCAGAATGCTTCTTAAACACTGAATTATATCTAAATAATAAGGAAATTATATGTAATATAAACATTAAGGACATTATAATCTAAATGTTGAGTAAAGCAAAGAAACAGGGTAATTTACATACAATGAAAAGTTAAATTTCTGAATAAATATTCTTGCCTTGTGCATTTGGGAAAGATAGTTGTACTTTTTAAAATGGGATTGAATGTCTAGCTAATATTCCAGGAAGGACACAGGAATATCTTATTGGAGCATAAGCCAAGGAGAATAGCCAGGACACCCTCAATCCCTAGTAACAACTTAATCAAAGAGGAGAGATAGGAATGAATATAGTGCATGTGGAGAGATGATGAATGAAATCAGTGTGGGCAAAGTAAACTGCACATATTAGGGAGCAATGGAAAATCTATATAGGTCATGTAGTCCCAGACTTGGCTATATGGCTAAAGAACTTGAAATTGATAGGTCAAGAGGACATTATAGTTTCTGTAATGAGCAGGGCGGGGTGGGGGGCTGAGATGTGACACAGTGGAAGGGGTGTTTTAGGAAGCTGTGCAGGTTGGGTTTGGAGAAAGATGAGTTAATTTATGCATATGAGACAAGGTTAAATCCATAATTCAAACATGTTGTCATAAAGGTCTGACAATAATGGAATACTTGAAAAGGAAAAGAAAGGATGAATTTGAGGAACATTAAGAGGAAACCCATGTCCCTGACAGATTGGATAGAGAAGAAGACAAACATAGCAAATATAACTCCAGCAATCCTTTATAAATAGAAAGCCTGTAACATATTACTGGAAAGCTACTGAGGGAAATGGAGAGGCTGAGAAATGCGGCCCTGTGTAGGGGTGGGGAAGGGGGTTGCACTCTGATTTAGTTTTCGTATTTACTATATAATTTAAAGCAGAAACTATTGGCACTTAACACTGATCTCAGCATTGAAGAAACAAGGCAGTCCTGAGGAGCTCTTGCTGTGGTCGGGCAAAAATGCAGTGCAGGCTGTTGTATGCAACAAACACAAATAAAACATTGTGAACGTTGTGATAATGAATAAATGATATTTTTATCACTGATAGAATTGAAAATAAAGGAATAGCACAGGAAGTGGGGGCAGTGGATTAAAATGTCACAAATGGAAAGCAGGATGCTGAATCTTGAGTTATGCGTTGAGAGATTAGAGACAGAGGAGGAGGAACTGAGTTGGAGCCAGCCATGGCAGGAATCTGCTGATCTGTGGAAATGCGGGCCTGTGGCGGGCCGGGCCGCGACAGAAGTAAAAGTGATATTAAGTGGCAAGAACAAGGGGCTGCCTTAAAGGGAGGTTTGCAACATGAGGCAACCTGAAAGTTAATACTCCTCCTGCTTTTAACATAAACGTTATCATGTACTTATGATGAGTTTGCTCTAATCCTATTCTCTGTGGGGATGGAGAGCTTGTCAGCACTCTGTTCTAATAAACACACACACACACACACACACACACACGAGTAATAAATGTAATAAATACTTCTCCTTGGAAAAATGCCACTTGTTTGAGTTGCTGTAGAAAGTTTTACACTTGGGACAATTTTAAATAAACTATAAGCAGGTAAAATTTTGCTTTTTAAACTATACAGTTCGCTTGGTGGTAGGGAGGGTAGAAGGTGGCAGAGAACAAAGTAATAAAAACAAAAATCAAGCTGTTGTACAAACCAGCACAGAAGTAAAGGGACTGAGCACATGCTTCATCCATGATGAAGTTGACAGCAGCTACTAAGCATGCACTTTCTACCAGAGCACAAAAATGAATGTATTAGGGGTATGACAAAATTTAGGTTAGAAAGTGGCTGAGTTCAAATCGTGGCTTCTCCATTTATGACTTCAAAGATAAGAAAGTTATTTAATTGCCCTATGTTCTAATTGCCTCATCTGTGAAAAGGTGGTAATATTATTTTCTACCTCATCCAGTTGTTGTTAGGATTAAGATACTGATTGTAAGTCACATAGCACACTGGCCAATAGCAAGAGCTTATTAAGTGTAATATAATTACTATTAGGAGAACTTCTTCCTACTTGCTTAAAAAAAGACATTTGGCAAATACCCTAGTTCCCATTTAATAATTTTTCTGAAACAGAGATGATGTGTGTTGTAACGAGCCCTTTAGTTCTCTTTGGATGACTTTGGGAAGAAAGAATTGTCAATTGTTGACGTTTTTAGGTTCTTTCCACCCGTAATTTAAGAAAGATCCATAATTTAGGATCGGAGACATTTATCAGTGTCCTCTTGCACCATTTTAACACTGTGCTATTATTTGTATGTGAAATTATCACCACGAACACTTGGAAAAGCCCTTTGAGTTGTTTCCAACAAAATATTCAATTGAAGGAGAAATGAAATGCAAGGAATTTTCAGTGTATACTGAATAGTAAGTTGTATGAACAAGAAAGTATGGAGATGCATGCCCTGTGTTATATTTCCTTATTAATTCCTGTCACTCGTAGTACCCAAGAATTCTCTCAAACTTAATCACAAAACACATCATGACCTTTAACAACTAGCAGGCTGAAATGTTAACCTTCAACATTTTGCAAAATTCTTCTTGAAACACTTCCTCTGGAAAACACACAGCTCGAAGTGCTAAAATTGTCTCCTCTAATAACCACAGCAGGATCGTAACAAACCCACTTTTAAAAACCAAATAAAGCCTTCCGTGGGGGCGGTTCGCCACTTCCCCTTTTTACCATGCGGGAGCTAATTTAGCTGAGAAGATAAAAGCAGAGCTGCCTACAGATGTACAAGAAAACTAGATCCCAGAACATAGAACACCTCAGCAGCATGGTGGTCTGGACATTTTCTCTAAAAAGAGCCTTCTCAGACTGAGAATGTCCCGAACGGCAAGCAAAGAGTCAAAGGTCTGTATATATTTGTGTTGTAGGAGACAGAAGAAGGAAGAAAATGCACACCGATTTAGTTGCAATCATAACTATTTATGTGTTTTTTCAGTTAGGTAATTATCCACTTATTTTCAATTTAATACTAATTTAATTCAAAACTAAGGCAAAAAACCTAAACTTACTGTGACAATCATTTCATAGTATATACTTACATCAAAGCATTGTGTTACCACTGAAACTTACACACAGTTATGTGTCAATTGTATCTCAGTAAAGCTGGAAAAAAAAACTTACGCTAAGAAATCAGATGAAAGGCTACTTTTTTTTTTTAAGATTTTATTTATTTATTTGAGAGAGAGAGAGCATGAGATAGGGGAGGGTCAGAGGGAGAGGAGCCCGATGCGGGATTCGATCCCGGGACTCCAGGATCATGACCTGAGCCGAAGGCAGTCGCCCAACGGACTGAGCCACCCAGGTGCCCCTGAAAGCCTACTTTCTAACCAACAAAATCAGAAGAGTAAAGAACCTAGAGTGCTCTGTCAGATGACCAAACTCTCGCTTTTCTTTCACAGAAAGACTTCGTGAAATACCATCTCTTCTATAACCCTTCCCTCTTTTAGAAAGACCATCCCAGGCGGTCTACATATGCACATAGGATGCAGCTTTCTTTGAAAACCCCATAAAATGCAGTTAGTTCATTACTCCTTTACAACTTCCCAATTTCATTTGTCCAATTTTCTGGTTATCTACTTGGTCATACACCTGTGGGGTATACTGTGTGAACTCAGGTAGATTATATACTGCGAGAATATCAGCCACAAACCTCATTTGCTCAACGTATACATTTTCTAACTGTCATCATGTAATAAATGTCCTCTTAATTTTAATATAATGACAAGAGTGGAGGGAAATACAAATACACAATGTGCAGATTCTGGCCATCCTTCCACAGCTCTTACCGGGAAGTGTTTACTCGACGACTTGTCAATAAGAGTATGTCACATCAATTTTTCTACAAAATTTTCCTTTTAAAAATATGTGAGAGACAAACACAGTAAGTTCTGTTATTTAAAAGAAAAAACATGATAAAAAGTGTGTTCTTTCATTAGTGAAGCTTGCATATTTGGATGCAGTTTGGCAACTTTTTTTTACTCTATTATAGTCACAAATTATTTCAAAAGGTAAAACTTGGATACAAAATTAGGAGAAAATGTGCACGCAGGTTTGATCACAGGAGAGCACACAGTTGCTGGGCACGATTTGAAGTAAACGATTTATATTTTTGGCATCGTTCCCTTCCTGAAAACTGTTTTGTCCCCCGCACCCCCGTGCTGCTGCCTGACTTCTTAGGACACCTCAGTGTCATATGTCATCATATTTTCTCCTACCTCCTTCATAAAATGTGGATTGCACTGGATTCCATTTATCAAAGGTGTGTTTTCTACCTAGATATTTTATTTCTTCAGTCCTCATTCTCCAGAAGTACATTTGCCTTTTAATAGGCACTTTAGAAGATAACATCTTAACCCAAGGAGTTTTTGAAATCTTTCCAGTGTGTCAGCTTTCTGTATTTCTGATATATGTATTTGGCTAAAGGTCTATGACTTGTCTAGATATTTTTAAACAAGTTAAAAATTGGATGAGCAGGAACAACAACCATCAAGTGGTTGTTTTCTGTGGCTAACTAGTAACTTCAACTCTCCTGTACGCTACCTCCACTGTTTAAAGCGTCACAAAACAAAACTCTTTTATTTAGTCTTGCATTTTTACTGTCTCTGGAGCTGTCTCTGTCAATACTAGTGGCAGTTGGAAAAATTAAGTAACTCTTCACTTTCCCCAACCTCTGCCCTTCCCCATGGTGAGAGGGAGGTTTGCAGAAAGTAAGGAACACGCAACAGCCATTGCAGTGTAATGTAGTTCCTTTCTTAGTCTGTTAGGCTCTAAGCAGGAAAAACCAATTTCTACTCTGCCTAAAAATAGCTCTTAAGGATTTTTTATTTGACAGATAGAGAGACAGCGAGAGAGGGAACACAAGCAGGGGGAATGGGAGAGGGAGAAGCAGGCTTCCCACTGAGCAGGGAGCCTGATGTGGGGCTTGATCCCAGGACTCTGGGATCATGACCTGAGCAGAAGGCAGACGCTTACCGACTGAGCCACCCGGGCGCCCCAGCTCTTAAGGATTTTTTAAATGGCCATAAATGTTTTCCCTTCCCCTATCCACAGCTTTGCCATATAACTTTGTAGATCCTCTCATCAGTAGGCGAAAAGCAGTTCTCTACCCCTTAAGTCTAGAATGGTCCTGTGACTTGCGTGGCTCAATGATACTTTAGCAAATGTAACACAAGCAGAGGATTGAAAGTGCTCTGCACTTTGGGATTTGCCTTCTTGTTGCTGTGGGAACCCTTCTGCTTACATGTAAATAAGCCCCACTAAGTCTGTTGAATAATATGAGCAAGTGTGCTGCATGATGTGAGCAGGTGTGGATGTGAGCAAGTGTGTGGATGATGTAAGCAGGTGTGTGGATGACGTGAGCAGGTGTGTGGATGACATGAGCAGGTGTGTGGATGACGTGAGCAGGTGTGTGGATGACGTGAGCAGGTGTACGGAGTGATGTGAGTAAATGTTCTAAATGATGAGAGATGTGTAGCCCAGGCAATCCTGTCACCCCAGCTAACAATCAGGCAACCACCTGACATGTGAATGAGGCCGTCATGAACTGAACCCCAGTTGAGTTACCAGCTGACAGAAGACACAAGAGTAAGACAAAATCAGCTACAATCAGGAGCAAAGTGATCCTACAACCCCAGCCCAAATCACCAACACAGAGAATCGTAAGCTAAATAAACAATTGCTTTTATAAGTCTTTAAGTTTTGGTATGGTTGGTAACTCAATGAATAGATACACTGACTCCGTGGGAAAGGAAATGAAACTTGTTTATTAAGGAAACATTTCATTTCTCAGTATTTGTTTGGGCTTTGCTGTTCCTGAAAATTAATGTTTGTTTTTGGGAGAAGTGCATTTGTCCCTTAACATGTTATAGTTTAATAAATGGGTCTGCCATTCACATTCTTTCAATTGCCCAAAGAGTAGGAAAACCAGAGACAATAATAGGGCTTGGGTTTTAACCACATCTTGATCATCCCAAGGACTCTAGAAGTTTCTAGATGAAGACCTCAGACTAAACATGTCAAGAGGAGGAATTGGAGTTGGAGAATGGGAACATTTCTGCAAATGAGATGGCAATGTATAAGAGAGGTGGTTGGGGATTATCAGAGAGAACTGAAGAAGATACTAGAGAGAAGGCAAGAATCTCAGGAAGTAGGATCAACTAGGACTTGGGGATGAGACTACCTTGGGAGGAGCCTAAATTACTTAAGTGCCTTCTCTCTGGTACTCTGGGGGAAAATCCTATGTATCAAGTTTTTACATATTTCCTAACCTGCCTTATAATTCTGTTTTGAAATGGTTTCATATGTACAATGGAATAAAAGTTGTAGATTTTCTCAGCCTGGGTGGTAACTGAGAAGGCTGCTAGAAGCAGCTGGGAAGACATGCATGATCCTACAGAGGACCTTAGAGAGCCCACTAGACTGAATGTCTTCTCTTCCCCTCCTCCACCACACAGCAGAGGAAGCTGGCTTCTGAAGGAAGACAGGCAAATATTTGTGTTTCAATACCTCGAAACAGATAAAGGTACCTGAGGTCCAAAATTATTCAGAAGATGCTAGATAAACAAAATCTCTTTTAAGCAGTTTCCAATTGTACATCTTTTATCTTTTTCACCTGAAATAATCCATTTGAAATAATTCCTAGCTGCAAGATGGAGAAGTTAATGGAAATGAAATGCCAAACTAGTATGGAGCTAATTTCATCTTTTTTTTTTTAACTACCTTAAGTAATGACCCCCTCTTCTTCTGAAGCTCTATTTTCTTCCTTGTACTATAGTTATTTCTGAACACATATTACACTTTCTGGGGTACTGCAAGCAATTCAAAAGAGAGAGTCATGTGCTAGTCATTAATGAATACCCCCCTCCCCTAGCACCCAGAACTTTCAATATTCTTTTGATTTGTTTTAATGAATAGATAAGTGAGTAAATTCCTGAATATTTATACAATCAGCAAATACCTGAATGACTTAATTAAATTAATGAATAAAATTGTTTTACTTCAAGTGTAAGTATAGTGAATATAGCCTTGAATATGGTGGATTAAACCCAGAAAAGTAAGGTAATTGACAGCTTGTTAAAACAGGTCTCAAATAATACCCTTCATCAGACATCATTATTAGTTCAGAAAAGAATCACACAGACTAGTTTAATAGCTTATAGGCTTATAAACTTTATTCACTTTAGCAAGGAAAAAAATCCACCTTTAAAAATAATACTTTTAAAATATCCCTCCATGTTAAAGGCATTCGTGTATATTTAATTTTCTACACCAAAAATAATCCTTCCAAGACAAAGGAGAAGTAGGGGGCACCGAGTTGTAAAACAAAGACAATTCTAAGCTATTTTAAAAGGATACTAAGGAATAGTTTCCACACAGGTGTCAATTTCATTTACTTGCTAGGGAATGTGCTACTTTAATTCTCACCTTTCCTCCTCCTTGGACATTCTTGTTCCATCCTTCTTTATGCTTTGGGAAAAATCCAAGCATATCACAAGATTATTAGGAAGGGTTCTGAAAATTCACACCTCTGAACAAGACAGGGAGAGAATCTTTCATCGTCTCAATATATAAGAATCTGAATTAAGTTATTTAAAATTACATACATAGCAGTCATTTCAAGTTCTATAGAATAATAGCAGAAGCTAAATTATCTCTTTCAAACAATCCATAAGCAAGATAAAGGAATTGGTTGGTGCTTATGCATTTCCTTGGCTCTCAAATTACAACCTCCAAACCTTCTGATTTTGTCCCAGTAAGATAAATTCAAAGACCTCATCTCCTGCCTTTGGCATTAATTTGAAAAATGGCTGAGACACCTTCTCAAATGTATGGGCCTTTCTAAAATGGCACAAGGCAGATTTAAATGGGTACAATTTCAAAGCTGAGCAAAAAAGATTAAGTGTTCATACTACAGATTGAACATCTAAAGAGATTTTAGGTTAAGTCCCCTTTGAAAATTCTGCCCTTGAGAGACAGTTCGCTTTTCATCACACATTTAGATTTTCATTTCATTTTTGCTACTTTCAGAGCATTCTGAAACTCTCTCTCCTCTTGTGGTTGCACTTTAACACTAGATCTAATAGCAGAAAACACGTTTTTCCCCCTTATCTTAAACATGAGCACAATTTGAATAAATTAATTTAATTTCTCTCCTGTTGTGGAAGCTCAGTCCAAATGTCTATAAACAGATTTCCAAGTTATCTCTCCCGTATTTAGGTTTGAACAGTTCATCCTTCAGAAATACAGATCTGAAAATCATTCCCAGAAATCCTTTAAAGAAGCCTATTACATTTCATTTTGAATGCTGCAATTTGTTGGACAGCAAGCAATAAGACTACACATATTTGCATATACACCAAAGAATTACATAATCTGAAAATTCTCTTTTACTAGCAATTCAGTAACACATGATACCACACTGCTCCTGCTGGAACTACAAAATATAGCCTTTCATAAAATCCTAATTTTTCTGAAATAATGTTTTTAGGTAATAGCTTTTGAGTTTGGGGTAACACTAGCCATAGTCTAGAACCTAGCCCTTTGCTATCTAACTAAAGACACAATTCCTCAGAAAGAGCCTTTAATGAAATTAGCTCAAGTTGCAGCACAAAGGAAAAAAAGGGGGGGAAAGGAAGGAAGGACACCATGAGAAAATAAAAGAGCAGGAAAAGAGAGAAATAAGGAATTCTCTTCTGGCTTAATGATATAAGAACAACACTGGATTTCCAACAGAGGCTTCCCTGGCAGTTGATTTAGAACAAAGAAACAAAAATCTCTTATATACAAATATATTTTCAAGCTATGTCTTTGAAGTGAAAAGTGGAGGCCACATGAGTAGAACCTATTACTGTGACCAATCACAGAATCACAGGAAGCCTCACCTGGATTAAAGGCATTTCTTAAGCACAGTATGGACTTAGAATTGTCTTAAGGGATCTCTATGAAAGAAAGTATCACTTCAGGAGAGTTTCCAATGAGCAAATTCCAGTTAGCTGATGTGAGTTATTTTGCACAGGAAAATCATATAGAAAAGCTGTAGACATTAAAAGTCAACGGTATCACCCACAACAAAGATGCTCTGAAAAGTCAGATCTTAAAAAAAGATTTATACCCTTGTGGTTTATGAGGTGGGGAAAAGGGAATTTAAATTAGAAAAAAAAATTGTTTTTGATAACAGAATTTACAACAGTTTAGTCTCAACTGAAATAACTAGAATATATGTGGAGTATTTAGTTGATCTACTGCTTTCGATACATGGCCTTCAAACTTGCTTTTAACCATGGAACAACTTGTTCAAATGAAAAAAGAGAAACATTAGCTCTGATCCCAAGAGCTGCTCTGGTATCTGATAATCTTTCTGTTTCGATCCCCCTGTATCCTTAAAATGAAATCCCTGATTAAATCTCACCAGAACAAAAGGAGAAAAGGGAAGGATGAGGGGGAATAAGAAGAGAATTGGTGGTGTTGACTGTCATTATACCAGGTGCTATTCTATGTCTCTGGGGAGAACCTTACCCAAACTTGATCTTTGCCCCTCTCCTCCTCTCCAATCCAGCTAATTATACTTGAGCCAAGCCTTTGAAATCTTTATCTCTCTTCTCCTCTTTGGTCACGCTCTGTCATTCTCCTTACTCTTGTGTTTCGACCCTCTGGAAATACCTATTTCCTCTAAGTCAGAGTTTTCTTGGGCATCACTGCCATCCTTAACCAGCAGAGATCTCATAAATTGCCTAAACCAGTACTTCCCAACAATTTGCATAACATAATAGAAAAAGATAACAGTTTTATTAATTCAATTTAGCATTTTATCTTACTATAATAGATGCTCAAGGCTGCTAGAGATAACAAGCCTGAGACCTCTGCCTGTTCGGGTCATGCCAGGCCTATGGAGGTCTAAGAGCTTTACCTCCGCACATGAGTGTGGTATAGGCAGAAGACAGTGCAAATTTTCAAGGAAGAAAAATCTAAGAGGCCCTGACCTGGAATTTTTTTCCCACTAATACCCTCAAATATCTTACTCCCTTATTCTCCCAGCCAACCTGCCCTCAGCCCCAGAACAATGTGTTAAACTATGGCCTTCTTCAGCTCCCAAACCTAAATTCTTAGCTACTCGGGAGAAGATTCACACAGTAATGGGAGCTGGTACCAAGAAAAATACCATGGTCTCTTAACTTCAGACAGGATCTCAAGACCATCTGGCATTCCTTTGATGGATTTTAAGCAACTCTTTCCAACTCTCTGTAACAGCATTTTAAACCTTCACCATTCTCTTGAAGACCTCAAGTCTGAGTTCTCAAAGCCTCTTAGGTCCCTTCACAGAGAGATACAGGCCATTGGCTAGGTACTGTCTCACCTCCCCTAGACACACTTGTACCCAGATCCTGGACCTCCATGTTCTCCCTGGTTTCAGTAGAAGAAACACCCAACTACAGGCTAATTCTTCTCACCCTCTCTCCAGATCCCATCCATTCCTTGAGGATGTTGTTTCTTAAATTATATCTTCCTACATTTAACACATCCTGTCTATGGACTCTTCTTTTAATCCGTTGTTATTAAAAGGCCTTTCTCAAGTCTACATTCCCCCGTTTCTCTTCTTTCCACCATAGCCACACTTCATAAAAGGAGCAGAAGACACCTATTATCTCTTCTTCACCTCCCATTCACTCCTCAAGCTGAAATGTTTCTGCCTCTTGTCAATTCGTTGAATCTGCGCCTGTCCAGACCACTAATAACTTCCTCAGTCCATTGGGCACCTTCATTCTGGAGCTGCCTGGCCGTTCCTTTAACCAGTGAGACATTTGACTCCCATTGTCAAACTCTCACTTCTCTTGAGTGCTGTGGTACCACTCTTTTCTGATTTTCTTTATGCCTTTTCAGATGCCGCTTTTCAATTTCTGTTTTGAATCCCTCTTTTCCTACCATCATTCTCCTTCAAAAGTTAGGATGCTTCAGATGTCATGATGAGTCATCCCTTCTTGCTTGACATACTTTCTCTACAGTTTGGAAGCAATCTAACTTCCTAGTTTTAAATGCCACCTATAGTCATTTTAAAACCTTTATTTCTCTGTCTTTGTGATTATAATGGAAAATTCTTAAAGGTAGGGAATTTTTTTCTTATTTATCATTATATTTCCAATATCATTATGTGATCAATAAATATTTGTTGAATGAATGAAGGAATTCACATCTATATTTTTATCCCAGATCTTACTTTTAAGCTCCAAGATTGTTTATCACACTGCCTACTTTCTCTTTCCATTAAGCTGTTCCCCAGATGTCTCAAGCACATATTTTACCCTAAACTCATCACACTTCTATATATTCTTTGTGGTGTTCGGATAATAGCCACTCAGTGAGTGAGTCAAGGTGATCATCAGCATCCACATTTTGATATAGTTGTGTGGTTCTCTACTCTAGGAGTTCACAGTTTTGAAAAAGAAATTATGTTGCAAGAATAATATTTCAGAATTTAATGATTTATACAAGTATACAAATGTAATCCTTGAAAGTATATCCAGGGCTTACTGATCTTGTAGTATACCATAAACCCCACACCTCCCTGCTGAGTGTGGAGCCTGATGCCGGGCTCCATCTCACGACCCTGAGATCACAACCTGAGCCACCAAGGGTTGGACGCTTAACAGACTGAGCCACCCAGGCACCCCTGAACATCTGTTTTTTAATCTGCTTGGAACTACTGTCATGCTTCCTCAACTCCTTCTCTTAAAAAAAAAAGAGAGAGAGAGAAAATAGATGAGCCAGCAGTTTTTCATGGAGGTCTTCTTAGTTCTTAGACTGGAGTGGGTCTGGATGCAGCCTGTCCAAAACTCCTAAGGCTTGTCTTGCCCACAGAATGTAAGAATTACAGGTTGATTTGTTTCTTCCACTAAGTAATGAGCTTCTGAAGGGCAAGAAGTTTGTCCTAGTCTCTTATATTTTCTTATTTCTTATATTCTACATCCTCATAGATAAGCACAGTGCCTAACACAGAGTAAGTACTTAATAACTTTGGGTAAATAATACTAGCAAGTTGAGGGTTTTATTTTTGGGGTTGAGAGGATAGAATAAAATTATGCACAATTAAATAGATCAGTACGTTAAACCATAAGTTTTTATCTGGAACACAATTTATATGCTTATATTTACTGATTTTCCAAAAGAGTCAAGAAGTGCATCCTTAAACTTAGTAAGGAGAATTATAATGAAACATAGTCATTTAATTGGGTGGTTCCACACAGCTCCCTGAAGTGACATGATAAGTCTTCACCTACATTTTCCCTTGGCATTCTCCTTTCTGCCCTTCCACATTTTCTCTGGCTTCCCTTCTGGAAGGTGATCTTGGTGACTAGAATTCTGACAGCCATTTGGGGACCACACGAAAAAGAACAAGAGAATCACAGACATCTGTCCTGACATTTTTGAGCCCCTGAACCAGCAAATACCTACCTCCAGACTACTCGCCACAAGAGAAAAATAAGCTGTAATGCGTTTAAGTTACTATGACTAATAATCAAATTCATTACATTAGCCATATTCCTAGCTATGGAATAGCCAACTACCTGATATTATTCAAAGCATTTTGAGACATCCCTATTGCCTCCATCCCTACCTCCTCTTATTCTTATTGCACCCTTAACATACACACTGACACAGCACAGCACTCATACACAAACACACACCTCAGTCATCAGATGGCCTAAGCCTGAAATTCCACAGTTTGAGACTCATTTCCTTAATAAGTGTGTTTAGTCTTTTTCAAAATAGAAATGTCCCTAGAATTAGTAAACTTCAACCTTACACATTCATCCTTACGACAACCTTTTATAGCTTGTTAATGATGTTGCCTGACACTTTGCTAAGAATCTAAAAGTATCTTTAGAAGACACAAACACTGCCTCAAAGAAGTTACACTCCAATGATAAAATCATTCCTGAAAACTAACAGGAAAAATAGAGTCTAGGTGCTCAGAAAGAAGTGTGGACTTGTGTTATTGAGACATGAAGAAGGTAAACCAAATTCATTATGGTGAGTAAGGAAAAATTTCCCAGAGGAAATTCCATTTCAATTCCATAGTCAGGATCAGTAAGAATTAGAGTGCTCTGTGTGTGTGTGTGTGTGTACGCACACGCACACATGTGCATGATAGGAGGGAAGAGGTCAGCAGGGGGAGTGTTCTAGGGTACTGTAGGAGAGAAAAGGAGGAGTCTTGTATATAATTTTATGAGTTTAACCTTTATGCTGGAAGTTAAAGAAAGCTACTGAAATATCCTAATACATGGTATAACAAGATTAGATTTGCATTTTTAAAATATTGTGTTTTTCAGTAATGTGTAGAAAGAATTACAAGGGAATAAGGCAGGAGATAAGGAGTCCAAAGAAGTTCTCTCAGACACCCAAGTAAGCAGTGATAAAGGTCTATGGCAGTAGCAGAGGCCGTGACAGTATGTTTGGTGGGAAGATGATACTTGGGAAATACTTAAGAGATCAGATCCAAGTGGTTTGGAAAAGTGTACAAGCAGAGAGGTTGAGAATGCTGCCTAGGTTCCTGACTTGAGCAGTAATATTTATAACTATCCATACTAAACTTTTAATAGATTCCAAACAAGTGGAGAAGTTGAATTTTCAAGACAAGCCGCTATGACTCCAAAGCCTGTTAGATAAACCAGCGCTGCCTCCCACCACCAAAACAGCCAATACTGACATAGACCAATATTAGGAAAAAGCATTTTAATGGGAAACGACAGAGAGAATAGATTCACCTCATTTATTTTTATAATTTTGCATATTCTGTAAGAAGACAGAGTCTTAACATAAAATTTCTCCCTGTATTTCCAAAATTTTTTCAACTCACTGTGAGTGAGAACACTTTCTGATGGATATATTATAGGGTTTATAAATTGTATTTGGCCAGATGGATGACGTGAAATCCCATAACAGTGACTTAGATATGCCTGTATGGGCTTAAATATAAGTGATCAGCTTCAAAGTGTCCTTGTGAAAAATGACAAATATTCTGAGTCCAGTGCTATTTCATTGTGCTTCCACTTCTCTCCCTTCCCCCATCAAGCCTGAATTTTCAGTCATTAGTCATTGTGGAATGTGGGATTCTCTCAAATGAGGTTTCAATCTGGCACCATCAGAATTTTACCTTCCATAGCTGAAATGATTTAAGGCATCCATACAATAACCAACACTAGAGATGTGTAAATAATCTGCCACAGGCCCTCAGTGATTAGAATTGTTTGTCTAAAAATGTCCTTAGGTCAGCTGGCAGGATGCTGTTCTTCTAACCTCTTCCCATTCTGGTTTTGTTTTGTTTTGTTTTTTCCATTTGCTGACTTCTCACAGGATGTGAATTTGACTTCAGTGTCACAGAACTATGAAGAATTTTTTAGAATTAGTCAAGACCATACAGCATAGTCCATATTTCATTCATCTTTAATGCTTAACTGAAGTCAGTTGATGATGTTTATAAAAGATACGTCCATGGCCACTAATGACCCCCTTGTTCCTCAAAAGATAACTTCTCACTCATAGAAACATGTCTTCATCTTTTTTCTTAATCTTTCTTCAAAGTAGCACTACTCATAAGAAAAGAACAGCTGGTTTATCCCAAGAAGAATGGAGGTGATCCTTGACTATCGAACTTTGCTAATCTCCTGAAATATCAAATATTTGAAAATGCTTCAGCTGATCCCTAACACATCACACCCTTGCAGGCAAAAATCACTGACATTGAAAATTAAAATCCACACTATCTTAAAATGCGTATTTTGTTCACTGCAATGATAATGAGTTCTTTTTAAAGGTATCACTGATTCAGCCACAAGTCACTGGCTGTCAAAAAATGGCAGATTGCTCTTCTGATAAAGTGACACAGCATGAAATACATCTTTGAACATAGGCTCCTATTTAAATTGTGGAGCTCACACCTAAGGAGGCAATACCATTAATTGGAAAATGTCTCAAGAAAGATCACACTATGTTGCAACAATAGAGTATTCAGTTATGCTTTTTGGACAAAAAGAATAAAAAAATAATGCTAATTTTCTCATCAGTCCATACAACGCTTTCATTTACTTCCATTCTAACACTGTCATATTCTTGTATTGAATTACTTAAAGATAATAATTACCACTCTTCCAAAACAGTCTTGAGGTCTGCCCTGCCTGGAAGGAGAATGAGGGTTTGATTTTCTTTGGGAAGGAGAGGTCTAGGTTTTACTCACCAACCTGCTATATGACAAACAGCCTCTTGCTCTAAAGATCTAGATTCAGATTCTTCCCCAGATTACTTGTTTGGGTTTTTCGTCAGCCCCAGAAGAGGAGCACTGGATGCTTTACACCGAAAGTCAAATTTAAGTTGAAGCAAAGACAAATGAAGAGGATGAAAAGCCATACTGCCCCAGCCAGACTAACTGGATCCACCCTGGAAATCAGTGCAAATTTAGTGTTGTAGCCAAACTACTTCGTGTCTCCTGTTCGGTCATCTCCAAATGCAGTGCAATAGGATTTAGCAACTCTAATCTGAAATCAACCTTATTCTCTTGCCAAAGGAGGCTGGAAAGGAGAGGAATCTAATTAGAAAATCAATTTTGGTGAGGATGGCTAAATAGCACATAGTTTATATATTTATCATAGAGGCAGTAATACTAAAAACCGAAATAGATAAATTGAAATAAAGACATTCCCACTAAAAGAAAAAAATACAAGTATTAAACGTGTACTAGTTCTAACAGTCTCTATGTTTTGACATTTTAAACCGATCTTCCCTAATTTGATGATAAAATCCCCTAGTCCCTTCTAAAGACAAAGATTACCCATGGAATGCCATCGCAATGCTTTCCTGAGACATTGGAAGTTAATATGAGAAGAGTTGGAGTTCACATCTCCTGAGCTTCATCTTGTTGTGAAGATCTGGCCAGCAACATACATGCTTTCTCCCTTACACCCATTCCAGTGCCTGCTGATCCATCAAGAACTCAGTCCCAAGTGTCCAGTTCAAGACAAAAGAGAACTTAAAACATTTATTCAGAACCAAGATAAATTTACCAGGTTAGGTGTTCACTAAGTGGGCAGTTCCCTTTCAATGCATCCAACATTTATTGAACTAGCCAACAAGCAATATCCTAGAGATCCTGTAGAGGGAATAAAAATCAGTATGCATATGGAAACTTAGATCTAGCAAGAAAATACTCAAGTATGCAAATAAGTGCAATAAACAGACTCAACCCTCAGCTCTTAGCTTAAACATTACCTCAGAAATTCTCTCCTACCCCTCTCTCCCTACATCTGACTAGGTCCCTTGTTAGCCCTTAGCCCTTCTCCTCGTATACTTTTGCTTGTCTTTATAACACTGGCTATAATATGCAATTATGCATTTACTTCATATTAATATGTTTCATATTTATCTCCCCCACTTAATTGTAAGGCAAGAATGGCTTTTTCTGTTTGTTTGGGGATTTTTTCTTCTTCTTCTTACTATTACTCAGAATTTAGCATCAATGCTTAGCACTGTGAAGGGGTGGGAAGAAATGGATGCAAAACTCAATTCAATAGCCAAAAAAGAAGTATAAATAAAGTGGAATTAGTTGATCTGGAAGACTTGGGAAGATTCCATAGCACAAGAAAAAATTAGATTACTAGGATTTCAAGATTCAAAGGGGGAAGGGAAGGGATGCATCCCTCTGACTGAGGAAAAAATAAAATGTGAATAGATACAGAAAGGGAGGAAAGTGCAAGGAATAATTCTGGAGTACTGGGTTAGATCAGAATACACCATTTTTGAAGATGAAAGTAAAAAATAAATCTGAAGGGAAATGAGAGACTAATTGTGGAGATTGTAGCTGACATACTAAGAATTTTGGCATGTGATTTCACAAAACTTAGTCATAAAGTTTTTTGATCCTGTATGTAGCTGTGTTTCTTCATCTCAAAAATAGATACAACAATGCTATACCAACTTTACTGAATTGATTCCAGGAATGCTACATATGAATTTTTTTCTATTGAAGATGCAATGAAAATTCTTGATATTGTTCATGTTGACTAAAAAAATCAATATAATATTTAAATTTAAAATGGTGAGTGATAGAACATAGGGCTGGATTTGTGCTGTTTCTTCTGAGTCATTGTTTTCTTCCTCTGACATTTTATGCACAATTAGACTTTAATGAAACATACAGCACACCCGAGGTTGAACAGTCTGCCACCAGCTTCCATGGTTGAGTTCAGATGTGTGTGTATGCAAATTAACATGTGGGGAAAGTGCATTTCCTTTGCTGAGATTTACAGTAGCCTTCTTTGTCCTGTTGGGTCAGGGTCTGCTTCCATTTTCCTATTAATGAGCATCACTCTCCCTTCCCAAGGATCCAGGGTTGGAACAGGCTCCTGTACCAGGAGGAAGCAAATGAAAAATTCCTATATTAAACATAATGGTGCATCAAACTGAGCCTTTCCCATTCCAGGCAATTAGAATGTGTTACTCTGTCTTCCTGCCTCTGCCTCCTTCTGTACCCATGGCTTCTTGATCTTAAGTTTGGATTTGGCCTTTATAATTTCTGACTTTTGTTTCCAGTTTGGTGTTTTACTTCTTGACTGTTCTGACCTTCAAATTCTATATATGCATTGAACTGTTTGCTTTCTTAATTACTTCTTTGACCTGATAATAATCGTAATTACAGTAAAGTCCAACATCACAGGGAACTTGCTGTCTGCCAATTGTTACATGCACATTATTGCATTCTTGAAATAGTCCTTCAGTGTGTGTATCACTATTCCCATTTTGTAGAGGAGGAAATGGAATCTCTAAAATGATAAATAACTTGTCTAAGTCATACAACTGGTAGATGGCAGAAAGAGAATTCATACCAGTTTTGTCTGATTCAACATCTATTTTCTTTCCTGCAGTAACACTCAGACTCCTGCTTTTTAACTCCTGCACGTCTAAGCTCTTCATTTCCTACCAATTTGCTGACTCAGAGCCTGGGCTACACCTATAAACTGTCTTTTTCCAACTATAACCAATTTATGAAACTGGGGAAATAAAATCATGTTGCATTTTTTACATAGTTTGTTGGAAACACAGACTGTGGAGTCAGAGACATTAATTAGAATCCAAACGTTTCATTTTATATACACTGCACGACTTTTGGAAAGCTATTTATCCATCCTGAACACAGATGCCTCACCTATCACATTGGAGGACTTCCTAGATGATCTATAATGAAACTCTCAGGCTTTCTCTCTGGGGCATGCACTCAGCCCATCTGTGCCAGGACAGTGACAGGCTCTAGCTGTCCACTTCTGACACCTTACCATATTTGAAATCATCTCTCACATTTCCCTTGTGCTTTCTTGACCAGGCAGTGTCTCTCACTCTTTTTATAAAAGGATACACAGTGTCCCCTTTATGAGGACCCACTGGAAAATCCTTTCAGATTTCAGTACCTGCAAGGGCTTAGCTTCTTCTGAGTAATTTTTCATATGTTAGCTCTGTAGATACTATGAACTTTTAAATCACCAGATTCTTTCCTTTGTTTTGGTTGCTAGAAAACTCAAAACCAACTATTGGCCTACCTCTGGGAACTATTACAAATCTTATGGCATGCTTTTTGTATATTAAATTTCTATCCAATTTCCCTTGCTATTTATTATTTACTTTTGTTCTGATCATTACAGCTATTAGTTTGTTCTCCTTATCCTGTGTATGATCTGTATTGCTATAAGTATAACCTTTGAAACTGTTTTTTGAACTGGAGAATGAGGCAGAAATGTATACTACTGAATGAGTAGTAGATAGGTATATAGGTAGATTCATAAATAAACCAATAAGTAAATATAGTATGCCAGGTCTTGCTTTCCTACAGCTACTGACCAAACAGTAAGTTTAATTTTTAATGTCTTTGAGTCTTGATTATTCCATAAAAGCTTATATGAATGTTCAAAACCAGCATTGTCTTTAGCAAACCAAAAAAGTCTTCAATAGTAGAATCGTTGAAAATGATGCCACCAACAGAATAAAATTTGTCTGATATTCATTAGGACATTGTTTAGGACAAAAAGTGGTAGGTCAATTTTATCTGCAAAGTAAATTGCCTGTGTTTTTGTTGATGCCAGCCAAACTGAAAGGAATCACAGCATTGTCAATCAAACAGTTAGCCCTTATTGGGATTATGATTCAAAAGTACATACACGCCCATATATAAAAGACCATTTTGTTAAGAATGGGGACACCACAGCCTTATAGGAATAATCCATTTGGATTTATAAAAGTCTTGATCCAGCTTAGAACTCCAAATCTCATAGAATCAAACGTCTTAGATGCTTTTTCTCACCCTCCTCTAAAGCAAACCAAAACACTCCTATTTCCATTTGGATTAGAAAAAAATAACATTTTCATTAGGTTTGGTGTTTAAAGAACTAATTAGTAGGGCGCCTGGGTAGCTCAGTTGGTTAAGTGCCCACCTCTTGGTTTCGGCTCAGGTCATGATCTCAGGGTCGTGAGATCGAGCCCCTTGCCGGGCTCTGCACTGGGTGTGGAGGCTGCCTAGGATTCTGTTTTTCTCCCTCTCCCCCTGCCCCTCCCCACCCCTTCACACATGCACACGAGCTTGCTCTCTCTCGCTCTCTCTCTCTAAAACAAAAACAAAAAACCAAACTAATTAGTATGAAAACACTGTGTGTTGCAACTGGTACTGAATTTGAAACTTGCAGAAATTCATCTAGACTTTTATTTTAATCAAAAATGTCTATTGAGCAACTACCATATTTCATATGTTAGCTCTATACATACTATGTGCTAGATACTGAGAATACAGTGATAAATAAGAGTATCTGTCTTCTTGGCTCTTGCATTCTACTAAAGGTGAAACAGAACAGTGCAATGCAGTGAAGACAGCAGAGGTGGTAAAAAATAATAATAATTGTAGCTACTAATTTGAAGAGTCACATAGGATGATGAGACTTTCCAGAGATTAGCAACAACAGGACATCACTATCATTCCTAGATTGGAGGGACAAAGAGAGGAAGTCATGTTAACTAGAATCTAAAGACTGTGGTCAGCTGGAGGAAGCTGGAACCACAGTGCACCTGAAGGAGTAAGCTGGAATGACCGAGAAAAAAATAGACATTGCTGGAGACACCACTCCAGACAGAGGGGGAGGCAAATTCCTTCCACCTCTGCATCAGTGCCACCCATTGATCAAATGTTCCGGGAAGCCGGCTGACATGCTAGCCTGGTAATTACAGCCTGTAGTAGTCAACGCCAAAGTCCAGTAGTCCAGTGGGAGATGGGCGAGGATGGGATCTGAGGTCAAAAAGCTCAGGCTTGCACAGGAAGAGAGGGTGACCTGGGAGCAGCGGAGCTATTTTAAATGATAGTCGGGATGGTCAGACTAGGTAGGATGGGACATTTGAGCAGGCACTGGAGATGAGAAGGAAGACACCATGGGGAGATCTGAGGGGAGTATTCCAGGCAGAGTAATAACAGATTAAAGGAGGAAAAGACCTTGTCAAGCCTGAGCAAAGGCATGAAGACATGTGAGGGGGTAAATGATAGGAGATGTTATCAGACAATTGGCTGGAAACAGCTCACTGTAGGCCCTTAGGG
>NC_138375.1:81086300-81182981 GCF_054177405.1 Leptonychotes weddellii | reverse complement strand
GATGTTGAGCACTTTTTCATGAGTCTGTTGGCCATTTTGGCATCCTCATTTTCTACTGATTGTTTCTAAGCACCATAGTTAGGAAATCTCTGTGCCTTGGTTCCATTACTTTATTGTTCTTTATTTTCATTTTTTATTTTATTTAAATTCAATTAGCTGACATATAGTATATCATTAGTTTCAGATGTGGAGTTCAGTAATTCATCAGTTGCATGTAACACCCAGTGCTCATCCCATCAGTGTGCCCTCCTTAATGCCCATCACCCAGTTACCCCATCCCCCCATCCACCTCCCCTTCCGCAACCCTCAGTTTGTTTCCTATAGTTAAGAGTATCTCATGGTTTGTCTCCCTCTCTGATTTCTTCCCATTCAGTTTTCCCTCCCTTCCCCTATGATCCTCTGCGCTGTTTCTTATATTCCACATATGAGTGAAACTCTATGATAATTATCCTTCTCTGATTGACTTATTTCACTCAGCATAATACCCTCCAGTTGTATTCATGTTGATGTAAATGGTAAGATTCATCCTTTTTGATGGCTGAGTAATATTCCATTGTATATGTATACCACATCTTCTTTATCCATTCGTCTGTTGAAGGACATCTCGGCTCCTTCCACAGTTTGGCTATTCTGGACATTGCTGCTATGAACATTGGGGTGCAGGTGCTCCTTCACTTCACTACATCTGTATCTTTGGGCTAAATACTGAATAGTGCAATAGCTGGGTTGTAGGGTAGCTCTATTTTTAACTTCTTGAGGAACCTCCACACTGTTTTCCAGAGTGGCTATACCAGCTTGCATTATTTTTAAAAATGGTGAGATTTTTAAAAAGTAAGTTTTTAATGAGAAATTTGATTGTATGGAAATGGTCTCTTGTCACGTATAATATTTCCATGCAGTTGTTAATGACTTTTGGTACTATAGATTTTATACAGTATAGACTCATTATCTTCATGATCTTCTACTTATCAACCAAAATTTATTTAAATCAGTTAATAATTATGGAAAACATTTTCTCTTTAAAAATTTATGGAGAATACAATACAAATGGCAAAAGCAAGAAAAATTTAATAAAAAGTTCTTATGGAGGACTAACAAATAAATTAGATTAAGGTATATCAGATATTCATTTATTCAGGTTATTAGTTCTTTTTTTTTTTTTAAAGATTTTATTTATTTATTCATGAGAGACAGAGAGAGAGAGAGAGGCAGAGGGAGAAGCAGGCTCCCAAGGTGCAGGGAGCCCGATGCGGAACTCGATCCCAGGACCCTGGGATCATGACCTGAGCCGAAGGCAGACGCTTAACGACTGAGCCACCCAGGCGTCCCTCAGGTTATTAGTTCTTAAGTACCTACCACAGGCCAAGCATCATGGCAAGTATTGAGGACACAACTGAGATATGGCCCTAGACATAGTCTTTGACCACCTAGAGATTTATGATTAATGACCATGTCGCTGTACTTCCTGTGGCAGTTACAACAGTGCTTTTGCACATAGTAGGTTCTCAATAACTGTATGTCAAATGAATGAACCAGTGACTCCATTTCATGTATTAATTTCATTAAAAGGAATCAACTTCCATAAGTTTACTTCCAATAGCCAGATAAGTACATGTCAGAATACCAAAAAGATTAAACCGAAAACTGGCTTTATTCAGTTGGTGTATAATAGTTAAGGTGCAGAACTGAAATTGTATATGAAAAATGGTATATCACTGAAAACAGAATATGGAAACATCTAAAAATTAAACACCTGAGTAAAGTTTTGGAAAGGCAAAACAGAAAAAGAGAAGAAAGAAAAGCCTAGACCGACCTTCCCAGTAAGAGGGAAGGGTTAGCATTGACTAGAGCAAAAGAGCACGGCTGATAATCCAATAACCCAGTACTTGCTATAACTTTTATATAAAATATTGCCCTTTTCTAAATTGTGTGATGGAAGATGGAAGCAAATTAGCATAGCATATAGAACAGAATGGATAATGCCAGTTATTTCCAACATTTCTCTGGAAAATTATACCTGAACCTCACTTAATGGGAGCATATAAAATATATGAATATGTCAAAGTTCAAGTGTTCTCTATATAGTAATACAGCTTTTCCTCCTCTACCCCGTTCTTACAACCTTTCATACCTGTATAAATTATCTAGCATGGTATATTGACAGGTATATGGTCAGAGGTAAGATGAAAATCTCCTATTATCATCTACTGTATGATTAGTAAGCTAATTAACCTAACAGTAATGCTTACTATAACAATCTCTGAATGTCTTGAAACCTGAAATTCTCTAAATATTTGGTGATGCAAATATGAAGACATATACATTGTTTAAAGAACCAAGTCAGGATCAATGAAAGAATAACCAAATGAATAGGACTATATGCCAGCCTTGTGCCAGAGACACTAGCAAATATTATGTACAAATAGTACCTGAAGAAGAAATGATGAAGAATCCAATCTCCATCATTTCACATAATCAAAATATAGGCTGAAAATAATTTTGTCAACTCACAAGAGAGAAATATTCCACTAAATGTGGCCAAAGATCTGCTTTTCTAAGGAGATAAAAGGAGTTCATTGTATCCAGATTTAGGATAAATCTGTTCATGCAAGCAGAGGCATCTGTTGTTACTAGTATTTTTGTGTGTGTATGAATATGAATTGAATATGAATTTTACTTTCATAAGCTTCTTTTTCCATCTAGTTTTTAAATTCAAAAGTTCTGGAGAGATTTAAAGGGCAGTAGTCTTCCCCAAACTCTCAAGAGTGTGGGTAGAAAGAGGAATGCTGGGAAACAATATGCTTGTTTTTTAAAAGTGCTGTAATAGCCTTGTATTTGTGAAACTCCGAAGACCACTACAGCTCTCTGGTAACATGAATATACCAAGAAAATCTGAATCATCCCCAGACCTAGCACAATGGAATGAGGTCAGGAATCAGAAAAGCGGAGAATATATTTCTTCCTTTAAAATTAGATGAGCAGATGCCCAAGGGAAATGACTGCTATGATGGTTGATTATCCCAGTTAAGCCCAGGCTTTTAACCTGGGTCTAGCTTTCTCCATTTATCAGCATGAAAGTTTGCTTGCACACCGCCAGTTTCCATCTCCACAGAGAAAACTTTGGTGGAGGAATTAGAAATGCTGATTCTGGAGGCAATCAGAACTGGGCTCCAGGACCGGCTCTGCCCCTTCTCAGCTGTGTGACCTTGGGTAAGTGGTTCACCTTTGCGAACCTCATCAGTTTCACGGGATGGTAAGGACTGTAGGAGATAGAGCTTATCCATCACAGGGGGATTTTTTCCCAGGTCTAGAGACCTGCCCTGACCTCTCTCCATGTTCTATTTACTCTGTTCTGCCTCTGGAGAAAAATTTCTCTGATTAGTACATTTGGAACTAAAACCCATTCACACTCAGCTCTAAGGAGCAAGCATTGCCACCAAAATCACAGAGAGCAAAGATCTGTTCTGCTTTTCTGTGCCTTAAATCTTACATGGGAAGCCTGTCCCACCAGCATTGTCACAGTTTGTGGGGAAGATCTTCCAATGTGGCTTCCACTTATAATCAAGGTGACACTTATCTTCTACTTCTCTCATGTTTCTTATTTGTCAACAAGTTTAGAAGCCTGATGGGGAAGAGGAGTGCCCCTCTTCCCAGGTGCCCCTTTGGAAATCCCCATATTCGTTATTATTACAACTATCACTGGTCTCTCATTGATTTGGGAAAGGGAAAGGGTTAAAAATATTCTGTACTCTCCAGCAGCATTCCTCAGGAGTTCATTAACATCTACCAGATAAATTACAAAATAATGGAACTGTATGAAACCTTAAAGCCCATTTAATCGAATGCCATTTTTGTACAAATAGAAACCTTCGTTCTTAAGTTTATCCCAGTCCTGTAGATAGCTGCAGGCAGAATCCAGACACAGCCAAGATTTTCAGACTTCGAACTTTCTAGCTTCCCAATCTAATGTTCTTCCTACTCCCTACTCGACCCCTGCACTAAGTGAGCAACTCGTTCTGTTTTATTTTTGCCTTTTTTTTAACTAGTAAGTTTTTTTCTCAATTCAGATTTGGGGTTTTGGGAGAGAAACCAAGAACCTTAGAAAGAAGGGGGCAGGGGAGCAGGGAGAACTAAGAAGAAGCTGAGTTCACTCAGTTTGACTTGTATCCACAAATTTGGTTTCTCCTGAGGTCTCTCTAACTTGTAGATGGCCACCTTCCTGCTGTGTCTTCACATAGCTTTTCCTACGTGTGAGCTTCCCTGGAGTGTCTTCCTCTTCTTAGAAAAAAAAAAATCAATTATGTTGAGTTAGGGCCCCACCTTTATGACCCTCATTTAATCTTAATTACATCTTTAAATGCCCTAGCTCCACATACAGTCATATTCTAAGGTACTGGGGTTAGGGTGTCAACATGTATGTACATTTTGGGGAGACACAATTCAGTCCATAACCCCTTTTGAGTAAAAACCTCAAAGGTTAGGGCCCAGCAATCTGTTTTAATAAGTCCTTCAGGTGATTCTGATGCAAGTTAAAGTTTGGGAGCTCCTGTACAAGCCCGCGAGAACACCCACTCATCCTGAGGAAAGGGCAGTTTGAGCTGAAGCGATAAGCTTATTGTGAGGATCTACAGATTTTTGAGAGAGGGCTGATTCTGGCGGGCATTTTCTCTCTCTCTCTCTCTCTCTCTCTCACACACACACACACACACAGACACACATAGATTAATCTAGGTCCAGAAGACCTCAGGACCAGTGTTGTTTTGGCAAACATGAGCATGTGAAATAAAGGGAGCTGTGGGGCTCAGTCTTGGCAAGGACCTAGCCACTGAAGGCATGACTGTGAGCGTCCATCCAATACTGTGTGAGTGCTAGAAGCACATGCAGGAGCGAGCAGATTCAACTGGCCTTTGGAAGTGGACTGAAGCTCTTGAATTGAGTAACCACCCTAATTGGATTCTTAGATAATTCTGGAAGGGGTGGGATCTCAAAAGAGAACTGATGCTCTATTTTAACACATTGAAGCCCACCTTCAAATGCAAATATAAGTGGCTCAGTCCATTAAGCGTCCGACTCTTGATTTTGGCTCAGGTCATGATATCAGGGTCATGGGATAGAGGACCATGTCAGGCTTCCAGCTCAGCAGGGATTGTGCTTGAGATTCTCTCTCCCTCTTCCTCTACCCCTCCCGCACTCGTGTGTGCGTGCTCTCGCTCACTCTCTCTCAAATGAATAAATTTTTTAAAAATGCAAATATAAAGTAGAAGAGGTCATAAATTATTTATGTCATTATTGAAATTAATTAATCTAAAAGGAAAGATCACTGTGCTTCCTGAATGAGGCAGGAAGGGATAAAAGAAAAGGACACCCTTTAGGATTTAAAATCCTGGCTGGAGCTCAGAATCCCCTGAGAACATTATCAATAAATGGATTTCACAATCTTGGGACACAAGCCTGGTCTTCTGGGTAAGCAGAAATTTGGAATAACATACAGAATTAATTGAATTAGTAGTTGATCATTATTAAGCATCAGAGATACAAAAATAGTACTCGCACTTCTTGTCACATGTTTATAGGAACGGGAAAAAGAAGAGGATAGGGGCACCTGGGTGGCTCAGATGGTTAAGCATCTGCCTTCAGCTCAGGTCACGATCTCAGGGTCCTGGGATCAAGTCCCATGTGGGGCTCCCTGCTTGGTGGGGAGTCTGCTTCTCCCTCTCCCTCTGTTCCTTTCTCTCTCTCTCAAACAAATAAATAAAATCTTAAAAAAAAAGAAAAGAAGAGAATAAAGGGAGAGAAGCTTATCACAAATAATTCCACATTAGAATTTAGATATTATGAAATGGTAACACTGATAGGGGAAATGGATTCCCAACTACTCCCCCCTCCCCCCGCCTCCCGGACCCCATCACAGGCTTCCTGCATGAAGCTGCCGGCCCCTGACCCATTCACCAAACACAGGCATGCCACTTTCTGGCGATGTGTTTGATGCCACCACTTCAGCCCTGCTAGCAGGACCTCACACCCATTTTAAAAATCTTAATATAATTGCTCAAGAATGAGAGATCTTTTGTCAAAATTCAGATTGAACTTGAAAGAGCTATTTTGTCCTAGGGTAATGAGCTCAACAATCACCTACAATAGTTATAAAAGGGATTCTAAAAATTAACTCAACTTCTCACCTCCCCGTCCCAATATGAAATAAATTTGGCTAATTTCAAAACAAATTAAGCAAAATAATTTCCTTTTGCAGCTTTGGGATGATTTGTTATACTGTCTTCTTGTCATGTGTCTGTTTCTAAAAACTCCTTTTCCTTTTATACCAAACTTAATTTACTTTAATATAAAGGTCTTGCTTCTGTTAATCATATCCTAGAAGCCACCTCCTTGTTTTTGTTTTTTTTTAAATTAGCCTCTGTATGTATACCAGATAGGATTGTGTATTTTATCTTCCTAACATCAACAGAGATGACTAGGAACTCTTACATGGCTACTAATTCTACCTCTAACACAGGCCCAAAAAATCAATTATCCATAAATCAGGGCAGGTTTGTGTAATGCATGTAATGAGTTGTGACAAGATGCTTGAAGAGATTTTGATCAAAGCACAAAACTAAAAATTATATTGCCTTGTTTATTCCAAACAGCCTCTTCTATATTATCAAAGCTTTTTAGTTAGTTTTTACTTTTGTTCTTCTTTTTGCAAACTTTTCTGCTATTTCCCACCATATTTGACCATTGGAACTATAATTTCTAGAGGGTCATCAGTAATAACTCATTGGTATAATTGTCACATTCATCTGTGAATTCAACTGTGTGGCAGTTGGCAATCTCAACTCACTTGAGATAATTCCCATAATATCACAAAAAGATTGCCTTTAAATACCTCTCTTCCATCTGCCTTAGATACCAATGGTGAAGAGGCTTCAAACTAATTTTGATAGTTGTAGTTAAGAATGTTAATTAACTTGTTTATATCATACTTGCCTCCCAAACCTGTATGTGAAAACATTATACAGTATAATTACTCTTTAGAATCTACTCCTGTGTCTCCACATAAATTTCTCACCTGTCCCAGATCTTTCTTTGGAGCTTTGTGATCTGTTAGCAACATTATATATCTACCTGTTGGAATTAAAGAACCAGTGGGACCATTCTGTGTGATTTCTGTGGTTTGGCTGAACACAGCTCTTCTCTTCCTGAAAGCACTAAGATGGACAGGTATATAAGATAAAATGTAGCATTTGCATTCAGTTCCCATTGATATATGGCACAATCATTTATCGAGTTCTTTTGCAGACTAAGAAATGTAATAGGTGCATGGGGTTATGAATGAGATAGTCTCTTCAAACCTCAAGGAGCTTAGAGTACAAAATGAAAAAGTGTAGTGTCAGTTTGTTGTCCCCTTGAGTGCCAACTTTAAGCAAGACGTTGTACAGGGCAGGGGTGAAATAAACATGGAACCTGTCTTCCAGGAGTTCACAGTCAAATAGGAGAGGGGCTGCAAAAAGGAAAAGAAAGCTGAAAATGACAAGTATCATCAGTGAGGCATAAAGTCACTAGGGCTTGAAAGGAGGCTAGCAATGTGAGCAGGAATGCTCAGAGCTGAGCTTGTGCTATTTTAATAAACAATAATTATAAGAGGTTCTCAGAGAAATTTCTTTTTATGAGGAGTCATGTAGAAAAACCCTACAAATGGATATTAAAATTATTTTTCTATGTGTATCAAAATAACAGGATGTGGTGTACTTGATGGCGTATGCTAAATAGAAACACATTTGCATAGCATCTGATCTGCAGTTTTTTCAAACGCTTTTGTTGGAAGTTGACAGAAGCCTCCCAGGTGTCAGTGTGTTTGCCGAAAGACATTTTCCGTTCCCAAATCTCCACACATAGACAGCATTATATTCTATGCTAAAAGGACATTGTCAAATTTTAGTCTAAAAAGAATCCTATGATCTGCCAAATAATTTTTAACTCCAGATATAACTTCCATCAGCAAATGTAACATGAAAAATAAATATGCAACTGGCTCTTAGGGTCCATGTGTTGAACATTTGGAAAAATTAAGCTTCTAGAGAGTGCCATATTAGTGCTCTTTCGTGACTAAACCAGGCACATTATACTCTAAAATAGTCAATGTGATATCTTTCTAAAGGACAGAATGTAGTCAATAATGAAATCAAAATATTAAAAAGGGAGAGGTGTTACATGGGAAAACCAAATGCTCTAATGAAATTCATGTTTCATACCTTGCCTTTGTGGCCTTATACATGTATAGATTTTATTTTCTCAGTGTTTCACTTTATCCAACAAGACTCTAAATCCCTCAAAGGTTAGTACTGAATTCTCTTTGACTTCTCTACTGGAAGAAGGTCTTCTTCCCCATCCTTTTTACCTGCTAAGCTCTACTTAAGACTAAACAAAAATGAAACCCAGAGGGACACAGGGTCAACATTAAGTATTTTATGAGCAAAAGGTAGATGCAGGCTGTCTTCTGAAGAACAGACTTGTATATTAAAAGCTGCTGATCGTTCTTAATACTCCGAAAGCCTGTCAACAAGGAAATTCAAAAGCTGTCATCCCAGGAGATATTCAAAATTGGAAACAGGAAAAACATACAGGTATCTGGAGATAAGAAGGAAGGTTCGGACCTCGGGCAGCTCAACGCAGTCTGCCAAATACTTTCACCTCACCCAGCACTGTTTTCCATGAGTCCCCAGAATGTTCATCTGTTTTCACTCCGTGACGTCACAAAGGTGCTCTTCCACCTTGGACCTGCCTCATTCTTTAAGGCTTTACTTGGAATCTAGCTCCACCCTGTTTCCTCACCTTAAATTCCCAATAATCTTTTCCAACTTCCTGTACCATTTTCAGATCTGTCCTCCACAATTGAAATGAGTGTTTGCTCACTGGTACTGTTAGATGTACTTGAAACAACAGTTTATAAAAAGAACAACAGTTTTTAAAAAAGAAGATGAGAACCAGGCTCAGAAAACCTAGGCAAGGCTGGGGCAGAGAATAAAAGGCCAGTGAGTGGGTCAGGCCCTAGGAGAAATTCAGATGCAGGTGATCACAAGGTGGAGCCCGGAACTAATGAAGCATTCTACAAAGGAAACATTTTTTAAGTACCTGTGCCAAAAGATAAGGTGAAAGTGGTAGTTCAGAAGCACATATTAGAAACAAGGCCAGGAGGGCAGGGAAGTAGTGACTATTTACGGCAGCAGACCTTGGAATCCAGAGAGATTCTAAGAAGCCAATTTTCAGGTGTGTGGTGAAGCATAAATGATAGTGTGTATCTAAAGTAGTCGCCCATTCTTTTCCCTAGCGGCGCCATTCTTTCCAATCTCTCCCAGGAATCTTGACCATGTGACCTCACATGGAATCTTTAAACAGATCTATTTAAAGCTAGTCATGTCTGCTTTGAGGCCATGGAAGGGCCCATAACCTTGCCACACGCATGATGGGGAAGCAAGCCCTGAAGAGCAGGGATCATAGTAGAGTACTTTGATTTTTCTGCTCCTTATTCCTAAACCCGATCTAGAAAAAATAAATGTGGAAAAATATAGGATTTTTGCACATCTTTAAAGTTAGGTTATTTTTAATGTGCTATTAAGGTATAACTTGACATACTGCTTATAAAAGAATGACCATCTCCAGTTTTTTCCATTCTGTGTTCTTATGCCCTCCCTATGCTTTGTGGGGTTTGATTGCCTTTATTGTGCTTGATAGATGCTGCCCTACCACGACCCCCACAGAGTTGATCACATAACTATTTTTGAAGAATTAAATAAGTTATAAAAGTATGTTTCATATATTCCACACTTATCCCCCACCTGCAGCCACTAGCTGGCATTTCTTTCTGCTTTGAAATAGCAATTTCTGATCCCCAGAGGCTTATCAAAGTGAAACACACTTTCCTTGCTAGTGTATCCAGAGGGCTAAATCAGCAATACCTGGCCTTTTTTTTAAAAAAAAGAAAGTTGTTGAAATCCCTCCAAAACCCTATAAAACTCATAATGGTCATATAAAAGTAAAATAACATTGAATTTGAACTTTTGATTGCCTTTTAGTGAATCAGATATATAAAATGTTCAACAACAAAAACAACACACACAAAAGGTAAAATTAATGAGTGAATTAAAATTGTCAACACGTAAATGAATAAAACCTCAAACTTGGTCAATACTGGAGGGAGAAGAGAACACAAACCGTAATAATCTTTCAGGAGGTGATGCTTCCAGCTAGGCTCACTACAAATTCTCCTAATGAGCCCCTGAAACCACAAGTTATTGTCCTTCTTCTTTCTCTTAATGATGTAATACCAAAAGTTATTGAGCCGGATATGTGGTCACAAAGCTACAGAGTACATTAGCCAGCCTCCCTTGCAGCTACCTATGGTCACATGACTGAGTTTTGGCCAATGAGATATGGCTCTAAGTAGTATGTGGCAAATCCAGTTTTTGGCCTTAAACCTTTGGTGCCCTTTCCCCATTTCTATACGTTGGGACATAATCATATTACTGGTCACCATGTAAATAAGGATAAGGACAACTGACACAATAGACCCTAGGTAAAACACCTCAGCTATTACTATGACTATAAAAAAGAGAGAGAGAAAAAACAAAAAACTTTAATCTTATTTAAGCTATTGTATTTGAAGGGTCTTTTTGTTTCAGCAGCTTAACCTTTGCCCGAAACATTACATCCCTCAATCTATATCCTGGCCTCACAAAAAACTGTCTCCTTCTGCCTTCCCTTAGCTCCAACCCAACTGTATGAAGAATGACCAAACACTCCACCATAGAGAAGATGGAAAATTAACTCCAACTATCTTAACTGTAGTAAAGAAACAGACACAGTTCTCCCTGTATCTATGACTAAGAGCTTAAGTTCCTGGGACCACAAGAAACCATCAACTCTAAATCACATATCAGATATTGTTCTAATTAGGACTCTTCTTATCATAAAAAAACAGTAAGTCACTTGTAGGCTGTAAAGCAGGGGAGCTTTAGATGATGGTATAGATCCATGGACTCCCTGGCAAAGTACCAGCAGGGTTCATGGGCACTGAAGTCAAAGAACCAAGACAACTCATTTTATCTCTCAGGATTCACATAGCTTCTAGTTTCTGCTTCTCTCTGCACAATTCTTCTGTCCTCTTTCTTCCTTTTCTTTGCAGACCAGCTTTCTGGTAGGGGTGTCACCAGATACTCTGGCTGTCCTTTACCAGTGCTACATAGAGACAGGTCTCAAAGAAATGGGTTAGGGCAGAGATGTTCCTCAGTATGTCTACCAAAGATGCTAAGTGCTTAAATCTCTTCTCTTTGTCTTTCCCAGGACTCTCCCTTGCTACCCTTCCTCCAACACTATGAAAATCCTGTCTTCTACAGAGAGACCTTCTTTCTAGATCTCTTGGTTCTTTCCATCCCAATTCTGAGAAGTCACAAGGCAGTCAGGCTTATGGCCCAAGGTCCTGAGCTAATACACACACCATTCCCCAAAACAGTCTCAGGCTTTCCCCAAAATTCTACCCCTGTTTCTATTTATCCTCCTGTGATCTCCCTCATTTTCATCTAACTAATGTTTTGGTTAATGATCTTATCAACATGTGACACCACTGCTCACACATTATGTCTCATGGGGGAGCTGAAACTTCACTCACCCTGGGTCTCACTCAATAAGATCTCAAAATAAACTTCTAATCATCTCTCTGAATTATTTTATACATGTTGTTTCTGGCATACTTAAGATCTTATTCATCAAAAAACTTGAATAGCCCGTTATTAGATACCTACAGTGTATCACAAATTACATTGATTGATTGATTTTTAGAGAGAGAGAGAGAGCTTTTGTGAGTTGGGGGGGAGGGGCGGAGGGAGAGGGAGAGAGAAAATCTTAAGCAGGCTCTACACCCAGCGTGGAGCCTGGTATGGGGCTCCATCTCACAACCCTGAGATCATGACCTGAGGAAAATCAAGAGTCAAATGCTTAACCGACTGAGCCACCCAGGCACCCCTCACAAATTACTTTTAAATAACATCCCCAATACTTCTATAAATAGAATTATTATATTATGATTTATGTATTTAGACTTTGTTTTAGCTTTTTTAAAATACATTTTAAGGAAAGGAAAGAAGGCAGCTCAGAGAGATGGAGAGAGGGAAGGAAAGAGTTTTGCTCAACCTCTGAAAGGCCCTGACCTGGCTTTAGCTCTCAGCTATCCCCTTGGATTTTATCTCCCAAACATTCACACATGTCTTAATGAAGTTTGTGGTTGCAGAGAAGTAAGGAAGAAATAACAAGTAAGTGGACAAAACTGGGAAGACTGGCCAGAGAGATACAGAGGAGGGAGATTTCTTTCAAATGGAAAGGTCAGAGGAGGATATGACATTTAAATTGACTTCAGAATATATTTTGTGTAACGTGAATAATGTGAGCATAAGAGAAAGGGAGAAAAGTGGAAAAGCCTGGTGAAAGTAAGAGAAGAGAAGAAAGTCATTTTATAGCCCAGGTTCCATAAACAAAACATGGTGTTCTGTGAACAGACAAGACTGCTTCTCCATAGCCTTCTGCTGTCTCATATGTGCCACAACTTACACGATTCTACTGCTAGAGATTCATTTTTGGGCAACTAAGCAGAAGCCTCAATAGGGTCATATATTAGGTCTGTGTCAGTTATCAGAAACTCTTTCAATTGCCTTGTGTGACTGAGAAGGGAGGTAACAAGATACAGAATAAGCAGGCGAGTGTTGATGGGATGGTCCAGGGAAGGCCCACGGAGGAGGTCCTGCGTGCAAGGATGGCCTTGGGGGCGCATGGTTGGAGCTGGAGGTGGGCCACACAGACTCTGGCCACAACACACACACACACACACACACACACAGGGGAGACTATGATCAAAAACCCATTTTTGCCTATATTACTATTTTTCCCAGAGCCACTCTGGAAAGAAAGCAAATGAGAAAGAAAGCAAAAGATTGCAGAGTGCCTCAATGTAAGACCCACGAAGGCAAGGACTTTGTCTAATTTGTCTCTGCTTTATCCCAGAGCCTACAACAGTGCCTCGCACTCAAACGTTTGGGGGATGTGTAAACAAACACCGACCCTGTGTCAGGCCCTGTGCTTGGTCCTTTACCTACATGAGCTCATTCAAGTCTGACCCATAAACATGGATGAGGAAATTGAGATCCAGAGAGAATCAGAGTCTGGCCTGAGCTCATTCAGCCAGTGAATGGCAATGCCAGGATCCAAATCCTCGTCTCATTGACTAAGGCCAGTGCTATTAACTACCGTGAAACGCTTCTTCACCAGACGGGAAACCAGACCATGACTATAGCACACAGTAATCTCCGTTCAGCACAACTAACTCTGATGATAGCGTCATTCAGATGGAAACTGGAGGAGCCAGTTTTAAGGAAGGCTGAGGGGGTGCAGAATGCAAAGTGAAGCTGACTGTATTTTATGGTCTCAAATTTGGTTCGCCTGAAGTTTAATTGGGACCAGAATTAGTTCAAAGCACCAGTGAGAATTTATTTTTTATCTCTGCCTCTCTCTTTGCTTTAAAATCCTGTAGAAGAAAAACAAAAACTATTCCTTCATTAAGCAAGTGGCACCAGAAACTACCACATCAGTGTTGAAAAACACCAAGTAATTTCTTAGTTTCAGAAACCTCAGGTTGCCACTAACAAAATCCCAAGAAGGCTGTGATAACCAGTTACTCAGAAATATTTTGGTGATTCTTTGGTAGACTTAAACCAGAGTAGCTCTCTATATAATAATTTCTATTAATCATCACAAGCTCAAAGATGTTTCTTTTACTCTAGGACTCTATAAAATAATCAATGGTAGAAGAATGAAAAGACAGGAGGAATAAGTGGGAGGAAATATATATTAAACAGTACCATTCATTTTGTATTCTTTACTAATGGACTTTGGCAGGTGACATTGTGCATTCAGGCTGAGTCTGCTTCTGAACGTTTCTACTGAATGCCAGAGAAGTGTGATGCAACAGACACTAAACTGACGGGCAGCCTTGTGCTAGCTAGTAAAGAACGGAAATGAGTCATCCATTTTCACCCACACTCTTGAAACTAAACCTGAAAGGGAAAAAGTCTAATACAAAAATACAGCTCCCTCTTGTTTATTGCCCTGTCCACATCTGCAAGAACAGTGCCTGACCTGAAGGTTTATGGCACAGATGTTTAATAAATATTTGTGGAGGGAATAAATAAGTGAATTTCTTTCCATTGTTCCCTCAGTCTAGCAAGACGCAGGACAGCAAGAACAGGAGAGTCATGCTGATGACCCACAGAACTCTTGTGTTTGCTGAGACCGCAGATAGACTTGTATCAAGATCCACGTAGACATCTAATAGTCACTGTTAACTCACCATGTGTAAAACAGAACTTTCAATTTCTTCCCTTATAAATCGATCTCCCCCAATCTTCTGTCAATAAATGTGTTTCCATCTGGCCAGCTGCTCAGGGCAAAATCCTAGAAGTGATATTAACTTCATCTCTTCCCCTCATGCCCAGTATCCAAACTCTTAGCACGTAAGCTCTGCTCCCCAGAATATATCCTGAATCTAATCACTTTACCACCTCAGCTAAGACCACCCGAATCCTACCACCATGGTCAAACGTCTGGCGATTGCAATAACCTCTCTCTGGTCTGCCACTTCCAAGTTTATCCTTATGCAATTTAATCTTCGTCTAGTTCTGTACCAGGTAATTTCTTAATTCCAGAAACTGTTTTAATAATGAATATTATTTCACTCCGCTGCTTGTAACTCTCCAGTGGTCTCCTGTTGCCCTTAGAACAGAAGTCTATTCTGCCATTACCTGCAGTCCATGTCCAGTCAGGCTTCCTCACCATCTCTCCGACTTTATCTTCTACCACACTGCCCCTCCCGCCCTCACCATGCTGGCTTGCTTGCTTCTCTTTGAACATTTCCATTGCAAGGACTTTGCAATTCCTGTTTCTCTATACGGAATGCCCTTCCTCCAGATCTTCATGTGGCTGATTCCGTCTCATCACTCAGGCTTTGGCACGAATGTATCCTTACCTGGAATGCCTTCCCTGAGTGATGTTGACCCTCTCCACAATACCCACACACCAGGTATATTCTATCGCAGCATCCTGTTTTATTTTCTCCATAGAACTTAAAACTATCTGAAATTACATGATGAATATATATGCTTACTTGGTTATTATATGTCTCCCAACTAGGGTGTAATGTGATAAAAGTAGGGATCTTATTGGTCTTGTTCTTCATATCTCCTAAACTTCAAAAAATGTTTCTGGAAGTGTTTGAGCAGTTTTTGTGCCTGTATTTGGTACTTTTGTGGAGTAAGTGGTCATTATTTTACAGGGACTCTGCAAGCAGGAGAGAAACTGTGATTGAGACTGAGTCCTTTTATATTGGCTTTAAAGCAGAATCTGATAGCCCTCTCTTCACTTTTAAACTGCCAGTGTATCACAGAGCTAATTCTGACACATCTATATCAAAAATTAATTTCCTCAATTCTGTGTGTATAGTATTCAGTTTTTTTCTAAATATTATGCACATCCGGCATGGCTGTTAACAGCTAAATGATTCTTTTAATCGCACATTTCCCACTGCCTCTCTGCCTCACCCCCCTCATTTTAACTTACAGTGAAAATTTCCTAAATGTAAGCAGTTTCGTTTTAAATGCTGGCAGAAAAAAAGAAGCTCTTCTTTGCAATGGCAGAGGTATCTGTTGTTACTTAGCCAAGTGCTTCTTCAGTAGCCAAGTTCTCATTAGAAAGCTAACTTTCCAGAGTAGTTCAGAGGTGCCATTTAGAATGATTTCACGTTACTGAGCCAATGTGCCATATCATGACACCCCGAGGCTACTTGCCCTGGAGTGTCACAAAATGACACCCTGTCCTAATCATCACTAAGTAATATGAACCCATAAGCCTGATCTTCGAAGTCTAAGAGTACAGTCTGCTTCTACACGAGGAGAGATTTGATTTTTTAAAATCATTTTAAATGATTATTTAGCTTATTGCAATAATGGGGCCTTCATATTTAAAAGTAGTTGCATTAGCTGTCATTGCAAACAAAGCTGCATTTATATTTTTAGGTTTATTTCACAGTACTCATCATTTGCCCATCTGTCTATCCACTTGTACTCAAATTACAATACCATTCTGATGGGATATGTTTTTTTAATGTCTGTATTAGAGAGAATGGTAACAACACAAACTGAAAAAGCAAATAAATCCTAGAGAAGAAAAATAAATCCATATCTCTAAGAGGCATAAATAACCAAAAAATAAATAATAAAAGTAAAAAGAATCAAAGCTGTTCAAGTAACAGTCTTCAACATTTTTGTTTTTTTATCAAGAATTTGTATTATTTTTGTTGAAAACTGCACCGAATGCTCTTTCCAACTTTACATTAAACAAATACAGTAATGGTAATTCACACTGAAACAAAACACTAAAATAAGACATATTCCTGATAGTTGTTTAAGTTTGTTTGTTTGTTGGTCACAAAAACAGGAATGTACCTCTACGATGGCTCAAAATAGAACATCTTTTAAAAAAGTTAATGATTCACAAAATACAGCATGTAACTGGTTGATACAAATCTAATATTTGTTAAAATAGTCACATCTTATAACACATCTGAGGTGTTTTTGTATAAAATATTACATAACGAAAAGAATATTTTAATGCCTAAAAATGTGAGTTTGTTCATAGACTAAGTTACCATAAAAAGTGTTTCCTGAGACATTAAAAAAATGCACCATGATTCTTCTTGAAACTCTTCAACTCAAAACTTTCCACTCAGTAAAATAGCTGAGGACCTACAACTGAGAAAATATATTGGAGTACAAACAATTTGTGAAACTCGATACTTTTTCTTTCCTTTTGTCGTCATCCAAGGGTATTACTGCACTTATAACCAACTTGCCTGCCCAGTATATAGTTCAGGTGTTAGAGACACCTCTCCACAGGATCCTGCAGTATCTTCAGTGTTATTTCAGTGCTATGCTTACAACTGTCTAGCACAGGCAATCTAAAAATCAGGATTTTTTTGGTAGTAATTTAATCTTCCTATTTGTAAAGGAGGTAACCAGCCCCCATATATCACAGGATGGGGATTTCCTCCTTATGTTTTTGTTTTGATGTTTGAAATTCCTGTTGCAACATTCTAGAGCAAGGTGCTCAGGACCGGCTGTGCCCAAGGGATGGATGAAGAAAAAAGATCTATCTATTCCTTGTGATTTGATGCACAGATATGACCTTTTAAAAAATTAATAAATAATAATGTAAAAGCAACAACACGTGTGACACCATATAAAACATGACTATTTGTATTATTTCTTCATTTTCCAGTTCTATTCAAAGGTAGGATTTTGCAGTAACTTACTAATATTAAGAGCCAATTGATACTAAAGCAAAACTGAGATGATGGATTTATTAGTTATCAGTTAGAGGAGTTTTAAATGGGCCTTATTGCTTAGCAGTAAGAATAGCAAAATACGGAAGATACTATAGCAGCCATTAGGAACTTTTACATCTATTTTAGAGAAATAAATATAAAATCACCTAGGCTAAGTGACAAATGAGTGGTATAGACACTTAATTTTGAGAGCCAAAATAATAGGCTTTTAATTACTTTTCCAGTTTAAAATATCACTTGATAAAAAAACTATGTGAAGGGAACTTGGTTAATTACTATTAAAATTAATATCTATAAAAATTAAAAGCAGGGGCACCTGGGTGGCTCAGTTGGTTGGGCGACTGCCTTCAGCTCCGGTCATGATCCCGGGGTCCTGGGATCGAGCCCCGCATCGGGCTCCCTACTCGGTGGGAAGCCTGCTTCTCTCTTTCCTACTCCCCCTGCTTGTGTTCCCTCTCTCGCTGTGCCTCTACCTCTCTCTGTCAAATAAATAAATAAAATCTTTAAAAAAAAAAAAAATTAAAAGCAGCAGCTCTGCATTTAGGAATTTATTCTATTGAAACACATCTATCTGAATACAAAGACATAGGTAAAAAAAATGTTGATTGCTGTAAATGTTCATTGGTGAAGAGAATGGAAATGACTCAAATGTCTGACAATAGGGTACCCAACACACAAAATAAATCATATCCTCCTAATGTAATATAAAAATAATTTAAAAACTGAGTTAGAATTGTAACTTACGTTGTAAATGAAATAATATCTAACATACTGAGTAACTCACCAAGCTGTGTATATAATATGTTTTTGTTTCTGTTTTGTTTTTTTTTAAAGATTTTATTTATTTATCTGACAGAGAGAGACACAACGAGAGCGGGAACACAAGCAGGGGGAGTAGGAGAGGGAGAAGCAGGCTTCCTGCTGAGCAGGGAGCCCAATGTGGGGCTCGATCCCAGGATCCTGGGATCATGACCTGAGCCGAAGGCAGACACTTAACGACTGAGCCACCCAGGCGCCCTGTGTATATAATATGTTAATCCAAAGATATATATAGTTGTTTATATATAACAGATCATGAAATTTTGCTTATATTATTGTGGAAGTATAGATATTACTGGAAGACACATAGAAATTAATATTAGTTGCCTCTGGGAGGAAGTTATGGGACAAGGAGACAGGACAGAAAGTCAATTTCATTATACTAATGTCTTTGAATAATTTAAATTTTTGATCAGGCACATACATTTGTTTATCAAAAAATACTTGTAAAATATAAAGGATGGAAAATTTAAAAATACTATCCACATTCAATTAGGGCTCCAATTTCAAGATGGTCCAAACTGGGTAATGGGAAAACTTTTCATTAAGAATTGAAATTTATTTCGGGGCGCCTGGTGGCTCAGTTGGTTAAGCGACTGCCTTCGGCTCAGGTCATGATCCTGGAGTCCCGGGATCGAGCCCCGTGTCGGGCTCCCCGCTCGGTGGGGAGTCTGCTTCTCCCTCTGACCCTTTCCCCTCTCATGCTCTCTCTCACTCTCTCTCCAATAAATAAATAAAATCTTTAAAAAAAAAAATTGAAATTTATTTCAGTGGCTCCCTAAAATGTACTGAGCTTTAAAAAAGGTAATTATCACAAAACATCTCCCTATACAATATCTCTATATGAGCATGCTCAGTTTGTTTTATTGAATTTTATATATACAGATGTTAGGATCTCATAGGATTTATTTCACTTCGAAAAAAACAAATATTGAGATAAGATAATGGCTTGCAATGTCTTATCATTAATTGACTTTTTTTCTTATAGTCGCTAACCACATCCTCTACCAAAACACTCTTCTGTAGTTTCTGTATCTTGTAAGTTTCTTTGTAAGTAACAATGATCTTCAAACACTCAAATATTATTTTTAATGATCTAATAGTTATAAATTAAGGAAGTACAAAATAACACAAAGTATTAGTAATTATTCTTATACATTGAATAATATTTCTTCATGTTTCTATGGCTGAGTTCTGATCTTTAAGAACACAGCCATAGCTGCTTTTTTCAGATGTTCTATAAGCACACACCATAATTATACCTACTGTTAGTGAGTGTGCTATCTCCTTTTGGCCCTGATACCACAAAGGTTTATGTGCTAATAATAGTCATTATAATAAATCTATAAAAAGATTGAGAACAATGATTTTTCATCAATCTGAGATTCAAAGTGAGCAGTTAGGATCACTTCATTTTTTAATAGAAGAAATTTAAATTTAAATATTCAAATGTAAAATATTTAATAGAATAAAATGGAAAAATATTTAAACTAGATATTTAAATGGAAAAGTATCTACAGAAAAATGTAGTGATTACATATTAAATTCAGAGTTCTGTGGATAAAGTGGTTCAAAGGAAAAATCATTGAGAAATACTCTATTTTGTAATTTTGACAAAGAGTAAATACTGTATTTATTTCTAAGCATCAAAAGAAAAGAAAAACTGAAGGGGAAAAATCTAAAATTTGAACTACCCTAGGCAACTGACATCCAGAAGAATATGTAAGAATGTTTTCACAACTTTTCCTAAGGCTATGTCTAATTAAAATGCAATAAAAAATTATCCACATAATTCAGGTATATTTAAAATCCCACCTTTTTTTGAATAGCCAGTGAATAAAATGTTCGGTGTTTGAGCTTGATAACAGGATATAGTCCATATTTTACATTACCAAACAGAGACAAGTAAAAAGCAGGCAGCAATAAAATGCTCAGTTCCAAACTGTTAATTCTTCGAAGTTTGAACTGGCTAATAACACAAATTGGGACGTCTCATGAGGATGTAGTCCTGCTTAAATATAACTACTCTTGAACTTTTGTGGAAAAGAGTGAATGTGGACATTAAAAATTTGCAATCTAGTAAATGAAATATATTTGACAGTTAATTCTTCTGGGTGAGTATATTGGGCCAAACTCTGACTTCTGTGCTTGCCTTAGGCTCCTATTAAGGTCAGACAAGTATAGAATTGGGTTGAATGTTCAAAATCCTAGAAACTTTTCTAAGTACCCTAATTAGAAAGGGAGCAAACATAAATTTTCTGTAAATTGGAGGATTCTATTTTGTATCACTATCGTCTGAATTCTTAAATCCTACAAGAAGATGAGGAAAACTATTTTAATATTTATATCTATTTTGGAAGGGAGGAAAGAAGGAAAAGAGGGAGGAAGGGGGGAAGGGGGGAGGGAGGGATGAAGTTTACATGCTTCACAGTTTCTCCAGGATGCAATTACATTTATCCTATCATATAGAGTAACTATTATCAGAATCTTCATAAAAATGGCCTGACCTAGGCAACACTGCTGTCACAAATTTATTTTCGAGGACTCTTTACCACCCATTCTATATACACTTCATCAGTGACTTCTCCCCTCTGGTGTTCCTTTTCCTATAAAATATGCTTTCTCCCAGAAGTTAAGTATGATGATAAAGAAAATGTTCATTAATATGGCTTGATGGTTATTTAGGCACTGGCATTTCACTCTTGGTCATTTGAAGACTGAAATGACCTACAGATCCAAGGGAAGGAAGCTGTAAGTCATTCATTACTCATTCCCTCATTGGAGCAGACACTATCTGTGCCCTGTTCCTTGTCGTTCAGTAATCACCATTATACCGCCTACAGTTTCTTTCCAGAAGCACCTTGGAACCTCTGTCTGAGGGCTTTCTCTGCCATAGGAGCATGCTCAGAAGGAAGGTAATAGAGAGTGGATGCCCTCAGCAGCAGCCCTCAACCAATCAGAATGGGGGTTCTACAACATCTCTCAGAGAAAGCTAGTAGAAATGAGCCCCAGTAGCCCACAGTGGTCACTTGCTCACTAACATGCTCTTTTTGAGAATCCTTCCCCCTTTTTTTTTTGGTCTTACTTCTCCACTCTTCTACTGAGGCTTCTTGGGATTACTTTCCAAATAAACTACTTGCACTTGAATACTTATTTGAGAGTCTGTTTCTGCTGGGGAGCCCAACCTAAGACACTCATTCATTCTTTAAGAACATTTATTTAGTATATTCTAGGGGCTAAGAAATGTGACCAGCAATAGGAATCAAATATGAATCCTGAGGACAAGTAAGTGAGTATTTTCAAGCAGGGAGCTATGTTATACACTTCCGCAAATTCCTATCATAACAGATCACCTTCTATAATTAGCTTTGCTTGTTATCGTTCATCCTTTTCTTTAGTCGAGATCAGATAGTTATTACCTGGTATTCAGGCAATTTTCTTCTTTATCAAGTCATGCTTGGTTTCCTCATCTCTCTCAGCACCTTTAACACTTCAACCTACTCATTCAATTTGACCATCTTCATTCTTATTTTCTCTCCTACCTCTGCAACAGTCTATTGACTATTCTTTTTTTTTTTTAAGATTTTATTTATTTATTTGATGGAGAGAGACACAACGAGAGAGGGAACACAAGCAGGGGAAGTGGGAGAGGGAGAAGCAGGCTTCCCGTGGAGCAGGCAGCCCGATGCGGGGCTCGATCCCAGGACCCTGGAATCATGACCTGAGCCGAAGGCAGATGCTTAACGACTAAGCCACCCAGGCACCCCTCTATTGGCTATTCTTCATGACAAAGCAATATATCACATCACAGTAGCCAGTAAGACTATGTCCCAGTTCTCATTTCCAAAATCTTAATTGTCAGTCATTTGGGTATGTTACCCAGTGGGGTGAAAGCAATTTCCCAATATTCAGCCATCTTTAAATGTCTCATCCTAGTTCCAGTGTATCATTCCCATGATGAACCACTTACAAATATATTTTTACATTTAATCCACAAGTAGTTCCAAGATAGGAATTATTATATGTATTTCATAGATTAGAAAACTGTGGCTTTCTGTCCTGAAAGTTTTGATATTTCCACATATTCTACCGTACTCACCCCATGATCATATACAAAGAATTTAAATACATTTTTCTCATGTTCTCCTTAACCATTCATGAGAACCTGTAAAATGGTCAATGCTCAAATGATCCTTCTGGCATTTCAAGAATCATATGCTTATATTTGATTCTCACTGAGCAGTTGTTAAGAATATCTTCAAATAATCTCATTAGTAATGAGCTATATTCCTTGTGTGTCATTCATTAGTGATGTGTTGTCTCTGAATTCAGGAAATAGTTCCTGCAAACAAATTTTTCTCTAAAACAAAATACCTAGGAAATTTTCCAATGGCACATATGCCAGTTAACATCTCTTTTCTGCTACTAGAATTTCCTTTAAAATATTTGAACTCTTGGTCCTAGCAAGGCCACCTCCTCCATCAGTCAGTTCATGTGTCACACTGGTATCTGGGGAAATGGTTAGGTAGTAATTTTTCTTTGAGAAAAACACTATGCTTTTATTTATTATTATTATTATTTTTTCTCTCTCGGAAATTTTATTGGTCCTGGGGAAAAGAAGGCAGGCAGCCCCGGCCTCCTGCCCACAGTGCCACAGGCTCTCACTGCTTCTGTTTGCTGTTGATGGGGAGGTTCACCGCCTCGGGGGGAGGCCAGGAAGGCCTTGAGCTTGGGCCAGGAGCTGAGGTGCGCCAAGTAGGCAGAGAGCAGGGGGAAGGAATCCTGGCAGGAAGAGGGGGTGGAGGACAGGACCTGGTGAATCAGCAGCAAGTCCAGCAGGTTGTAGTCTGCGGAGGAGATCTGGTGGCCCACGATGAAGGCCTGGCCCCCCTGGTTCTGGGACAGCAGGGTCTCAGACGTCTTCAGGTGCCCTGCTGGTGCCTTCACATACCCCTCCTTGCCTGCCTCATAGTTGGTGTAGATGATATGATGTATCTGCCGCAGAGGTTCCCCACACCCTCATTCACCGCATCTACCAGGGCCACCTCCCCGCTGGTCCTTCCCAAACAGCCCAAGGGTGCAGCCCAGGTGCTGCAGGATGGCACTGGACTGGTACAGGATAAGGCCTCTGTCCTGGAGCTTGGGAAGCTGCCCATACAGACAGGAGGTCTTGAGTGAGCCCTGCAGGTCTTGAGTGAGCCCTGCAGCCAGGTCTCCCCGGTCACCACCTCCTCCTTCCAGTAGTGCTAGCGTGTTTACGCTGAGCTGCAGGTTATTTCAGCAGTATGAAGACTTGGCAGCGGGTTTGGAAAAGCAAATGGCCAAAGTTAAAACTTAGGAGGGGAATGGAAAGAACATGAAAGCATTAAAGCATTTCTCTTCATCGTTTTGGTCCTATAAATCCATAAGGTCCTCAGATAATAAAGAACTGGATTTATTTGCTCCTTCCGTTTGGTGTTCAAAATGACTGGAAACAGTGGAGCATCTGTCTGTGTCAGTGTTTCCAGGCTAAAAGGAGATGCTTACTTTAGAAATGATCATTCAAAATGATTCAGAAAAGAATGGGATATTTTTAGTAAGTCATTTACTCAAAAAACCTCCGTGGGACTGCTGGAGGAGCAAATATGAATTTATTCCCAGAGGATATAGTTAAATATTCCTGACTGAAATAAGGACTGTGCCATTGGAAACTAAGCATGAAAACAAGAGCAAGGAATTAAAATAAAAGCACATATATGTGCTTTACAAATAAAAACCACCCAGAGGAAGATCAGGAATGAACAGTAAATATGAGACATAGGAAAGAATGGATAGTTGGCATATACATACTGTTGGCATATACATACTGTCACCAGCCTTCTCAAGGAAGCCTCTCTATTATTGCTATCTGGGATAGAAACATGACTTTTTATTACCAGACTTAGAGGAAAGGCTCGTTAGCAAATATACAGTATAGACCATCTCCAATTTTTCCTTTCTTTACGTACCATTTTAGCAAGTTGCCAAGATGTTCTGAAGGTGCATTTTAAAGGTTTTTCTTAATGGCTTAGGGTTATTTAGGATAATGGCCACTGTTGTTTTCATGAAGTAGAGTACCCTCCATAAAACCAAGAGGTATCCACACAAGTAAACGCTATCTTAATTTGAAATAAACTGAGGAAATGGGAAGATAATGAGATCTTCTAAAAATCATTTTTCAGTGGAGAGAGACATGTCTATCGGCAACAATAACTACTTGTTATATCTCTAGAACTCTAAGAAAATGCTAAGACCAATGGGATAACTTTGGAAGTTAACAAATCTCCAATTATAAAAATAGTATATATAATTTGGAAAAGGCAAACAAAAATTTTTAAAAATTCACAGTTCAGTAATAGTCACCATTAATATTTTGAAGAATTTTTTGGTTTTTTTCCCAGCATATTTTGGGTTTTTTTTTTTAATTGAGATATAGTTGACATGTAACATCATATTAGTTTCAAGTGTACAATATAATAGTTTGATATTCATATATATCATGAAATGATTGCCACATTAAGTCTATTTAACTAGCCACATGGTTACAAAGATTTTTTTTCCTTGTGATGAGAACTTTTAAGATCTATTCTCTTAGCAATTTAAAAATATGCGATACAGCATTATTAACTTTAGTCACCATGATGTATATTACGTCCCCAGAACTTATTTATTTCATACCTGGACATTTGTACATTTTGACCACCCTCACCCATTTTGCCCAGCCCCCCACCCCTGCCTTTGAGAACCACCAATTTTTCTCTGTATCTTTGGTTTTGTTTTTTGTTTTTAGATTCTACATATATGTGAGTTCATACTTGTCTTGCTCTGTTTAACTTCTTTCACTTAGCAGAATTCCCTCAAGGTCCATTCATGTTGTCACAAATGGCAAGATTTCATTCTTTTATATGGCTGAATGATATTCCATTGTGTATATATACCACATTTTCTTTAATCATTTATCCATTAATGGACACTTAGTTTGCTTCCATGTGTTGGCTATTGTAAATAATGCTGCAATGAGCACAGGGGGGCATATACCTTTTTGAGTTAGTGTTCTCATTTTCTTTGAATAAATATCTAGAAGTGGAATTGCTGGATCATATAGTAGTTCTATTTTTAATTTTTTTAGAAACCTCCATAATATTTTCCATAGTGGCTACACCATTTATACTCCTACCAAGAGTGTACAAGGCTTCCCTTTTTCTCCACATCCTCACCAACACTTGCTATTGCTTGTCTTTTGGATACTAGTCATTCTAACAGTATCTCAGTGTGGTTTTGATTTGCATTTACCTGATGATGAGTAATGTTGAGCACTTTTTCATGTACTTGTGGTCCGTGTGCAGGTCTTCCTTGGAAAAATATGTACTTACATCTTTTGTGATTTTTTAATGGATTGTTTGGTTTTTTGCTATTAAGTTGTATGAGTTCTTTATATATTTTGATTATTAACACCTTATCAGATATATGATCTGCAAATATTTTCTCCCATTTAGTAGGTTGCCTTTTCACTTTGTTGATGGCTTCCTTTGCCATGCAGAAGCTTTTCAGTTTGATGTAGTCCCATTTGTTTATTTTTGCTTTTGTTGCCTTTGCTTTTGGTATCAAAATCCAAAAAATCATCACCAAGACCAATGTAAAAAAGAAGCTGTGTTTTCTTCTAGGAATTTTATGGTTTTAGGTCTTATGTTCAAGTTTTCAATGCATTTTAAGTTAATTTTTGTGTATGGTATAAGATAATGGTCCAGCTTTATTCCTTTTCATGTGGCTGTCTAGTTACCCTAACACCATTTATTAAAGAGACGGCCCTTCCAGTTATGTATTCTTCGCTCCTTTGTCACATATTAATTGACTATATAATGCATGGGTTTATTTCTGGACTGCTACTTTGTTCCACTGATCCATGTGCCTGTTTTTAAGCCAATACCATGTTTTTTGAAATTGCTTTAAAATATAGTTTTAAGTCAGGAAACACGATGCCCCCAGCATTGTTCTTCTTTCTCAAGGTTGCTTGGGGCTATTTGGAGTCTTTTGTGGTGCCATACAAATTTTAGAGTTCTTGGTCCTGTTTCTGTGAAAAGGGCCATTAGAATTTTAATAGCGATTACACTGAATCTTAGATTGCTTTGGGTAGTATGAATGTTTTTAATAGTATTAATTCCTCCAATCCATGAGAACGGAATACCTTTCTATTTATTTTTGTCATCTTCAATTTCTTTCATCAGTGTATTACAGTTTTCAGTGTATAGGTCTTTCACCTCCTTGGTTAAACTTATTCCTAGATGTTTTATCCTTTTTGATACAATTGTAAATCGGTCTGTTTTCTTAATTTCTCTCTCTAATAGGTTGCTATTAGTTTGTAGAAACAAATTTTATATATTGATTTTGTGTTCTACAACTTTACTGACTTTGTTTCATTAGTTCTAATAGTTTTTTGGTGGAATGTTTAGGATTTTCTATATATAATATCATGTCATTTGCATATAGTGATAGTTCTACTTCTTCTTTTCCAATTTTCATACCTTTTATTTCTTGCCTAATTACTTTGACAAAGATTTCAGTACTTTGTCGAATAAAAGTGGTGAGAGTGGCCGTCCTCATCTTGTTCCCGATCATAGAGGAAAAGCTTTCACTTTTTCACCATTGAGTGCGATGTTAGCTGTGGGCTTATCATATAGGACCTTTATTCTGTTGAGGAACATTTGCAGTATACCCACTTTATTCAGAGTTTTTATCATAAGGGGATGTAGAATTTTGCCAAATGCTTTTTCTACATCCATGGAGATGATCATATGATTTTTATCCTTCGCTTTGTTAATGTGGTGTATCACATTGACTGATTTACAGATGTTGAAACATTCTTGCATCCCTGGAATAAATCCCACTCGAACATGGTGTATGACTTTTTTAATGTATTGTTGAATTCAGTTTGCTAATATTTTGTTGAGGATTTTTGCATCTGTGTTCATCGGAAATATCAGTCTGTAATTTTCTTTTCTTCCTTGCAGCATTTTTGCCTGATTTTGGTATCAGGTCAATGCCTGCCTCAAAAAAAAAAAAATGGATTTAGAAGTGATTCCTTCTCCTCTTCTATTTTCTGGGAAGAGTTTGAGAAGAATTGTTTTCCATTTTTCTTTAAATGTTTGGTAGAAAGCACCAGTGAAGCCATCTGGTTCTAGACTTTTGTTTGTTAGGAGGCTTCTGATTACTGATTCAATCTCTTACTAGTAATCAGTCTATTCAGATTTTCTATTCATAATTCAGTTTTGGTAGGTTGTATGTTTTTAGGAACTTAGCTATTTGTCTAGGTAGTCCCGAATTGTTGGTGTATAATTTTTCAGAGTAGTCTCTTATGATTCTTTATATTTCTCTATATTATCAGTTCTAATATCTCCTCTTTCAATTCTACTTTTATTTATTTAAGTCGTCTGTCTTTTGTTCTTAGTGAATCTAGCTAAAGGTTTGTCAGTTTTGTTTATATTTAAAAAAAACAGCTTTTAGTTTCATTGATCTTTTCTATTTTCCTTTCAGTCTCTATGTCATTTATTTCAGCTCTGATCTTTGTAAATGTCTGATTTGTTTTAGATTAGCTTCCAGAATTGAAAATACCAGTTCAAACACTATGAACAATTTGAAAAATCTAAAAACATAAAGCTAAATTGCTTTCAGATATGTTTTCTAATTTACATCCCCACCAGCTGTGTATGTAAATTCAGAAACTTTTCAAAGAGATCTAGGCCCACTCCACACTGATTCCAAAATAAATTATTATAAGGACAAAAGAATGACATTTGCCATTAAATGTTTTTTAATGCTTAGTAATGCTTTCAAGTTTACTTCAAGTATATAATTATAGAATTTTATTTTAATGATACTGCTGTTATATGTTTTCAAAGAAGATGTAAATCTGTTTTAGAAGATTCAACAGAATTAATAAATATCAAATTTATTATTCAGTAGTTATATTTACTTCGCATTACATTAGACAAATATATCTAGAACATGTATATACGTCTTATTGAATTTAGAGCATAATATATTAATTATATCCATTTATAATTGTCATGTCTTTGCTTTGCCCATGTTGTCAAAACTACAATTTGCTTGGTATTGTTCCTTTTTTTTTTTTTTTAAGATTTTATTTCTTTATTTGAGAGAGCGAGAACACAAGCAGGGGGAGGGGCAGAGGGAGAGGGAGAAGCAGGCTCCCCGCTAAGCAGGGAACCCTAAATGGGGCTCTATCCCAAGATTCTGGGATCATGACCTGAGCCAAAGGCAGACGCTTAACTGACAGCCACCCAGGTGCCCCTGCTTGGTATTATTCTCTTGCTTGTAATACAACCCCAAATTACATCATTCCTGTTGAGAAAATTGACCCTGTTGGAATGATCTTCCTTTATGGTCATTTCCATAAAGGCTTTGTGGTAAATACAAGTGTTCACTTTCTTGAACACTTTAGAGCAATTTTGTGATGCCATAACCCACTTCGTTGTTGTATTCCCTTAATAGGTATTGGGTCACTTCACCATGAAGGCATGGTACTGGAAACCGAGTAGACAGATATGGAAATACATTGATCTAGTGTGGAGGTGGACAAGGCACTATAAACAGTATGTCATGGGAGCACAGGAGGCCCATCTGAATTCACCAAGAGATGAGATATTATTTGAGCTAAAACTTGGAGGATAAGAAGTTGGTCGGAGGATATTGGGGAAACATTACAGGCGGTAAAAATAACATATGCAAAGATATACGGACATTTTTAAAAAGCCCAACACATTGTAGGAGCTGCGGGTAATAAGTATTAGTGAGTAAAACAAGGGTTGAGCTTGGGAGGTTGGAAATAGACACAAAGCAGACCGAGTATGCAGGGCCTACCTCATGAAGCATGTGCTATTGCCTTGTGAAGGGAGTTTGGATTTTATTCTGTAGATAATGTGAAACTATTGAAGCATTTTGCATGAAAAATTGTGGTCATAATTATAACTCTGGAGTCTATGTAATAAATATTTTGGAGGTAGAGAAAGTCTGTAGGTGAGCACATTTGGGAAGTTACTGTATGAGGCCAGAAGAGACATTAGTGTTTGTGTCAAGGTAATGAGAATTGGAAGGGAAAATGAGGTAAAAAAAAATCTGTATTTTATGAGAAAGGTAGCAAAGGCAATAAGACTTAAGAATTGATTCAATTTGGAAGATGTTGTCCTAAAGCCAATTTTGTAAAAATTATTTCAGTGATGGGTCATTCAGTAAGATCTCATTAACTCATTACAACTGAGGGAAAAGGTTAATTTGATTTGTTTCAAGTCTGAATTACAGAATATTTGTAAGAGAAATTTTTTAATATACTTGTGCACAGAAAGTTTGTCAGTCACACTTTGGTGGTATTATAAAAAAAAAAAAGAATTAAGGGGAACTTTGGCAGAAAAGAAGATTCATATGGGAAATTCTTGCTCCATCAGACATTATTACCAAATGTAAGATGTTGTATTAGTTAGCTAGGGCTGCCGCAAGCACAGACCCAGTACCACAGACTGGGTGGTTTAAACGCCAGAAATTTATTTCTCACAACTTTGGAGGCTAGAAGTTCAAGACCAAGGTGTCAGCAGGGTTGATTTCCTCCGAGGCCTCTCTCTTCAGCTTGTAGATGGCAGGTTTTTCCTGGTGCCTTCATATTTTTTTTTTCTGTGTGTGTCTCTGACCTAATCTCCTGTTCCTGTAAGGGCACCAGTTATATTCTATTAGGGCCTACTTTCATGGCCTAATTTCACCTTAATTATGTCTTGTAGATCCTGTCTCCACACACAGTCACATTCTGACGTACTGAGTTAGGATTTCAACATAGGAATTTCAGAGGACACAATTGAAGCCATAACAGATATGGACTGGAGTAAAGATCTAAAGAGGTATTTTTATTTCCATAGCATTAAGTAAAAAATTAAGAGGGAATATCATAGGAAGAACATTACATAAGAAACTTTTAGCAAGACAATTTTCAAAAATTAAATCACCTAAGTTCAATATACAAATTCCAGTTAATGAATGAGAGAATGTCTTCTTAATACTGACTAATGTGGTTTATTTATTTACTGGAGAGGCTTAGTAACAACAGAAAAGAAAGAAATTGTGAAGATACGTCATTATATTCAACAGTGTTTATCAAAATGCTGGTCAAGTTCATCATATACTTTATGTTTACTTGTCAGAAAATTGGGATATTATGTATGCAGCAGCGGGAAGCTAACTGGAGGGGTTTTTGTAGTTATTGTTCAGATGACTTTACATCCAAAATTATAAAGAAGCACACTTTTTTAAAAATCAGGATTTGTAAAGACCAAAAATGATCACTAGTCAGAGAATGTGTCTATATTGTGCTAAAGCAGCTGATAATGACATTAAATGAAACTTCACTTTGGAATTTAAGATTGAGAAGGGCTCACGTCAGGTGTTAGGTTTTAATAGATTTGGAGGCCTGTTTAAAGGTTGCTTTTTTTAAATTTCTGTGTTGGAGCACAACATACTGTACACTAAAAAATAATAGCAGCCTAAAATTTTGTGAGATTTTTTTAATTAACAAAACAATATGTCAAACCATCTCTATGGATACTTACACAAAATAGGTGATAAGACATTCTGAGCAGAGAACATGATCTAATAATGCTTATCATAGCACCATGGAAAGTAAGAATTTCAGGTCTTACTCCCACCTGTTCATTTCCTGTCTGTAGCCTCAAATTTAACTACTTTGTAGTCCTCATTCTCCCTTTGTAAGAAAACTATGCAAAAAAGTAGCTATTTGTTTCACATTTTGCTAGAATGGTGGGGTGGGGGTCAAAGGTGGGGTTGGGTAGGGAGTGTAGCATCTGATAAGAATGCTGAGATGCTTAGAAGTGTATCTCTTCATAAAATTGTATCACAGTCATGAAAATCAGCAATTATCCAGTTGCTAGACTATGACAACAACAGCAAACAATAACGACAAAAAGACCTAGGTGAGGGCGTGGGACTAGAAAGTAGTATATATTATATTCCTACTCTGGGTCAAATAGCATATTAGATTATTTGTGTTCTGTGTAATTTGCTTTAGAAATATTAAGAAACTAAGGCTCAGAGAGGTTGAATGATTCTCCCAGTTTACTATGGACAGCCAACAATGGAGTTAGTATTTTAAAATGACTCTGGACTCCCAAGTCATGCTTATGTCTCCCCAGTGTGCCCAAGAAAGCCAAGGTAGTCAATTCTCCTGCACAGATGGGGTCAGAACAATCAAGAGAGCCAAAGAAGTCATATTTGTTCGGATTAAACAACTCAATCTGCAAACTATTTCACTCTAATATCAGGTGGAAAATAGCATTTCCAAAGGAAAGAAGAAGGAGAAGAACAAGAACACAAAACTGAGTTTCAGCAAAGAGGGCAAGTGAGCGATTAAAAATAAATCTTTCATGATTTACTCCCACAGGCAAGGAAAATAATATTTTTCAATCCTGCTTAGCCCAAACTAATCTGAGTTATTTAAAGTACTGTAACCAATGGTGACAAAACAGAGAGTTTATTACACCCTTTCGCAGGCAAGGACTTCTCCGAAGCAGAAAGCACATGTGGAAAGGGACCACGTTATCCACGGTACAGTGAGCAGCTCTCTATTACATTCGAACAGGGTGCTACATCTGCTCCTCGTCACAATTGGGAATGCTGTCGTACACCAGCCAGACCAGGCAGCTTATTTTCCATTCCGGCTGGGAAACAAGAATATTTTCAGTCCTGGTGGGCACTCAAACACAAGCGGAGTCATAAAGCCAAAGAGAAATTTGCCCCCATCCAGGCCAGTGCTTTAGAAATGAGAGTCAATGTCTTTAGGAACACCAGTAGTTAATAGCAGAATCCCAAATTAGAAAGCTCAAGATTTCTGAGATCTATTCCTCCAAAATAAATGCAGAGTTTCATTTGCAAAGTAGGACATCATTACCTAAAGATAACAGCATCTGCAGAAATACTTACTTAGCAACTAAATCACAAGGTCTTCCTTAGAGCTTCCTTTAGGCTAGAAATAGTCCCTGCTTAGCCAGCTGGCCTCAGAGGCCAGTGATACACATAAAAACCAAAAGAATTACAGAACTCCTCCTATCCCTTCATCTACTATCCCTTCATCTACTACGTATCTGTAGCACTTTTTTTGAGATGGAGGGTTATAGAGCTAACGGAAGGAGGAAATGCCTAGATTTTCTTCCTTTATGGCAGGTTTCTATGCCCGGAAATATCTACCTCTCCAGTTAATGAAATGTACAATTTTTTATTCAACTGTTGTTTAAATTTACAGCTGGTGGTATTTGCAAAGACCTGATAGCCTTGACTTACTCAGTGGCCTCAGCTCTGCTGTCAGTGGGCCCAGGAGACCCCAGATGCTGGGATGTGTCAGTAGTACTTGTAGCTAGAGAATCCGGGTCCCTGGGAGCACCGACTAATACTGATTTACAGGCAGCCTAAGAAGTCTTAAAGGACACCTTCATGTCCTGTTTTTCTTTTTTTTTTAAAGATTTTATTTATTTATCTGACAGAGAGAGACACAGCGAGAGCGGGAACACAAGCAGGGGGAGTGGGAGAGGGAGAGGCAGGCTTCCCATAGAGTAGGGAGCCCGATGCGGGGCTGGATCCCAGGACCCCGGGGTCATGACCTGAGCCGAAGGCAGATGCCCAACAACTGAGCCACCCAGACGCCCCCACGTCCTGCTTCTAAAAACATATTTTAAAAGCTCCTGTTGCTGCTGTCCTAATTTTGTTATGTTGTTTTCCGAATCTATTTGTGGAGAAAGCAAATACTCCCATATTAATGCTATACTGATTATAAAGAAGAAAAAAAAAGCTTCTGTCAGATTTATCCCTCTATTTTACATGTTGCATTTTAAATTCACATGTGAGTCAGGGGAAAGAGACAATAATTCCACAACAAAGTATCTGTGAAAAGCATTATTTATTTACTTTGACCTAAACAAAGAGGCAGGAGGACTCTTCTAACAAAGCTTTCTTGAATCACTCATATCATCATATTTATTTTAGGATGGGCATGCAACTTTCTTTGTTTTTAAGATTTTATTTATTGAGTTAGTTAGTTAGTTGACAGAGAAAGAGCACAAGCAGGGGGAGCAGCAGAGGGAGAGGGAGAAGTAGGCTCCCTGCTGAGTAGGGAGCCCGACACAGGGCTCCATCCCAGGACCCTGGGATCATGACTTGAGCCGAAGGCAGCCGCTTTACCGACTGAGCCACCCAGGTGCCCCAGGCATGCAACTTTCTAAATGTTCAAGAGAAGGTTGTAAAGACAGCATCTGTCACTGTATCTCGCAGGTTGCAAGGTATCCTAAAGGTAACCTTATTAACATGACAGTCATTGACCTCAGAGATTCCATCCCCAGTCATTCCTTCTGTCAACTACAGAGAGAGAGAGAAAGAGAGAGAGAGACGTCAGTGCACCATTCTGTTATTTCCAGATGCTTGCTTCCGGAAAATTATGATGCACGCTACATGAATGCTAGACAATACCAGTTTCGTTTTTCCCTCACCCAGATACCTCTTAAGTAGCGTTTAGGAAACTGGTTTAAAAAGTATGCTTATAAATGTTCTGTATTTATTTGCAAAGTTGCCCTGGAACACTTCTCTGATCATGCCCATTTCCAGTAATTATTTTAAATTATGTTTTAACAACTAAATGACTCCAGCAGCAAAGAAAAGGTCATATATAACAATTTCACGGTGTGACACACTTTGTGTGAACTGCACTGAAGGCAAAGGGTTGCAATAAATAAAATGGCTTTTATCTCTAGCAAACTTACTCAAAGACACACACATATATCTATAAAAGCTCGTAGGCATTTCCACATTTCCTGATGATCATTGGCCTTTCTTGAAACATATGCTTAGCCATGGAATCTAGGAGAGGGTCTCTCTGTGTTTTATAAGCATCATTATCAGAACAATGGCATGCAAGGAATGACAAATATCTCCACTGGGGATTTATGTTCGTTAAGAACTCAGAAAACACAGAATCTGCACCTGCTACAAGATAATATTGGGCTTGTAAAGCAAAACAAAGATTTCAACACAAAGCTGAAGATATTTACACAGGTTGGGAGATTGGCTGAACTGAGTCATGAGAAAATGAAAACCATGTAACTGCTTATAAGGCACCCAAAGTCCAGAATATTAAGACACTGTTCAATACAAAGAATTTAGATTTGTGCCAGAAAACAATAGAAAAGATACTATAGATCAGATTTCACAGGAAGGAAGAGTGGAACAGGCCCTACCAGTTCTTACTATTCTTTCTGTCCACATACACGTCGTACTGGCTTTTCTATTTTTCATTGCCATAGAAAATGCCTCAGATGCTACACTGTGGTAGTTCTGTTATGAATAACACCGAGACCCTCAAGGATGGCAATAAGAACCTAAGATGCTTTTCTAAGTCTTTATCTACAGCATGTTACGTACGACATGGTCCATGCCATCCCCAAATAAAAACATAACACTTTCCACCTCCCCGGTGCACCTGAGGGCCCACCTGTCAGCTTTATGACTTGAGAATGAAACATACAGGAATCCTGAAGGCTGCCAACTGCAGCACGCAGGTCAGTGTGCATATTCCTGCTTCAGGGCTTTTACCATTTCCAGGAATAACACCCTGAATTTAAATAGTAGCTTTCCTCCAAGGAACACAGACCGTTCTCACATATGCGAGACATAGATAGGTAAATAGATCTATAAACAAAGGAAAGTAAGGACTTGTTGATGCTATTTTAGATGAGAGAACTAAAACACAGTAAGTTAATAGGAAACCAAAATGATGCCAGAGAATGCATGATCTTTTAACCTAGACTTTTCATTCAAAATCCCATCTTCTATATGCTAAATTATCATTATGCAAAACTTATCTCTCGCAGGTGGTGGCGTTTTCTTGGTTATTTGGAAAAGCCTTCCTGATTTCAAGTTTGAATGCAAATAATCTTCACTGAGATATAACTAGCCCAGGATTTCCAATATTGTCACTCTAATGTCAAGTTTTTTAGTGTAAGAAATAATATTTGGCCGTATAAAGATTATTTAAATGAGTTGCTATCCTGTACCTAGTGACTTTCAGTTTTTAGTTTTCCAGTTTTCGTTGATTAAGGAGTCAACTTAGAGTGAGAAAAGATCTCAGATTTTCTTCAGCCCTGAGCAAGTTCTTACAAGCAGACAAAAAATATAGTCAAATTAATTGTTAGTGTGTTATTCCACAGCTCAAAAAATACTGCCTGACATGATTACTGAAGAATCGAAGCTCAATCAGTAGAGCATGCAAGTCTTGATCTTGAGGCTGTGAGTTCAAGCCCCAGGCTGGATGTAGAGTTTACTTAAGAAAAAGGTGGGGGAAGATGGGGAGGGGAATAGGGCCTTGTGGCTCCTAACAGCAAGCATTAGAAGAGAGAGGAGAGACAGAGGTTTATGATGTGACATGAACAGGACGTAATGCATTTGGGAATAGGCAAGAAAAGTTTACTTTAAAAGAAAAGGCTGTGACCAATGTGTTTCAGATCCAAAGAGATCCTTTATTGGAAAACCCTGACAAAGACCAATTTAGTTTGTGATTACTGCAACGGGCATTGTGCTAAGTACTTTCCAGATTACCTTGTTTGGTTCTTCTTATTCTCGACATAGGTCCTATTATGCCCAGTTTACAGTTGAGAAATTAGGTTAAGAGATGTCACCTGACTTGCCACAGGTCCCACAACTGTTAATTGGTAGAGTCAGAATAAGAGCCTAGAGTGATCTATCTCCAAAGTTTGCTCTGAACCACTCTGCCCCGCTGACTAATTTTGATGGGGGGCAGGGGTGGGGGGGATTAAACCTTTGAGAAAAACCAACAAGGACTTTTTCTCAAGGATTTTATCTCTCACACCAGTTCTTCTAATGCTTCTCTTTTTCTCTTGAACTGAGGTACTCCCCCATTTACTAAGGAAGGGTTGGGTCAGAGATACATTCACGTATTATAGCTATTACTCATGTCCCACAGGAACCTGAAGGGCAACTCTTTGTGTGTAATTGTGAGCAGAGGCGTAATTAAGAATTTCTAGTACCTGAGTGAGCTCCAAGATTTATACTCCGCCCCAGCCCACTTTTCTTTATACCAATTATAGAACCGAATATCATTGTATGCGCACATACCGATCCCCAGTAAGTCGAGGACATTCGCAGGCACCCATCATGTGCCCATCAATGCAGTAGACCCTGGCCAGCTCTGCACCCTACTTGGTTTTGTCCCTGCTGGATTCAGCTGTTCCTGCCCTATCACTAGTGACAGTTGCCATCCGTGGAGAGGAATAACACATTCACATCAGTCCCCAGTGGGCCAACAGAATTACTAGTTGCCGTTAAAAACTAACTCTATTAGTAAAATCTGTAACAATCTCTAAATTGTAAAGTACAGCACACAAAGCCAATTACAGCCTTGCTTTCTTCCCTATCTCAACTCCCCTCTTCTCTTTTCACACCCCACCCTGACATATGAAATTACATGGTGCACTTTCATGATGCTGGGCCTTCAAAAATGCTGTTCTTTTTTCCTGGGTGCCGTCTCTTCTCTGAGCCGGTTGGCAAACTGCTCGTCATCCTTCAGGATTGAGCTCAAAGTCTAGAAATCCTCCTCTATTTTCTGGACTGCCTTCCCCCTTCTGTGCTCTCTTGGATCTGGAGAATGCCTGTGTTCTGGTGCCCATGGTAAGTATCACGCATAGAAGTTATTCACATCTCCATCTCCCCAGCGAATGTGTGAGTCCCAGCAACCAGAGTACAACATGTAGTAAACCATAGGTCGTGACCGAATGGTCTGTGAGTGAATGAAGGAATGAGCATAAGAACCTAGGCTTTTCCTCAAGTGCCTTACAGTTTTAGTTCAGACTTGAAAGTGTATGCACGTACCTTGGTGTTGCTGACATAATCGTTCTCCATGAATTCAAATAGAAGCTGTAAACACTGATATCTACTCAAGAGAAAAAGAAAAACCTCTCGAGGTCAGTGGGACTGTAGAGTTGGTGAGCTCACAGGACCACAAAGAAGTGGAGGAATAGGAAGAAAGTGACTAAGAAGGGCAGCAACTAAGTGGTTAGCTAGTCACCACACATACCAACGTTAGTTCTGATTTACAGGAAGTTGCTTCAGTACTAGGAGCAGTCTTGATTCCTTGGCTGGCTTTCCCGTCAGGTGACAGTACTTGGCTCTCTGGCCCTTGACAGTAGTAGTAAGACCTTCTGCTGAGTCATCTGTCACACTTCTCTCTGGCATCATTCCTCCACGGAGAAGGCACTTCCTCTTCCTCTTCATCAACACCGTTTTCTTGATGAATTCTGCAGCTACTCTCATTACAGTGTGTAAGTTCCCTTTGCCCTTAGAAAGTACGGACTGTGGGTAATGAACATTTTGTCTAAAATATTTTCATGTTACAGTCTCTGATATATCCTCAAAGGATTATCTTAAGAATGAAGAAAGGGGTAGGGCGCCTGGGTGGCTCAGTCGGTTAAGCGTCTGCCTTCGGCTCAGGTCATGATCCCAGGGTCCTGGTATCGAGTCCCACATCAGGCTCCCTGCTCAGTGGAGAGTCTGCTTCTCCCTCTCCTTCTGTCACTCCTCCTGTTTGTGCTTTCTCACTCTCTCTCTATGTATATCTCAAATAAATAAATAAAATCTTTTTTAAAAAAGAATAAAGAAAGGGGTAAAAAAAAAAGGAAATACACTTATAAGAGCAAGATCATTTGAGGTCTAAGCTATTAAGCTATTTGTGTTAATGAACTTTATATTCATAATTAAGACTTCAACATTTTAAGTGAGCAGAACTTAGTGGAGGCAAAAATAGAGTAATAGAGATATCTTATTAAGGATATTTCAATGATCCCTCGACCAATGGTAGCCTGGCACTCTACTGCATATCCGTAACAAAGTCAAAGAAATTTCCTAACTTCTAATTATTTGTAATCTACAGGAAGCACTCCAATTGTACTGCAAAGTGATGAGAGAGAGAATAGAGATAATCTATGTAATGGGTATAAATCTCATTTTACAAACTTGTATGTACAAGAAATATATTTATTATTTTCTATAACTATGCTTAATTATTTTTTACACCAGCCCCCATCTTCCAAGCTAGTGGAAAATTTGACGTTGGTAATTCCTAGTTCTTTCAATCCAATCCTCTTACCCGGGTCGTTGGAATAGGGGAGGAAGGAGGGAGCACCTGCCTCTGGTTATTGTTCGTTGTTTGCCCTGTCTGTAGGACTCTTTGGGCTCAGGACTGCTTGCCAATCTCTGTGTCCTGCACGAGAGACAAGACATTTTTACAGGGCTTCAGCTGGCTTTCTCTGCCTAAGTTCCTCAGGCAACTGGTTTGGTGGCTTTGCAACAGGGAGGCAGAATCATGAATTGTTTAAGAAGGCCAACTTTGGCATCACTTAGATTCACACCCTGAGCATGCCATATCTCGTGACCTCAGGCACATTTTGTTTTCTATTTCCTACTCTTCGGATTTCCACCTGTAAAGTAAGGGTGTGCCTGTTACATACCTCACAGAGTTGTGAGGGCAAAATGAGGTAACTCGAAGTAAAGTCGCAATGCCTGGCCCATGGTAAGTGTTCAGTAACAGGTAGCCACTATTACTACCCGTGCTGTCATTGTTGTGATTCTTAGTACTGACACCGTCATGCTCAGGGCACTCCCAGAAAGAGCACAGACATCGTCCTCTCTGCCCCGGACCCACAGATCTCTTTCTCTCCCTCCATTCCCCAGGCCGGCAAAATCCTTTTCATCGGGGAGACAAGGCCTATGTTCTCTCTGCTTTCTGCTGGATTCTCCACCTCCAATGGCACACCATTGTATCTTGTTATTTTTCCTGCAGTCACCTATTAAAATGTCCACAATAGCTTCATGTGGGGTTTTTTTGTGGGCAGAGGGGGGGTTTCTTGTCCAAAAACTGTCCTGGGCAAAGAATAGGGAGGAGGGAAAGAGGGGGACTACAGAAAGAAGAAAAGCATTAATTGTATTTCAAAATATTACCTAACTGCACTAATGCAAAGTAGTATGAGACCATTAAAAAGGAAGAATTTAACTCCCCCTGGGAAAAACAGAGGAAGGCGTAGGGGATCAAAACTCCCCCCAAAAAATACTGCATGTTCACTGTGGCAAAGAAGGGGTGGGGAGGATGCATTCCCTCCCTCTCCTGTAAGCTCTCTGAGTGATGGACAAATTTTATTTTGTTCTCCAGTGTGTCTCTTATCTTTCTGGGCACCTGGCACAGCACAGGCATTTAATACCTTTTTGTCGAATAAATAAAATAAATCTCTGTAAGAAGAAATAACATGCACAAAACAACAAGCCTTGAAAAAGTTTAGGTGTTCAGAGAAGTAACAGGTACAGAGAACCCTAGCTTTAGAAGGTCAGCAGTGGGGAGAGAGAGAGAGAAAGGGAGAGAGACAGCACAAATAACAGAAATGAAACATGCCATACAACTAACCAGGATGAACTTACTGTTTTTACTAAAAAAGTTTAAATTTTCTCCTAAAATGGAACTTCTGACTTAAGCAGAGGGGTGACCAAATCAGTTGTAACTACTGAGGATATGGAGCAAGGCCAGACACAAAAGAAAGAGTAGCTAGGTAAAGTCTGTGGTGGTCCAGGAAAGGAGATTGAATTATTGGACAAAACTGATGTTCCTCTGTTGTAGAACTGTGCATCCACACCCTTACCACAACTTTGTGGACAAGAGGATTAAGTGAACTTCCCCATCCCTTAACCCTGGGCTTGGCCGTACATCTTTTTTTGACCGGTGACTCAAGCATAAGCTTGAATGTGCTCATGCACTTGAGTGGCTCTTTGAGCTCTGGGGATCTGCCCTGAGAAGAACAGGCCTCACTAGCCACTCTAACCTAGGCTCCCAAATGAGATAGCTGTAGCAGGCCTGAACCCAACGTGTAGCCTGTAGCTCCGAGCCCAGACTCTGGGGTCCAGGCTTGCCCAACGGAGACTCCTGAAAATAAAAAATTGTTGTTCTGAGGCAGCCATTGGATTTTAGAGGAGTTATTTTACAGGGTACTCTGGATTCTAAAACTCGAGACTTTTAAAGACTTGGTGGCCTTCTCTTCACACTGCTCTCTCTGCTGTTGACAGTCCCTATAAGACCCCTAATGTGCTACCTCCAAAGTTATGAAAAAGTCCTACATTCTTGGGTGGGGTACTTGAGGAAGCCTGTCACTTTGTTCCTAGGGAAAACCAGAGGAGTACCAACTCATTGTTTGGAGGAAGACCCCAAACTCAATGAAAAAACTCCAAAGTCAGTGTTTCAGAATGGGAAATTAACATTTAATGGTATAAATTGGGCAATTTTTTAGAAGCGCTTTAATGGGTGTTCTTTAGAAAATGTTTCTTTTGACAAACTGGATTTGAGCCATACTCTAAATATCAATATCTGCATATATGCAGAGTTGTCTGTCTCATCTGAGTATTTGAAATGTAAAGCAAGGATAGAGAGGACGTGAAGAGGTCTTATTGGCCCAATTCTAATTCCAGTTCATGCTACTAAAAAGCTGGACTGGTTAAAGCCAACCCCGGCCCACTTGGATGATTGCATTCAAATAAGGCATTACCGAAGGCAGAAAAACCTCTTTGAGCTATGGTGTTACAAGTTCCTGAAGCGAGATCACAACTTTGTGGCTAGGTGTGGAAGTTTTCCTTGAAGAGAGTGTATCTTCCCAGCATCAGTCATCCTGGATGAGTTCCAATCTGATGCCAGAAATGAGGATTTGGGGCCTTAGACTGGGGTTAACGGCACCTTCACTTTAGGCCTCGGACTGTGGACAGGGCCGGGTCATGCGTATGCTGGGACGTTCCTGCCGAGCTGTCGGCCTGCCTGAAGCTGGACCAGTAAGAGATCCGAGGTCCTGTCTGCTCTCAGAGTAACCACTTGTAGAGCAATAGCAAGTTACCATCTTTGTCACCAACTTTCCTTCCATGATGCCAAAACCTTTCATAAAGTCTACTTATCATTTTAACCCGGTCTCAACGGTACTGTGGGGAGTTGGGGAGACGTCGGTCTCCTATTTCAGAGGGAGGAGAGCAGGCATCAGGCTTGTGTGGGATCAGAAAGGCAGTGGTGGTAGCTGTCATTCTTGGAGGACAGGAGAGCTGAGCCTGTATGTTTAGTGGTCTCTCGAGCAGGACGAACAGCAAGGGCAGCAGTTTAATGAGGAGGCCACCTGGTCCTGAGCAGGGCCTAGGAAAACTCTCAGAAGTAAGGAAGTCTTAATTCCAGTGAGTAGGCTGGTAGGTGCTCAAGCTACAGTCATTGGGGAATTGAAAGAAAGCATGATCCTATTTTATAGCCACTAGCTAGTAAAATCTGGAACATTAGATTACTAATTATTCATTTTATCACAAAATAATACTTTTCCAATTTTTAAAAGGCTTTTTCTTTAAGATGGAAAAGCAAGGCAATCCTGTAAGAAAAATTGAGAGCACAGTCCAAAATATAAATTCTCAGAGATAAACATATTTCTCGCATTAAAAAAATTTCTAGCTTTGTAAATAAAAACTGACTCGTATAGTAAATAACCATTGAATTGACAGAGACATATGGAAAGAATGTGGCTAGATGGGAGTTTTGTGGAGGCCATTAGTAAGAAGTTATTTAAATAAGATGTGTTTTTCAGTGCCAAGAGCATATTAATGAGAGAGAGGAAATCATATCTCTAGCTTTTTTGAAGATGCATTTGGCTTCTCTCTTTAAAGACTACTCTCCTGAAATTAAAGCTAATGCTTTGGAAAAAAACAATGTGTACCTTCAAAAATGTAGAACATCGTTTTTTAGTTAATTATTGATAATGATTTAAAACAGTTTGATTTCTGAAGCCAAGTTAATTTAAGAACCAGATTGAAAAAAAAAAAAAAAAACAAGCTTTGTCTCCCTGTCCTTAAAAACAAGATTTGCCTGGTGCTTTTGAGGGACGTTTAGGCCTTAATTGCTAATATTTAATAATATCAATTGAAAACACCTGAATTCAAGGATAGCTTTTTAACAAGTGCTTGACATTTTACTTACTCCTAACATTTATAAAATAGAAAACGTAATGAGGCTGATTTTTGTATGTGAGTGGTCCTTTTACTTTGCTTAAATCCTTATATGAGTCAAGTAGCAGTTTCAGCATAACGCAGGGCAAGGAAAGGGAATCCCCTCCTATGGGGTCTTTAAGAAGAAAGAAAGTAGCTCCCTTGGGTGCTTATTGTATATTCAGGACTATCTTCAATATTTTAAATAAGAGAACAATTTTGTAGTATATAAAATAAAATAAGACAAAATTTCCGTAATTAATCTAATTTTCTGATACACATCCCTGATCTTCACAGAAAAGATAATACAGTCTTCATAGAAAGTCACTGACTCTTTGAAGTGTGTTTTAGATCATTCTCTAAGTAATCTAAGCTCTCAACATGTCAGGAATAGGACTGTCTTAGGTAAGAGGGCAAATGGAAATACTTTTGCTTCTCATAATATGGACAAACGACTGTTCATTGGAATTTTAAATCTTAAAGCTCTTACTACATTTTCTCCTGAGAATCAGTATTGCTTCCTTGCTTTCATTCACAATTACAGTCCGAGGCTGCTGCTTATTAATATTTACTCGCTTTTTATTTGTAGAACATAGGAACCGTGCCTGGGTGGCACTGCACATTTGCAGGGCCTTGTCAGAGCTCTCAGTGACAGGACACAGAGGACATAACTCCCTGAGACCGCCAGCACTCTTCTGTCTAGAGCAGCCTGTATGTACTACTAAAGGGAACTTATTTAAAATCTATTATTTGGTTTTCAGAAGCTGCATAAAGACTAAATATTCCTCCTAATACAGAATTTTTAAAAATGTTCCTTTATCCTTTCTGAAAAAAAATATTGTTTCAAAGCACAGTGGTATCATCAGAAATAGAAGCAGCTCGCGAGAAATATCAGCAAATGCCAGCAGAAAGGACTTCAGTGCATAAAAATGAAGTGTGTTAAAACTAGAGACCTTTCTATTATTAATGAAACGGAGTGCCATGAGGAAATGCAAGGAGACAAGAGTAATAGCAAAGTCATGAATTAAATAGTAACTTAAAAGCGAGAGTTACTAGTTTCCCAGCACATGCCATCTTCCTACTAAAGTTTATTCAGTGGGGAATGATGAAATAGTACTAATGCTTCAAATAAATACATCTAATATATAGAAAAATCACTTCAATATCAAGATGTTGGGGTGAGTGACATCAAGTACCTATTGCAGTTACATTAACAGCTTCTACACCAAAGAAAACTCTCATGCCTTCCTCGGTTCTGCACATTTAAGGGCTTTCTGTAATATAGATCTTCCTTCGACCAAAACAAAAATCAAACCTGCAGTTTATCTTGTCTGAACTTGCAATACTAGAGATGAGTTTTGCAACTGTGATACATTATGAAAATATTACTACTGAAAGTAAAGTCTCAGAATGTAGAGGAGGTTAATTCTTACAGATCCATCACCATCAGAAACACCAGGAACCATGCACAATTTGGAGACAATCTCCGTGAGGTCCTTGGAGCTACTCCCACAACAGCCACTTTGCAAAGCTCACAATGAAGGTAAAGTAGTTCTTCCTATATCTTTGTAACAGAAAGGGAAAGTGCCTTTACCTTTAATGAAATTCATTTTCACAGCCCATCAATCTTCGCTTAAGTACCTTGAGAAAAATGAGACGTCTTATTCATTTAGAATTCCTCAGTGCCTAACTATCATGACATCTATTATTTAATTAGTTCTCATAAAAGCTTGTTGAATGAAAGAATAAATGAAATAAGTATAAATGTCTAGCATATTTTTGTCTACATCTCCCCTTATCTATAATGTATGAAAAACACAGTAGCAAGCACTCAATGAATGATCCACCAGAATTGTGAGTCAAGTGTCCAAAAGAACGGTATAATTTATTCCCTTGGAGTCTGTGCTTTTGAAGAAAATGAACACTACTCAATGCACCATAAGAATCAAGGAAAATAAAAGTTAGATCAGTGAATTATATCCTTTTGGAGACCTTTAATAATTACTCCTGAAAGTTTTAGACCATGATCCTATGAAGCTTGATGGGGCTTTTGTAACTCAACTAATATGTGTAGAATAGAATTCTTTGTTTGGGATGGGCAGTTATCACCTTTAGATAAATAATGGCACATAGGTTTTCTTGGAAACTCGTCAAGAAACAAAAAAACCATTGAGTGTCCCAAGACAGGCATAGTTAATGTTGGGATAAGATAAATAAAAAAATAAATAATTAACACAGCTCAGTGTGACTCACCAATTGATCATTGCACCTTCTGAGCCCATTTATTTTTAGAGGTATTCAAGTTTCACCTCTCTTATTTTCTCTGATCCTTCTGCCAGAGTATACTTCAGTCTTTGGAACTACTTTTCAAACTATTGGAATCCTTCAAACAGAAAACTGTTTTCCTGCACATGCACAACCTTACTTCTAACCTACGTATCTTTCCCCTCCTACCCCAACATGTGTATACTCTCCAGAAAAAGCAGTAGTAGTAATAATAATAATAATAAAATATTGAAAAAAAAAACAAATAGATGACACACTTAAAACAGTATAATGTGAAGAGGTTTTATTTACAAAAAGATTATTCCAAAAGGAGTGGATGGGGCATATATTGAAACCCCAAAAGATTATCAGGAACCCAGGGCTATTAGCTGCCAGTCAGCCACCACCACAGACTTAGAAGGATGAAGGAAGGAAGTCACTGGAAGCCAAAAGAAAAGAGTGTATCACACAACAGGCCAGTTTGGGAAGACTACAGACTTTTTTTTTTTTTTAAGATTTTATTTATTTATTTGACAGAGAGAGACACAGCGAGAGAGGGAACACAAGCGAGGGGAGCGGGATAGGGAGAAGCAGGCCTCCCGTGGAGCAGGGAGCCCGATCCGGGGCTCGATCCCAGGACCCTGGGACCATGACCTGAGCCGAAGGCAGACGCTTTAATGACTGAGCCACCCAGGTGCCCCAAGACTACAGACTTTTCTGTGGAGGAACACACCCGGCCTGAGAAAGCCTCGGAGGGAAAAGGCTGGGGAGTTGGAAACCACTGATGTAATGGAAACAGGGCAGCCCTGGTGTAGGAGAGAGAGGGGACGGGTGAAGAAGGACAGAGGGTGGATTTGTAGGAGACAAAGAAAGTTGTGTAGCATAGCCTGAGCATGGGAGAAAAACTCACTCATTTGCAACAATAAATGCTTATCACCTCTTGGCAGATGAGTACGGGTAGAAGTGACCCTGGAAATAATGGGATTCTGCTCCCAGGGAATTCAACAAATATTCATTGATCAGCAGCTACTATGTGGCAGGAATTATTCTAAACACTAGGGATTAGAATATGAATAAACCATGGACACTGTTCTGCAGAAGGTCATAGTCTGGGAAGAGATTTAGGCCCATAAACAGATAATTACAACAAAATATAAAAAAGTGCAGCCAATGAAAGTATGAACTCCTTAAGGGCATGGACTAAATCATATTCTTTTTTGTATAACTAGCTCCTAGCAAAATGCCTGGCACATAGTGGGGCTAAATAAATGTTAAATAAGTAAAAGGTATAGTATGGGATGGTACACAGAGGTAAACTTGGGAAAAGCTAGCTTTGTTGTCTGATAAGTCCTCAGCAAACTTAAAATGGGAAAAATTTGCAATTCACAGGTATCATTTTATTTCATTTACACAATTTTTCATTGTTTGTTCTTTAAAAATATTTAGAGTTTCCTCTTATTTCCTAGATGCCAGTGAAGCACTACACCCTATGTAGACTGCCTTTTTTCTACTCTCAGTTAAAACATCCCATTTCTTAGGTCCCTGCTTTTACTATACATATATGTGTGTGTATGTGTGTGTGTATATATGTGTGTGTGTATATGTATATATATGCCACACACACATATATATATCTCACACATATATATTTTTTAAACATATAGTGTATATTTTAAAATTATTCAATGTGTAACTTAAGTGACAAAGAAGGCATATAGAGTCATTGGGAAAAAAATGGTCTACTCAAATGCAGTGGACCAATTAGCTAGCAATTTAGGATGAAGGTAAATTTATAACAAATTCATGCCTCATATTACAATAATTTGAGACTGAGTTAAGGTTTTAAAATAGAAAATGAAATGATAAAAATATAGGAAGAAAATTAGTCTATTTATGTTTATCTTGAGATAAGGAAATTTTACTACTGTAAACAAAGGAGAAAAATAAATGACAATGAGAAGATATTTGCAATATTTGCAATATATATGGCAAAGAGTTAACATCCATTGTGAAACAGGGAAGGGGGCATTGCAACTAGGTTTGGAAGGTATCTGGAAAAATAAGTGTTTCCCCACAATATAAATAATACACAGGTGCATATTGTTTCTCTCCAGTGTCCTAGTTTAGTAAATAAATAGAAAACATACGGTAAAATTATGGCAATACTAGCCAGTATGAATAATCTGAGAACATATACAGGCTTGTGAAGAACTCTTACAAATCAATAAGAAAAAAGCAAAACTTCAATAGTAACGAAGTAAAAGCATGAATAAGCAATTCATAAAAGTATAAGTGAATAATAAACATATGAACAAAATGCTGGGTGGCTCAGTCGTTGGGCATCTGCCTTTGGCTCAGGTCCTGATCCCAGGGTCCTGGGATCGAGCCCCGCATCGGGCTCCCTGCTCAGCAGGAACTCTGCTTCTCCCTCTCCCACTCACCCTGCTTGTGTTCCCTCTCTCACTGTGTCTGTCTCTGTCAAATAAATAAATAAAATCTTTAAAAAAAATGCTTATGGTTTTAATCTAATAAATTGACAATGATTAAAAGAATGGTAAGATCTCTGGCACCTGGGTGGCTCAGTCAGTTAAGCATCTGACTCTTGGTTTCCGCTCAGGTCATGATCTCAGGGTCGTGAGATTCAGCCCTGCCTCAGGCTCTGCACCCAGGATGGAGTCTGCTTGAGATTCTCTCTCACTTTCCCTCCCCCTCTGCTCTTCCCCCTCTGCCCCTCCCCCAGCTGGCCACACTCTATAAAATAAATAAATAAGTAAAATCTTCAAAAAGAAAAGAATGATAAGATCCAATTTGGGTGAAATACAGGAAAATAGGCACTCATATACTTATTTATCAATACAAATTAGTTCACCATTTCTATGCAATAGACTTATACTGTGAATAAAGGATGACCATGATATTGTCAAAGAGAAGCCAGATTAAAAAGCAATAATAATGTGGCTCTTTGAAGATATGAAGAAATTGTTGTTAATTTGTTAATGATTGATATTGTGTTTTGTTTTGTGCAAGAGTTCTTATCTTTTAGAGATAAATATTGAAGTGTTTATTTATTAAATGGATTTGCTTTAAAATAATTCAAGACTGCAGGAATAGCAGAAGGTAGACATAAAGCAAGATGGCCACATCTTGATAATTGTCAATGGCACATGGGTATTCATTATACAGTCTTTCTCCTTTTTACATATATAAAAACCATACCAGAATTATTTTAAGCTGTTTGCATACTAACATCCACATTTTGTAAGAAATAAGATTATATATAGATTATGCATAAAAAAAAGAACAGATGAAAAGATACCAGAAGTTAACAGTGGTTATCTTGGGGGAAAACTTTAGTTTTCTCCCCTTTGTTTTGCCATATATCCCAAAATTTTTACAGTGAACATAAATTACTTTGATTGCTAGTAAAATAATTTTTTAAGAAATGCATTCAAAAACAATTTTTAAAAATGCATTCAGTGCAATCACTTTAATCTTAGAAAAGAGGAACCATGAAAGACAAGTTAATATGTTTTTTCCTTCGAAACCTTTTATTCCCACATCTTTCACAATTTTTATAGTCCTTTCCTTCATTCCACCTGCTTTCGATTCAGGAATATCAAGCATACTGCTCATGGGCTTAGATTAACTTTTCTTTCATATTTTATTTTCTCTTCAATTTCTTTTCTTCTCTCTACTTGGTATATATTGATATTAGGCCCTCATTTTAACTAACCACCACTACACATCATTAACTAAATCCAGCATTTTGTCCCATCATACTTTCACCTGAAACCAATGAGAACTCATTTACGATATAAGGTATAAGCAACATAGAGCAAGATAAGAAATGTGCCTTAAGATATTTCAGCTAGTCGGGCAGACACCATTGTAATTGAGACTATAAGCATTAATGTTGGAGTCAACCAAAGTAAAACTGTGCTTTAAATGAATTTTTGTAAAATAGCAGTGACCTATATTTGTCTCTTGCATTTGAGCAGAGCAGAGTATTATAAGAGCAAAGAGGAAAGTGAGTTTTACAATAAAATGTTTGAAGGGACATACTGGGTTCTCTGCCTCCTCCTTCTCCCCCCATCCTTTAAATCTGCATAATACTTGTTTTAGAAAAATAAGAAGAATCTGACTATTATCAGTATTGTATCGCAACATATCCACTTATGATCACTGATCCTCATAACCACCTCCACAGACTTATGTTCGTGTAATCTAAGTGGAAGAAACTGAGACTCAGAAAAAGATTAAGTATGTAGTTCAAAGTCACACAGCCTGGATTCAAATACTATTTCTATCATATGCCAAAGCCCGTTCTCTTTTGATGCCACCACACTGCATTTATGGACAGAGCACGTTATGTGGATTGATGGGGAATGAGATGGGAAAATAGCGGGGTCAGGATAGTATGAGATATAGCAACATTAAAGGGAGAATAATTTCAACTGTGATGGTTATTCTTATTCTATGTTTTCAGCCGTAAATGTGCACTATCACAACATTTTAAATTTACAAAGGCATGCCTCTTGCCATTTGCTGCATACCAATGTGTTCCAGGATGATTCATGACTTCCAAGGATATTAAAACTGGAAGGGACAATAGAGATCATCTAATAAAATCTTCCCCTACTTAAAAAAAAGAGTTGTAAGAAAATATCGTGAAGTGCTCCTTTATCTATAAGCTCAATTGCTATTGCTGTTTATGATACGAAAAACAATTGGGTGTGAATTTGGTGTCATTTGAAAACTCCTGTAGTAGCATCCATATCTATACTCTAAGTGCAGTGAATGTCATATATATTTGAGCAGATAGGTGACAGTGGACAAGGGGCAAGGCACTGAACTGGAACTAGAAGCCTGCGGCTTTGGTTTACTTGTGTTTCTCACAAGTTGTATGATTTTGATCACGTAAACTGGTCAGATTACACATAAGTAAATAGAAATAACTGGACTGCATTCCCTTCTCTTGGAGTCTTTTAAGGGAAAGAACTGTAGAGTTCTAGTAGTGTGGTTAGACTTGGAAATCACCTGTACAAATAATGTTTCCTCAAAATACAAGCAAATCTACAGATACCTCCTCTATCTTTCTAGTGTTCTGGATTAATAAATGAATAGAAAACACACAGGAAAATTACAGCAACGGTAGGGCAGAGAATGAACAGTGTGAGGTTATCCACAGTCTTTTTATATAAATAGACATTTGTAACTCAGTTGAGGTAGTGTAAACTTGACCAAGGAGAAGAGATAACAGGGTAAGCAAGAAACTGACACCTTGGGATGTGAGGCAATCAATACTCAGAGCTTTGGGAAGAGTCAAAAACATCGATATGTTTAATTGGTTAAAGTATAAGAAAATACAACTATATGGTATTTTCTGTATGTCCTCACTCAGAGATTAACAAAAAATTAACCTCATTTATTGTTTTACCTCCATATTTGGTTCTATTAATCTATAAGTAATTGATATAACTTTCATTATTAATGTTCTACTTTTTAAAAATCCAATTCAAACAAATCCGAAAGTGGCTAAGTAAATAACCATTCAAATACCTGATTCATGTACCATCTGGGCGATTATGGCATTAGCTGCGCCGCCAAAGTCTTTGAGATAAATGGCCTCAATATAAACATGTGATGATGCTAGTTGTACGGTAGCTTCACAAGTGGCCGGCACCCCTGGAATCCGGAAACCTACATCGGCAAATCTATGACAGTTGTATTATTTGACCGCTGTCACTCACCAATCTTTTTCATACATGCCCTATTCTTGGACTGCAATCAACATAGATTGTAACACAGCAGACAGGGAAAAATCAACAATGACTATGCCTGCTCAGTTGTGACACAGCTTATTTTGTGGACAGGAAAAGGCACTATTTTAAGATTTGTTTACTCTAGAACGTTACATTTTTCCTTCATTTTGAGTCCTTTTCTACGTTAAACACTATTCCCCTTGTTTTTCTTTGTGTATTTACCAAATCAAATTCTCAGGTGTGTCGTAGATAAACGTAACTAGAAGTCATGAGAACTGACTGCTTTATCCACCTTACCTATTGATTACTAATTATTCATCTGTCTAGCTAAGGAGTATTGGAAGGGCTTATTTTTCAGAGTTTGAAATCAATGTTCAGATTGATCCTCTGAAAATAAAGTCAAACTCCGAGAAATTTCCTTTAGATCAAATAAATACAAATCAGATTTCCTTTAGATCAAAGAGGTTAAAATGTGGATATAGCTGCTTGTTTCATAGGTAATAAGCCTTTGATGTGCCCAGTGAGTTGGATAACCTAGCAGCTCCATAGTCCATATTGCTATGCTCTAATATACTCATATATACTAATTTACTAATATCTAAATATAATAATATATGCTAACAGAGAACCAAGCAGTGTTGGAAATGTCACTGGGTATCACTGTAGACATAGGGTATAGACAGCAAGGAAGGAAAGCAGAAGATACAAGGTAGAGGGCAGAGAGACAGGCATAGTGGAGACAGGAAAAAGTAGGTATAAGGGTAGCAAAAAGTACAGAAAAGGAATTTAAAATAAAAAAGAATGTTAGTGACAAGTTTCATGTCCATTATTTAGTACTTGGCCATGTGACTTGTTTTCTTATATTTAAAATTGACCTGCAGTCTTCCATCATAAAATCAACTCATATTAATGATTTATGTGACATATTTTAAAAAATGGTACTTTTGACAGTTGTCTTTTTTTTTGTATCATCACTCCCACTGAAAGAAATTGACACATGAGGATTAAAATATTTCTGAGTATCATTCAAGAATTTTTTTATAAGTTGTCCCCTGGCTCAACACAAGAATATCTCATGGTGGGCAACTACTAGCATCCTTTAAAGGTAGTAATGTATAAAATAATTATAAAAAGAGTTATATATTAATACTTACAGAAATACTTCCTGTAAAAATACTTTCTTAAAATAAAAGCCTTTTTTTTTTGTAAAGTGACTAATTAATCCCTGGCTTATGTATTTTTTATATTTCTATGCTCATTTGCTACATTTGCTAAAAGTATGGTAAAAAGAGAGACTACATTATGCTTTTGTTTTATTTATGCATACGTCCCAAAGCTTGTTGGTTTTTAAATTAGTTCATGCCATAAATAGGCTCAACTGATATGTTTAATTTTCCTACATATCAGTTAATAGCTATTGATTAGATATTAATTATATTAATATGTTTAATCCCTTTCTTGTGTCTGTACCCCCAATGAATAGTGTTCAGGGTAATATGAAATCAAACTTCTAATTAAACATAAAAACATTCTAAAGAACTACTAAAAATAGTACTGAAAGATGTTCATTGGAATATTTTGTCTTCAAATAACTAAAATGCAACTGATTGAAAAGACAAAAGCATACTTCTTATCCCTTTTGTGCTGTAACTGGTAGCATTTTAATTGCCCAAATCTTTGTTCGTATCCTTTCATGGTTGATGTTTGCCTAGGTGTTCGCTCTATAATTGAAAACTAGGGATAGATATTCCCTTTCCTCATAGAAGATCCATTCATGCCACTAGCCTCTTCAGATTTATTTCTTGTTAAAATCTTGGGTGAATAAAATACAAAAGCTTTGAAAAGTGTTGTTTATCAAAACATATGTGGTACAACAGTATCTCTGCTGAGATTTCTGTATGTTCCTAGTATTCTAAAGAAAATACTCTGTTGATTTTTATGGCATGTACTTCTTGGGTCAAATGCAGAAAGTGCTCAGACATATGAGAAATTTTATGAATTGAAATTTGGATAAAATCATCTGTCCCCAAATGCCAGAATTAGTTATTTAAAGAAAGAAAAATAGAATATCTGCAGTTTCCAAACTGGAAGAAAACATGTCTATCTACTTTCCTCCTTCCAAAGACATACAGCGTCTTTATGCTGGGACACTGTACCTGGATCGGCCCCATTGATCAGTTCTTCACCACCAAGAATTTAATTATGTTAAATGGATCTTAAGAGTTTGTTTGGAGTTTTTAGCAAGGAAACCCAGGTCCTCCCACTCCGAGGGAAGCCTCTGTTACCTAGGGAGTCCCTCTTTTCTGCCTGGGTGTGCCGCTGATGAGAAAAACATAGACAGTGGTGAGGTAGCAAGAACATAGAGGCCAAGTGGTTATCAGTGTGGAAACAGACCACTTTTTAATTTCTTTTCCATATTCAAGCAGGGCCTTTCTTAGTATTAAAAATATAGGATTTGCAAGCATAAGAAATAGAAAAGAGTGAAAATAATTTGGGCCAGAGAATCTTTAAGATTATCTTGTATACCACCCATGTGAACAGCTGCTTCTCGCCTCCCACCTCCACACAGTCAATAACTCACATTAAGATTAGCAAAAGAAACAGAATAGGGTTGTCATTGTTACTGCTGAGAGAATGTTTCAGGAGATTGATTTTTCTGCAACCATGTGATTACACAAATGCTATACACATTGAGACTTTGTGGCCATCTTTATATCTGTAAACTTGTGAAGTGCTATTAATTCCACTTTTATAAATAGTCAGGTAACCTGGCTTCTTTTAGGCCTGGAATGTGTGAGTCCAAGTGAATTTTCTTATCTTTACTTTGAATAGTTCTTTGCTTCAGGAAATAGTGATTGACAAACCTGAATAAGACCTGGTCCCTCACCTTGTATACTTAAAAAATTTCATGGGGAAAACAAAGGTGTAAACCAAACCAGGCAAATAATCTATCTTGAGCCTGGATCAAATAAATGGAGGAAAAACAAATGCACTGTGGTATGACCCACGTGGTACTTTGGGCTCTCTCAGATCAATCCACGGAAAATGGAATTACCTTATTGATGAACATGTCTACACCAAGGCTGAATATCCAGGCCTTATCATATTTTCCGAATTAGCTCATGACCAAGAAAGCAAGAATGCTATTAATTTACCTTCCGTGTGTGTAATGATAGCTCAGACCTATATCTCCAGGTGCCAGTTCGTTTTTACTCATAATTGCCAAACACGCTATTATGTTGACCCAAATCACAGACCTCTTACATTTTTTTAAATTTATTAACACTGTTTTTTTTAGAGCACTTCTGGCTCACAGCACAATTGAGGGAACGGTATAGATATATATGTATACCCCTGCCCCCACACATGCATAGCCTCTCCCATTAGCGGCAACCCCCACCAGAGTCATACATTTGTTACAGCGGGTTTAAACCTACGTTTTGAAACATCGTAATCACCCAGAGTCCATAGTTTACATTAGGATTCACTCCTGGTGTTTTACATTCTGTGGGTTTGGACAAATACATGTATCAAACAAACAAACAAACAAAAAAACACAAACATGTAGCCATCGTTATAGTATCATGCAGAGTAGTTTCACTGTCCTAAAAATCCTCTTTACTCTACCTATTCATCCCTACTATCACCCCCACCCTTGGAAACCACTGATTTTTTTACTGGCTTCATAGTTTTGACTTTTCCAGAAGGTCATACAGTTGGAGTCATACAGTATGCAGCTTTTTCGGATCAGTTTTTTTCACTTAGTAATAAGCATTTAAGTTTCCTCCATGTCTTTTCATGGCTTGATAGCTTATTTCTTTTTAATGCTGAATAATATTCCACTGTCTGGATGTTCCAGGTTTATTTTCCAAATTTTGGAAATTATGAAAAAAACTGCTATAACCATCTATGTGCAGATTTTTGTATTGACATAAGTTTTCAGTTCATTTGGGAAAATATCAAGAAGCAGCCTTCCTGGGTCATATGACAAGAGTATGTTTAGTTTTGTAAGAAACCACCAAAATGTCTTCCAAGTGGCCATACCATTTTATATTCTACCAACAGTGGATGAGATTTCTTGTTGCTCCACATACTCACTAGCATTTGGTGTTGTCAGTGTTCCAGATTTTGGCCATTCTAATTGATGTTTAGTGGTATCTAGTTGTTTTAATTTGCATTTCCCTGATGACATATAATGTGGAGCCTCTCCTCATATGTTTATTTGCCATCTGATCTCTTCTTTGGTGAGGTTTCTCTTAGAGTCTTTGGCCCATCACTCAGTTGCGTGGTTTGTTTTCTGGCATTCATTTATAAAATATTTATAAAATATCAAATCACTGTGATTTACACCTGAAACTAATAGGATATTTTATGTCCGTTGTAATTCAACTAAAAAAAGGGTCATTCTTATGTCAACTATTATTCGGGTAGAATAAATCCCTGATTTTTTTGTTAGTTGTTAGAGTAATGAGTTGGTATCCTAGAAAACTCCATTGGAATCATTATCTTGAGGTTAGTGTGTTTTGTTTGGTATTGTTCTATTTTTTAATTATTTTGTCTCATCATGGACTCATAATTTTTTACATATTCTGTTTAAATCTTTTTGATGTGTAAGTTGCCTTATCTGAGGTCAATGGGACCTCCTTCAAGCTGTATTATATATCTTTTTAATATGACCACATTAGAATTTGATAGTTCCTGCTTTCTGGCATAAGACATCCCAGGCTAATCTTGAAAATTTTCTGTTTCAGATTTAGAATCAGCCATTTCTCCAAGGAGCCCTAATTCCTTTTAATGAAAAACAGTAATTTGGAATACTCATCACTGCTAGATTATCATTGTTTCTAAGCCTTTTCTAAAATTAGGGAAATTAGTAGAATCTGTTGTTTGGTTGGATGAGTGGGTAGACTCATGAGTGTTCACTGATATTTCCAGTTCAAATTTAAAATCACAAAATGTTTTAATATTTTATACTTGTTTTCCTCTCTATGGAAACTTCTTTCCTACCATTAACTTATTTACTTAATACTTTATCCTATAACATACCTTAAATAATTTCAAAATAACAATATATCTAACAGTAAAAATTAGAACACAATTTTAAATGTCCATTCTCTTGAACCTTCCTCTTTGAGTGAAATAAAATTTTGAAGTAATGCCTAAAATTTACATATACATAGTAGTTATGCATGCCTTTAACTTCTCTTTATCAAATTATAGCAGCCAAAATATCCTTCTATAAATCCTTCTAGAAAAACCTAAAACCCAACTATCTATGCTATAATATATCTATGATAATATAAAATTAGCTAGTTGGTTATTAAAAATTATTAGGAGCCTACTATTTGTCAGATATTGTCTAGGGTGCTGGGAATACATTGCTGTCATGATCTATCAGTATAGACTAGATTTAATAGAATTTAAATGTGAATATGTACCCTGGTAGCCATCATCTATGGTGGCTCCTAATGATCCCCACCTCATGGTATTAACACCCTTGTGTAATCCCCTCTCATATTATACTAGAGTTGGTCTATTGGTGGGACCAATAGAATATGTCAGAAGAATTGGTATGCCACTTCTGATATTCAGTTATAAAAGACACAGCAGCCACCATCTTGGTTGCTGCCTCTCTCTCAGATCACTTGGTCTGGGGGATACCAGATGCCATGTTGTTTATAACAAACATGTTACACACTGAATTTAGTTCAGTAACCATGAGGCTTGGATCTTAAAAAATATATGAGGATACGGGACAAGGTCTTGGCCTGCATAATGTGAAAAATTAAATGATACCAGTACATAAAACTGACACTTGAAGGTCCTTGTGAAAGAAATGACACATACAATCTACTCACCAAATGTGCCTTTATCCCGATTTAGAGTTTGCGTTCAAATTAATTGTGAAGTCCAGGAAAACCTAAAGAAAAAGTAAGTAGAGAAAGAGAAAGAGAGAGAGAGAGAGAGAGAAAGAAAGAAAGAAAGAAAGAAAGAAAGAAAGAAAGAAAGGAAAGAAAGAAAATTAGTTGTCCTGGATTATTGGCTCTGATCAATATTACTTCTAAATATCAGTGCATAAACCTTAAATAAAGTTTAGGTTTAATAGAAAAAAATAGAAGAGGAGGAAACTCTACCAAACTCATTTACAAGCCCAGCATTATCCTATTACCAAAACCATACAAAGTTGTCACAAGAAAGGAAAATTACAATCCAATATCCCTGATGACATAGATTCAAAAGCCCCCAACAAAATGTTAGCAAACCAAATTCAATAATACATTAGACGGATCATACACCATGATCAAGTGGGATTCATTCTAGGGATAGAAGGATGGTTCAACATCTGCAAATGAGTCAGTGTGATATACCACATTAACAAAATGAAGGATAAAAATTATATGATCTTCTCAATAGATGCAGAAAAAGCATTCAACAAAATTCAACATCTGTTTATGATAAAAACTCTTAACAAAGCTGGTATAGAGGAAACATACTTCAACATATTAAAAACCATATATGACAGACCTATAGCTAACATCATATTCAACATTGGATCAGGCATAAGATAAGGATGCCCACTCTTGCCACTTTTATTCAACATAGTGGTGGAAGTCCTAGCCACAGCAATTAGGCAAAAAAAAAAAAAAAAAGAAAAGGCATCAAAATTGGAAGAGAAGAAGTTGTCACTATTTGCAGATGACACAATACTATATATAGAAAGCCCTAAACACTCCATCAAAAAGATCTAAATATGAGATAGGAATCCATCAAAATCCTAGAGGAGAACACAGACAGCAACCTCTTGGACCTCAGCTGCAGCACCTCTTGCAAGACAGTCTCCAAAGGCAAGGGAAACAAAGGCAAAAATGAACTATTGGGACTTCATCAAGATAAAAAACTTTTGCACAGCAAGGAAACAGTCAACAAAACCAAAAGACAACTGCCAGAATGAGAAGATATTTGCAAATCACATATCAGATAAATGGCTAGTATCCAAAATCTATAAAGAACTTATCAAACTCAACACCCAAAGAACAAATAATCCAATCAAGAAATGAGCAGAAGACATGAACAGACATTTCTCCAAAGAAGACATACAAATGGCCAAGAGACACATGAAAAAGTGCTCAACATCACTCGGCATCAGGGAAATCCAAATCAAAACCTCAATGAGATACCACCTCACACCAGTCAGAATGGCTAAAATTAACAAATCAGGAAACAACAGATGTTGGTGAGGATGCAGAGAAAGGGGAACCCTCCTACACTGTTGGTGGGAATGCAAGCTGGTGCAGCCACTCTGGAAAACAGTATGGAGGTTCCTCAAAAAGTTGAAAATAGAGCTACCCTATGACCAGCAATTGTACAATTCAGTATTTACCCCAAAGATACAAATGTAGTGATCCGAAGGGATACCTGCACCCCAATGTTTATAGAAGCAATGTCCACAGTAGCCCAACTATGGAAAGAGCCCAGATGTTCATAGAGAGATGAATGGATAAAGATGTGTGTGTGTGCATATATATATATATATATATATATATATATATATACATACACACAATGAAATATTCCGCAGCCATCAAAAAAATGAAATCTTGCCATTTGCAACAACGTGGATGGAACTAGAGGGTATTATGCTAAGTGAAAGAAATCAATCAGAGAAAGACAATTATCATATGATCTCACTGATATGCGGAATTTAAGAAACAAGGCAGAGGATCATAGGGGAGGAGAGGGAAAAAATGAACCAAGAGGAAACCAGAGAGGGAGACAAACAAGAACTCTTAATCATAGAAAACAAACTGAGGGTTGCTGGAGGAGAGGAGGTGGGGAGATGGGGTAACTAGGTGATGGACTTTGGGGAGGGTATGTGTTGTGGTGAGCACTGTGTGTTGTGTAAGACTGATGAATCACAGACCTGTACCCTTGAAACAAATAATACATTATATGTTAATTTTAAAAATGTTTTTTTAATTTAAAATTTAAAAAAAAGTGTTAGAACTAATGAATTCAGTAAAATTGCAGGATACAAAACCAATACATGAAAAGTTGTTGTGTTTCTACAAACCAACAGCAAAGAGACAAACTATCAGAAAGAGAAATTAAGAAAACCCATTTACAATTTCATCAAAAAGAATAAAACACCTAGGAATAAATTTAACCAAGGAGATGAAAAACCTATACACTAAAAACTATAAGACATTGATGAAAGAAATTGAAGATGACAAAAATGAATAGAAAGGTATTCCATTCTCATGGATTGGAAGAATTAATATTGTTAAAAACATTCATACTACCCAAAGCAGTCTAAGATTCAGTGCAATTGCTATCAAAATTCCAATGGCTTTTTTCACAGAAAAAGAACAGGCAATCCTATAAATTTGTATGGAACCACAAAAGACTCCAAATCTTTACAGCCCAGCAATCTTGAGAAAGAAGAGCATCATGCTTCCGGATTTCAAACTATATTATAAAGCTATGGTAATAATCAAAACAGTATGGTCTCGGCATAAAAATAGACACATAGATCAATAGAACAGAATAGAGAGCACAGAAATAAATCCATGCATATATAATCAATTTATGACAGAGGAGCCAAGAATATGCAATGTGGAAAGGACAGTCCCTTCAATAAATGGTGTTGGGAATATTGGACAGCCACATGCAAAAGAATGAAATTGGCCCACTATCTTACAGCATACACAAAAGTGAACTCAAAATAGATTAAAAACTTCAATGTAAGACCTAAAACGAGGGGTGCCTGGGTGGCTCAGTTTGTTAAGCATCTGCCTTTTCGGCTCAGGTCATGATCCTGGAGTCCCAGGATCGAGCCCCCTGTGTCCAAGTCGAGTTGGGCTCCCTGCTCAGCAGAGTGTCTGTTTCTCCCTCTCTCTCTGCTCCTCTTCCTGCTTGTGCTCTCTCTCTCTAGTTCGCTCACTCTCTCTCTCAAATAAATGAATAAAATCTTAAAAAAGAAAAAAAGACCAAAACCCATAAAGCTCCTTGAAGAAAACACAGGCAATAAGAAACTGACATAGGTCTTGAGAATGATTTTCTTAATCTGACACCAAAAACAAAGCAACAAAAGCAAAAATAAACAAGGGAGACTGTAACGCTTCTGCACAACAAAGGAAACCATCAACAAAATGAAAAGGCAACCTCCTGAATGGGAGAAAATATTTGTAAATCATATATCTGACAAGAGGCTTATATCCAAAATATATAAAGAACAAATACAACTCAATAACAACAAAAAAAATCTGATTAAAAATGAGAAGAACTGAATAGACATTTTTCTAAAGAAGCCATACAGATGGCCAACAGGTACATGAAAAGATGCTCTACATCATTAATCAGAGAAATGCAAATCAAAACCACGGTGAGATATCACCACACACCTATTTGAATGGCTATTATCCAAAAGACTAAAAATAACAATTGTTGTTGTTTCCTTCTGTTGGAAGAAGCAGAAGCCTCTGGTGGGAAAAAAAAATTGCAGCTACCAAGAAACCAGCAGCTGAGAAGCCTGCAGAAAAGAAACCCACCACAGAAGAAAAGAAGCCTGCTGCATAAACTTAAATTTGTTTGTTCCAAATGGAGATATGGAGAAAAGGGAAGCCTTAATGCACTGTTGGTGGGAACGCAAGCTGGTGCAGCCACTCTGGAAAACAGTATGGAGGTTCCTCAAAAAGTTAAAAATAGAGCTACCCTATGATCCAGCAATTCCACTTCTGGGTATTTATCTAAAGAAAACAAGAACACTAATTTGAAAAAAATCCAAAGATCAAAATAGCTTTTCCTGTAGGAGCCACTGAGGTTGAGAGGAGCATGGCTTTCTCTCCCTGCCATGGCATGTGCCTGCCCAGTGGTATCAGTGTACTTCGAAAAGAGGGAGTCTTCTGGCAAAAATGTCACTTTGCCTGCTGTGTTCAAGACTCCCCTTTGACTAGGTATTGTGAACTTTGTTCACACCAACTTGTGCAAAAACAACAGACAGCCCTATGCTGTCAGTGAATTAGCAGGTCATCAAACCAGTGCCAAGTCTTGGGGCTCAGATTTCTAGAGTTCCAGGCAGTGGGACTCAGAGTTCTGGCCAGGGTGCTTTTGGAAATATGTGTCGTGGGGGCTGCGTGTTTGCACCAACCAAAGCCCGACACCACTGGCACCGCATAGTGAACACAACCCAGCAGCGATATGCCATGTGCTCCGCCCTGGCTGCCTCGGCCTTACCAGCGCTGGTCATGTCTAAAGGTCATCAAACTGAGGAAATTCCTGAACTTGTGTTGGTGGTCGAAGGTAAAAACTGAAAGCTACAAGGAGACCAAGGAGTCTGTTTTGCTTCTTAAGAAACTTAAGGCCTGCAATGATAGCAAGAAGGTCTATGCCTCTGAGCAAATAGGAGATGGCAAGAGCCAAATGTCTGGTTTCCAGCCCAAGAGACCCTGGCAAGGGCCAAATGTGTGGTATCCAGCCCAGGAGACCCTGCGTCCTCTATAGTGAGGACAACGGTATCATGAAGGCCTTCAGAAACATCCTTGGAATTACTCTACTTAACGTAAGCAAACTGAGCACTTTGAAACTTGCTCCTGGAGAGCATGTGGGACGTTTCTGCATTTGGACTGAAAGTGCTTCCCGCAGCTTAGATGATCTGCGTGGCACTTGGCGTAAAGCTGCCTCCCTCAAGAGTAACTACAACCTTCTCAGGCGCAAGATGCTCAATACAGACCTTAGCAAAATCTTGAAAAGCCCAGAGTTCCAAAGTGCCCTCCAAGCACCACACAAGAGGATTCATTGCCGAATCCTGAAGTAGAATCCACAGAAAAACCTGAGAATCATGTTGAAGCTAAACCCATATGCCAAGACCACAAGCCGGAATAACCATTCTTCACTGGAGCAAAAATCACAAACTCCAGATGGATAAGGTAGCAGCAGCGCTGGAAGCCAACTCAGATGAGAAGGAGGTTCCAGGCAAGAAGCCTGTGATAGGGAAGAGAGGAAAGGAGGCTGTTGGTGTGAAGAAGCAGAAGAAGCCTCTGGTGGGAAAAAAATTGCAGCTACCAAGAAACCAGCAGCTGAGAAGCCTGCAGAAAAGAAACCCACCACAAAAGAAAAGAAGCCTGCTGCATAAACTTAAATTTGTTTGTTCCATAAATGTCCGATCATTTTGGACAGCTAATTCTGAATAAAGATCTGACCAAAGGCAGTGAGGGGGAAGAAAAGATCAAAACAGTAGGGTATTTGCATATTACACCCCTCTGTGCATTGCAGCATTACTTATAATAGGCAAGATATGGAAACAACCTAAGTGGCCATCGATGGGTGGATAAAGAAGTTGTGGCATATATATACAATATTATTCAGCCATAAAAAAGAATGAAATCTTGCCATTTGTGATAACATGGGTCGACCTGAAAGTCATTATGCTAAATGAAATAAATCAGAGAAAGACAAATACCATATGGTCTCTCTTATACATGGAAGCTTAAACAAACAAACAAACAAACAAACAAAACCAAGCTCATAGAGAACAGATAGGTGGTTCCCAAAGGGTGGGAAATGGGAGAAATGGGTGACTATTTTCTTAGTTTAAATAAATTGAATTAAAAATAAATCACTCGTGTTTATCAATTAAAATCCAAAAGCAGATTTAAAAATAATATATCAGCACCAAAATAGAGAGATTCCACAAAATCAAAGATGGTTGAATATTAGAAAAGCAATGAATAAAATCCATTACATTATAAAATTTAAGAAGTATCATATGATCGTCTTCATTGATATCAAAAAGTCTTTTGATAAAATTCACACTACAGAATTCTTGCTCAGATCATTCAGATGGATTTTTCTGTAACATTGTTAAACATAAATAGAGTATATGCATATACACACATATCTCATCATATATATACAGATATATATATTTGCACACATATATCAGTATTTAAACATATATCTGTATGTATTTAAATATTTATATATATACGTATGTGCATGTGTATATATGCATATATACATCTATAAATATGTGTCTATATAGATTAGTAAAAAATTAGCATTAGTGTCAATATTGCTTAGAGACACATATATGTGTAGTAAACATGTGAATATATAAATGGGAATGAAAAATACAAATTCAGGATTCAGGAGGAAAAGAGGCAGAATGAGACTGGCAAATATAATTAGGGGTCCAACTTATTTATAATTTTCTCTTCCTTAAATTGGCAGATGGGTACCTAGATTTTCATTTTTCTCTGTATAGTTTTTGTAAGTCTGAAATAGTTCAGGAGAAAAGGCGATAAAAAGAGAAGAGAACACAAACTTTTTGAAATCAAGACAAAACTCAATTCCAGTCTCATCTCTGCAATTTCCTGGCTGTGGGTTCTTGACTAGGTTATTTATCTTCCCTGAGCTTCAGTTTCCTCAACTGCAAAATGAAGGTAATAACAACTTCTCCACTTCCTGAAAGTATGTTGCAGCATTTCGCAAAGTAATAAACACCTAGTGTGCCCTTAACGTATTTGATACTTTTCCTGAATTATTTCAATAAGGCCAATGTTAATTAAGTGTGTATTTTTGCATTCCAAATGTGTGGGTGTGTTTACAGGGCATATACATTTCAGTTTCTTGGAGCACAGCACTTGGGTTCTTATGATTTTACCATCCTTTTTCACATCTAACCTTTTTATTTTACACTTCCTGTTTTAATTTTAAACATAGAAGGGACAATTTCTAGACAATCAATAGAACAGCTGCTAGGGGAAAAAATAGAAATGAAAAAGCAAATGACTGAAGGTTGACACTTAAAAGAATAGTTTTGCAGTTAACAGCTGTGTATTCCAGAAATAAAATATCTGATAAAATCATGATAACAAAGAGCAAAAATTGCTATCTAATATTAAGAATTCATAGCTGGAGAGCTGAGAACTATTGAAAAACAATGACAAAATTTCAGTATTGACCTTAATTTTCTAAATGAGTTATAGTTACATGACAAGAAACAAGGAAAATAATAATAAATCCCCTCACAAAGTCTAAATTTTATGGCATTTAAGGCATAAATGAGCACTGTGAAATATACTGTAGATACCATTTTAACCTTTTAAAACATGTTTTGAATACTGAACAACAAATGTAGGTCATTGCCAATGACGATGTTCTCCTTTAATTCTAACAATTTGTCTCTGTTCTTGTCCTCCTAGTCTACCGACAGACATCACACTATGAGTCGTCCCCCCCGCCCTCAGTTGCTTGTCTTTCCTCCTCTCAGTGGGGTAGTCCTTTGTCTTCTCTCTGTGAAGACAGCTTATGGAATTAGAAAGCCTAGATACCCAAATGTGAAGTCACATTTGCTGAATGTAACACATTGGGCAATGTTTTGCCTCTCTGAGCTTTAGTTTTATTATAAAATAGGGATTAAAGCAAGCTAACATACAACACAGACCTTTAAGAAAAAATTTAGAAGCATCATTCAAATGCAAGGTATTATTAATCTCAGGAAATACTGTAAATTGGGTAGTAAAAAGGACCAGTTTCTAGGTGGTTCTTCTCCCAGGAAGCAAAACAAACCCTTAGTCTATTTGGCTTCCTGTTTCTGTATCTCCCAACACAGCAAAAGCAGATGTATATGAAAATTTCTCTGTTGTTTTCCTTAGCTTATCTGTACTTTGCAGTTCATGTGGATTACATAAGTTTTTTTTTTTTTACCTTTTTTATTGTTATGTTGTATTCATTTAACAAATACTAATTGAGTACCTTTATACCATTTACCTGTGGGCACTGCACTAGGTGTTTTGGACACATCCATTAAAAAACAAAAACAAAAACAAAGATCCAGGCACCCCGGTGGCTCAGTCAGTTAAGCGTCTGCCTTGGGCTCAGGTCATGATCCCACATCAGGCACACTGCTCAGTGGGGAGTCTGCTTCTCCCTCTGCCCCTCTCATGCTCTTTCTCTCTCCCTCGCTGTCTCACTCTCTCTATCAAATAAATAAATAAATAAATAAATAAATAAATAAATAAATAAAATAAAATCTTTAAAAAATTATAAAAAACAAACAAACAAAGATCCTTGCCCTCTTGGAATTCAGATTCTCTCTGGGGGTAGGAGTGAGTGTGGGTGGAAGAGGTAACAGACAATAAATAATAAATATTGAAAAAAAACTAATATTCACAGCATATTAGAAGATGGTAAATTCTATGGGGGAAAAAAAGGGGTGGATCAGGGAAAAGGAATGGGAAGAGTTTTCAGGAAGGGGTTGTCCGCTGGGTGGAAGAAGGGGCTAGGTATACTGTCTAACTGGGTAGGTCTCCGTGAGGAAGCAGCTTTTGAGCAAAGACTTGAAGGATGAAGGAATTACTCAACAGAATATCTAGAAAAGAACATTCCATGAAAGGGAATACCCACTGCCAAAGATCTACGGTGGAGTCTTCTTGTCACATATGAGAGAGCAACCAGGCTCTTGTGTCTGGAGAGGAGTAAGTCTGAGGAGAGTACCAGGAAAGGAAGCCAGAAGATAACATCTTACCTAAAGATACCCTACTTAAAACTTGACTCTTACCAAAACTTTTAAAACAAAACTTTTTTGTTCTATACATTTTAAAAGCAAGAAGACTTCAATTTTTGTTCTGATGCCTACGATTGTATCAATGAATATTTGATTCTTATGTGTGACATTTTATTGGTAGAAGGACACACTTAGTATCCGCCTTTTACTATTCTCTTTCAACCTTTTCCCTTGCTTATGATGATAATCAGCTTTGAAAAGCATGAGACCCCCTCACATATACCCTATATTTGCTTTAAGAGCTGCTCCCAGTAGGTTGTAGCTTGCTGTCCAGGTTTTATCCCTGCTCCCCATCAAAGTCCCTCTAAATTGTTATCCCACAGGGAAAACTTTCTAATTGCCTTAATGCCATCCATCCAGCTGCCCAAAGAAAACAACTGTTGACAAGATTGAAAATCTAATGGGTGCCCATTCTATTTCATTACAAGGAAGGGAGAACATGGTAAACCCAAGTCATGGATCACGTAAGTTAGAAATCAAGTTCATGTTTCCCATTTTGAAGTCAAAGAAATGGAAGTGCAAGGATGTTCACTGCTTTTCTTTCCTCACAAAGCATGATTAGGTGTTGATTATGTTACTGCTTATCCCAGGCAGGAAGGGAAATCTTACATCACCCTCTATGACAGAAGAGAAATTATGCTTCCTCTATCAAATTTTCTTCCTCACCTCAGACTTTGCTTCACTGAATTAAATTTATATTTATCAGATAAAGCTATTTAGTATTTTGCCAGGTTTGCGTTAGGAAGGGCTTAGATTTTTTTTTTCTGAGAAATTTTAATAAAACATAAACTGGTTCCACCAAGATTATTTTTTTTTCCATTTGAAAGTAGTCATTTATTAACTGACCAGATTACAAAAATAATCATGGTAGATACCTTAGTTCATCCTTCTAATAAGCCTATTGATCTGGTCTTCCCTGTTACCAGCATCTCCACCTTCTACAAAATGGGTGGTCTTTTTCTTCATTCCCCCTCGTGGAGAAGATAATTTGAAAGGCCATAAAAAGTTGTTTGCTTCTTTGAAACGTTTTCCAACAGTATAGATCTCGTGAATCAGATCCTCCATGCACATGATGCCATATTTACCAAGAGATTGGGCAATCAATGTGTTATCTGTCAGGGCAATTCGCTTCTTGTTGATTTTGCCATAACCACGCTTGTAGATCAATTCATTCACCGACTTCAGGTTTGGGTACCCCCATGCTGTATAAAGTTCCACAATCCTTAGCATGTTAACTGAAGCCTTGTTGAGCTTAACAAAGGTGCCATTGAAGATCTGGCGAAGGCGAAGAAGCTGCAACACCTTTCGAACCTTTGGGCTCACACCATTGATACCTCTGATCCTAATGACAAATGCCAATTTGGGTTCCGCAGGTACGTAGAAGTTGCCAGCTTTTCTTGCCATCCTTGCCATTCGAATCTCAGTTCTGTACATCTGCCTATATTCCTTGTGGTAATGCTTAGCTTTTTCATAGATAAGCTTCCTTCTTGCCTTTCGAAGCATCTTCTGAGCAAACTTCTTCCTCAGACGCTTGATCTTCAACTCTGCGAAATTCCTTCGCTTCTTCTTAAGGGTTTCTGGCACAGCAGGAACCCTCTTTTTCTTCTCTTCTGCACCCTCCATGGTTCCAGCCAGAAAAAGAGCCACCAAGATTATTTTTAAAAATTCAGACTATCTGATCTTTAGGGCAGGATTTTTTCAACAGTTGTAATTACTTTCTAACACCTTCTGTAATACATCATTGTGCTGTTTTATAGCACATTTGGGTAATAAATTTTTTATTCATTTTATCCAAATTCTGACAGCCTATAGATCTGGCATTAAATTATTTTGTTTAGGATTCTACTATTAAGTAGCTGAATGTCAAAACAACTTAAAAGGATGTTTTAAGAAGAATGAACAAAGAGAAAACAACCCTCTTTCAGTTTGGCAGGTTTCTATGGATGCACTTCTGTGTATAATAGAAGATCATGTCACTGTGGAATCTAGTATAAAGAGGGCATTTTAGAGAGCTTGCATTCTTTGCTAAATAGGGGCCGTTAATTGGTACAGTTAAAAGAAGGAACCCTGAAATGTATTGTATTTTTCTACATTCTTAGTTAGCCTCTGCCACCAGTTTGCTCCATTTTGATTTACGCACTCCTGCCCTACTGGCCCATGTACACACACTCACTTTACTGGAAATGCTATGTTCTCTAATGGCAATGGATAGAATCATCATCACTTTCCAAACCTCTAAGCAGTAGACAGACATTTTTTCTGATGTCTTTCCCTCAGGGGAGATCTCGCTTATTGTTTGGAAAACCCAAGGCTTACGCTGTGTGTGGGTCATTCCTCAGGCTCCCTGGAGAAGAGTTAAATGAAACAGACAAACACAAACACTAGAAAGTTTTCTTCTGCCAGTTTTCAAGATTGATACAGTTCTCCTTTGACCAAAATGATCATATTAACCAATCAATGACAAAGAGTAGAGGAAAATAAAAAGTGGGGTATCTTGAAAACCATCAGAAAAAAATCATGAAATATATTAACATACTTGACTGTATAATGAATTTGTCTTTATAAAATTAAATCCACTTCCATATATCACAAAACTATTATAAATACAGATAGTATAACCCTGGAAAGAAATACAAGAAGTGTTTCATTGGTTGTCTCCACTGAAGGGAATGGAGAGATTAATTTTAAAGAGAACAGTCTACTACCCTGATAGTAGTGTAGTGAAATGGGCACTCTCATAAATGTCTAAATGAAGCATTCTGTCAAGAAAGCAATTTGCAATATCGATCAAGGACCGGTGAAATTTTTCATGCCTTTAACCTTAGTAATTCTGTTTTGAAGAATTTATTCTAAGGATATAGGTAAAATGTAGAGGAGGGTTTTGGGGGGGTTTTTTTTGGTTTTTGTTTTGTTTTTGCAAAATATGGTACCGAAGTATGTTTTATAGCAGTGAAAATGAAGGAAAACTTAAAAGTCCCAAATTAGGTAGGATTAGGTAATCCTTTTTCTGTTTCCCAATTATTTTGTACATACATTTTATTAAAACAGCCGGCACACTGGGTTCTCTCCATTTGCATGGATACCTTCTTAAGAAATTGAGTGCTCAGAGTGAGACAAAGAATTTTCATCTCTGTGATCCCAGAGCCTACTATAATAACTGGGGCCCAGTAGGCTCTCAGTTAATACTTGTAAATTAGTAAAATTTTACTTCATCTGTCATGCAATCCATAATGACCACTAAGATTATTATTTCTCCCCACCTCTCACTGTCTACACATGCATAAACATGAGAATAATTCATTCCATTTTTGCAGTTTAGCAAATTAGACTGTTTAAAACAAACTGAATTTAGGTTTATCCATTTGTACATATAGATAGAGCTATTGGCACGGTCATAAACAAACTGAATTATAAATCAGTATATTACCATGACAGGTATTAATATAACCGGTAAGATAAGAGAAAATATTTCAAGTCAGATTTAAGATTTTATATGAAATTTTCAATGCTTGGAAAACCAACCGATTCAATGTCAGATGGATCTCAGAAGATATGTGAGGCTGATACAATGTGGAATAAGAATTACAGAGTTTAGAAAATCAATGTCATATATGTATATATGAAGATTCAGGCCATTTTCTGTATCTTAAAAGTAATTTTAAGCTGCTTTAAGAGGCCGTCTGTTGAGTGTAAGCCTCCTAACTCAGCTCAATTACATCCCAGCACAATGAGAAAAATTGCAGGTGAGTTCACAAAACACTGTGGGAAAACTATTTTAGACTGTTATTGGGAATTTGTCTGTACATAGAAGTGTAATAGCTGCACTTCAATCCAATTCTGGTCTTTGCAATTTACTCTAAGATGTGCCAATCCTCAGTAAATTGTGTGAGAAGGGGACAATGAAATCATTATTTACCTGAACTGTAATACATTCCTATCTTACTCCAGGAGTAGAATTAAATAAATCAATAAATGGAAGGGTTCATGTGTAGAAGATTGAAGTGCCCACATATACAACTTTTATTCAGGGTTTGAGGGTGGGAGAAGGTAGAAAATGATTTCAGTAATAACAAATTGGAATACTAGTAGAACTTTTAAAAAGCATGAAGAATTAAATCCACTTAATTTCTGAGTATCTGTTAATGTCATGTACCTCTGGATAACATTTAAAAAATCATACATGAAAAAATAAACAGCTAAATGTTGGGCAAGAGAGAGAAAACTCACCTTAAACAACTGAAGCAATTCCTCTAGAAAGGAGAGGGAAGGGAGAGAGGAAGAGGAAAGGGAAGGAGAGAGGGAAGAATGAGGGAGGGAGGAAGGAATTTAGAGCTCTTATCGTACCTAAGCCACCCTCTTATAGGGTGTTGACTACCTCCTGGCCAGGTGGGCAGCAGACAAGGTCTTGGCCGCCCTGAGGCAGAGACAATATGGCACATCAGAAGGATGTACTTTAAAGTCAAAGCCCCAGAGTTTCGAAACTCAGTTTTACCATTACCAGCTAAGACAATCTGATCAAAATAATTTCTTTAGGTCCCTACATCTACATGTGAAAACAAACTTTGTCTATACCATAATATCTTATAAGGTAAAATCATATATTTTCTCCTCAATACATGTTTTTCTAAGTGCTGCTCAGTAAATAACACCTTTCCTTTTTCTCAGAGCCACAGGGGGCGGGGTACACACCAATCAAAACTACATCTAGTTGCAAACATTATTTTCTGAACTCTTCAAAGATTGGTGTTGGTGCTTTTTAGGGATGTTGGTGGCTCCAAGAATCCTGTAAGTGAAGCTGAGTTTTAATTAAGGACTCTGGATCCAAGACTCAATGTAGAAAGAGTGTAACTGTGTTTTATACCCTAAAAAGCTGTTTGAATATATTTCCTTGCAATAGGGCATTCAAATAAAGTTTGTTAGATAAACATAGGTTTGAATATTTCAATGAAGATGGATAATTTAATATGACAGGAAAAATGGTAACACTCATAACCCATGTTTCCCAGGCCACACTGGCCTGAAAGAACAAAGCTTTGTGTCAGAGTAAGAGTAGAGACAACATCAAAAAGCAGAATAGATGGAACGCCACTCCACTGGTCATTCCTTCATTTCATTCAACAAATATTTATTGAGTATCACATATGAACCAAGCACTCTGCCAGGCACTGGGGGTATGATGGTGAACAAAAGTAGACATAGTCTTTCATGTACCTTAAGATCTGGGAAAGGCAGTTGAGCAAATAACAAGGATGTCTTACCTAGATAGGGGAAAGGGGGTGCTTGCAGTTAAGACAGGTGTCCCTTAGGAAGGAATGCTTGAGCTGAGTTCTGAAATATCACCTGGTGTTAACCAGGTAAGGGGAGGGGGCACAAGGTCAGGGGGAACATTAAGGACAGATGGAAGACTATTTGCAATGATCCCATTGTCAGAGGGAAACTACCACATCTGGGAATGAAAGAAAATCTAAATGGCTGGGATAGGAGCCAGGATGCAGAGACTAGTTGAAGGGGAAAAGGGAGGTTGGTAAAGGTCAGGCTTGACTTTCATCTTAAATGCAGAGAAATCATCGAAGGATTTTAAGCTGGACAAGTGGTGTGGAGAGAAAAGAGTAATAAGATCAGATTTGCCTTTTGAAAAATCCACTGTTCCTAAGGTGTGGAGAACCCATGGCTGGGAGGGAAGGACAAAGGCAGATGAATTAAGAGGCTACTGCAGTAAACGGTGCAAATCTAAGTTCGTTGTAAAACTTTTTGGCCACTTTTTCCTCCCTGGGAACCTAGGAAAAATACTTTATTTCCCAGAGAAAACTTGCCCTCTGTAGTGGAGATGGAAGGAAGTCAATTAATTGAACATTTAGAAGGTAAAATTGGCAAGACATAGTAATGGATTGGATATGGTTGCAAGATACAAGGGCTAGTCGAGGGCTTGTACAACTGGACAGATGAGAATGCCATTCATTTGGGGAACAAGGGAAACTTATTATAAGTGAAATGGGTAATGTTAATTGAGCATTTACTATGCAACAGTCATTGTTCTAAATGCCTTGCACACTTTATTAAATTCGTTTGTTTTTTTTTATAACTATGATCTACTGTTTTCTCCATCTTATAGATGAAAAACTGAGGTAGAGAAAGATTAAGCAACATGTTCATTTTACATATCAATACAAGTAGTGGATCTAGGTATTGAGTCCAGAGCTATGCTTTTCACCACTTTATGATGCTTCCTCCCTGTTCAAGATGTGTTTCCCTTAGCTCAAACAAAAGGACCCCTTTTTCCTTCCCAGCTCATCTTGTGGTTTTCATTCTCTTTCAGTGGTCACTTCCAGTCCTCGCAACAATAGCTTCCTCGTAGCTAAGTTGCTATCAATTCTCCAGACTGAAAAATATTTCTGTCTCTGTGTTGATAATACCTCTCTGGGCCATAACTTATTGCTGTAATTTGAGGTTGAGGGACACAGAGAAGAAGATTCTAACTTGCATTCCTAATGGTCCAATGCAGGTTTATGGACAAATGGATTTTCTTGGTCTGCTCAGACTGCCATAACAAAATACCATAGACTGGATGGCTTCACCAACAGAAGTTTACTTTCTCACCATTTTGGAGGCTGGAGGTCTAAAGTCAGGATGCCAGCAGGGTTGAGTGCTGGTGAGAGCTCTCTTCCTGACTTAGAGGTGGCTGTCTTCCACTGTGTCCCCCTGTAGCCTCGCCTCGATGTGTGCACATTGAGAGAGAGGGAGAGAGGAACAGGGGGAGGGGGAGAGAGAAAGAGTTAGTTCTCTCTCTGGCTCTTCTTCTAAGGCCACCAATTCTATTGAACTAGGATCCCAGCTTTATGGATTTGTTTAGCCTTAGTTACCTCATAAAGGCCCTGTCTCCAAACAGTCACATTGGAGATTAGGGCTTCAGCATATGAATTTGGGGGGAACACAGTTCAGTCCATAGCATGGACCCAGGGGTCTTCTTTAAGAAAAATAACAAAGAATTAGTCCAGAATTTTCAAAGGCCCTTGAAATGATACTTCTCCAGCTTCTCAGTAACTTTGCCTCTGATTAGGAAGTCATTAGACTTTGTTCAGCTCTAACTTGGGAGTGTTCGAGGAATGGCACAGGGAATCCATGGAAAAGATGATAGAGTTAGGAAGCAAATCTTAGTTCAGTGAGCATGACAATAAAGCAGGAGGCCATCCCTGCAGGAAGTGTTGACCCTGGCCGTTTCAGAAATCCCAAACCCTCAATTACAGTGATCACCAATGTCCATACCAAACAATAGAGTCCAGGAGCACTTGCTCAATATCATAGGTGCGATACCTTCTAGGGACTCCACAAGTACGTAGAACCAGTTCTGAAGTGAGTGGGGAGGGTCCGGGGAGGGGAGACAAATGTAGCAGGTGGGGATATCTGCTAGAGAAACCACTGAAACTGTGATTCCCCATACAGTGGTGTCGGCAGGTGTGGCCTGAGACACACAAATTACATGATCTTGTGACCCCACCCAGTTTATCATGACCCCAATTTTAATAGTCAAATTTAGACTAAAATACTTTTCTTCCTCTTTTTTTTTTTAACAAGTATTTCTTTTTTTTTAAAGATTTTATTTATTTATTTATTTATTTGAGAGAGAGAGAAACAGCATGAGAGGGGATAGGGTCAGAGGGAAAAGCAGGCTCCCCACTGAGCAGGGAACCGGATGCAGGGCTCGATCCCAGGACTCCGGAATCATGACCTGAGCCGAAGGCAGACGCTTAACACTGAGCCACCCAGGTGCCCACTTTTCTTCCTCTTATGTTAAACTCTAAGAGTCATCCCCAAGCACAGTATCCACGCATTTTCATTTTTCAATGGTACCACTCCATCCTCTCTATTCAAACGACCAACCATCATAGTTCACCGAGGACTGAGGAATTTTCAGGAATGTGGTCTTTTCACTGCTGACACCTAGACAGTTAGAGTAAACCAGGACATTTGGTTACCCTAAGTCTAACTCCTACCCTAAGAACATAGGAGACTCCTATTGGGTAGGGCCAGAGAAAATATTCTCCCCTTGCTCCCAGAACAGAGTGCCCGGCCCTAGCTGGTAATCTTTAATTCTGATTTCACTCAGAGTCAGATCTTTATTTTTCCTCAGACTCCTGGGAGACAAAGAAAGGCCACTGTTTGGAATAGTTTGGAACTCAGAGCCTTTGTGTTCATTACAAAAACAGGTGGCTGGCCCATGGCTATTATTTGCTAATTTTATTTCTTAAGAAATTGCATTAAAATATTATTTATCTTAATTACTGCGTTTTGGGTGCCCTTTAAATTTAACTCCCAAGGCTGATGCTTCATTGGCTTTACCCTAGTCCAGTCTTGTCAGTAGGCTTGGAACTCGGGTTCCTGGTGGCCAGTCCCAGGCCTCTAACAGTACAGTACTCAGTCTCTCCCATCAAGTGCATCAAACCCTCCAGCAGATTAAAATGAGGTGCTACCAGCCTGCCGAGTGTACCCTATGATACTCAAGTATGCAGTAGGTGAACAATATTTGACTTAGGTACTGGGACCTTTACCATGCCTAGGTTAAAATCATACAATGATGATTTGGCTCTTGGAAAATAAATGTTTTTGTGTACACCTTTACTCCAGCAAAGGTGTATATAATCTGATGCAAAAAATAGCATGGTGTTCAAAAGAACACAACTCTTGAAATCAAATGAGATCTCTGACATTTGTCAGCTACAGTATCTTGGGCAAGTTAATTAACTTTAATGAATCCCAGTTCTAGTAACTATCAAATAAAGATAATATCTACCTCACAGACTTGTTTGTGAGGATTACATAAATCAACACATATCAAGCATAAGTCAGCTACCCGACACAGAGTGAGCAGGCTGTGATACAGTTCTCTTTCTCTTTTCTTGTTTTCTTCCGGGTCTCCTCACCACTTCTCACCAAATTGTTTTTGTGACTTTAATGTTTGTGGATCTAGAATTTTCTTAAGAACACCCTGGACGTATTTCCAAATGCTTTAGAAAGAAAACAGTTATTTTGTCATTGTACTCTTAGGTTCAAAGTATAGTTTGTTTTGTATTCCCCTGAACTGTTTGATGTCTGAAAAGTAAACAATCAGGTTAAAGGTTTCTAAAATCCAATATGATTAAAAAAAATATCTTTTGAGCATAGCAGTTTTTCTCTCCAGGTTCCCTTGATAATATTGGTACTCTACTTCAGATTTCTAAATAAAAAATGTTAAGATTAGAATACTGCTGTGTTCTGTGCTCTCACACAAGAGCTACCCTTGGGCAAAAGGACTTCCTCTCTCATACTTTCTCTGTCCCTGAACTCACTGCTTCCACAGTTATTTTTCTACTTTTCTAAAAAAACTTTTCCATCATTATCACCTGGGAGGAAAACACTCACAGAACAATCTCAAGTATTTTCCACTTAAAAAACAAAAACAAAACAAAACTTGATTTAGAAAGTGCCTGGTAAAAGAAGGTAATAGTGAAATGCTGATGACTACTTCCCTGACTACTATTTTATGTGGGTATAGGAGCAACCAATTTTTATAACCTCTTGTTTTGTGCTACAACAATATCTTAAGGAACACTAGATCTCAGAACAGACTACCATCCATTAATAATGTCTACATTTCCTGGGAAATAGGATACATTCAGAATCTAGTTCTTTGCTTGTGATTCATTTCTTACTGAAATTCTATTATCTTACAACAACTAATGGGATATACCTCAGGGCCTGGTGCCATCAGATGCATTTTAGAAAATTACTATTTTATATGAGCACTGTTGTGCTTATTTTAATTGATGGGGCTTACATTAAATCATCAGAAAACAGATCTTTTAAAGATGAGTGGCAATGCTGTTCATACATATTTTTTTTTTCAAAAAGTTATAACATCATCAACTTTCCGATAACTTTGTGTATGTGTGAGACATGCATAAGAGACTTGTTTTTATCCTCTGACTTCTACTTAATCGTAAGAGTTTAGGGCTAGAAGAGATCTTAGAGATCTTCTAGTCCAACAGATCATTTTAACAACAGTAAACATTTTAATGACTTGCTCAAGACCAAAAAGCTGGGGTGAGGCAGATCCAGAGCTGGGGCCCAGGTCCTCTGGTTTCCAGACCAGCGCTGTCTCACCCAACTATATTCCATGATCCTTACATTGGCCTCCCTGCCTCTTCCTCTCCACAAAATGTATTCATACGATAAGAAGAAGAACTATTCACATCATAGTCCCCTTCAGGAAAAAGTGGGGCTGCATGATAGCTTCAAAGTGGAAGGCTTAAAGAAATGAATTCTAATCAAATAGACAACACAAGGTATAAATATCTGTTGAAATTTCAGGCAAGAAAAGGAGTTCCTGTCTCTTTTTGTTGCCCTCTTTTTAAGAAAGAAAAGAAAAAGAAAAGAAAAAATTCTAAATGTCTTGAGTTTCAGGAAAAATGCTCTATTAGTGAGTCAGACTCTCAAAATAATGTTAGCAAAGGAAGTGACTGTCAATGCGTGGGTGAGATTTTTTTTAGAAGTCACATGAAAAAAAATAGTTCTGTGTGTACAGTTCTGAAACATTCTTCCTCCACTCTTCAGGGCTTCCTCGAATGTCCAGGCTGCCATGAACTAATTTATGTTTATTTTGCTTTCTCAACTTCTGCTTCGTGTACCCCAACATACAGGCCAAGAATATTATTATTTTCTCCTAGTATTCCTCGTATTCAAACACGTCTGTGACTTTGCTATCATTCTTTTACTTTCCTGGGATGTCACTTCCCTCCTTTTTCTCCACTTGTCAAAATCTTAGGCATCCTTCAACACCTGATTTAATACCACCTCCTCCTTGAAGCCTTTGCCTATCTGCAAATGTATAATTAGTGACTACTTCCCATAGCACTTTTGTTGTACCTCTTAGAGAAATGAATCCAGTCTACCTTGTTCTGAAGACTACGTGGCTGACTTCCCTGTTGGATTCAGATCTATGTGAGACCTTGGAAAATAACTTCTCTTTATATGTGCGGGGGACATGTTAAGTACCAGGGATTCCAGAGTGAACATGAAAAAGCCCTTGGCTTCAAGAAACTATCTAAAATCTAGCATGCAAATATAATTGAGGTTATATTCCCCTGTCAGAAAGCAGATCTTGACATAAGAATTTGAATGCAAGTAGTATGTCTAAGTAGTGAGAGTGAGGAAATGAGATCGTGGAAGGAAGAATGCCAAAAAAAGAAGCACATTAATAATGAGCAGGTTTCCACAGAACTAAAAAATAGAGTGGTGGTTGCCAGTGGCTGGGGTGTGGGGGAAATTGGGAGATGCTGGTCAAAAGGTACAAACTTTCAGCAATAAGATGCGTTAAGTTATGGGGAGCTAATGGACAATATGGTGGCTACAGTTAATAATACTATTTCTACACTTGAAATTTGCTAAGAGAGTAGATCTTAAGCATTCTCATCACAACAATAAAAATATGGTAACTATGTGAGGTTCTGAATGTGTTAATTAACTTGATTGTGGTTATCATTTCACAATGTATACATATATAAAACCATCACATTGTACACTTCCAATATATACAGTTTTATATGTGAATTAGCCTCAGTAAAACTGGAGGGAAAATAATAAAGAGGTTTCCAGTGTGGGGCCCACTCCTACTGAAGACCCTCTGAGAAACCATGTAGGAGGTGCCTCTGATTATCGTTAGATGAGGACACTGGGGTATAAATCCCTCAAGTCTACCCTCCTTGTTTAAGGGTTGCTAGTGGATGTCACTGCCAGCCAGCTCTATTCCTAGGCCAAGCTTTCCTCCAAGTGGCCAGAGAAGGCCCTGAGGCAGAGATATAAGTGCTTGAGGCAGGAAGCTGTTGGCAGGTCCAGCAAGTGTCCACCCCGGCTACAGATGATCTTCACGGAGGGCCAGGAGGACAGAGGCAGAGCAACAACACTTTCAGCTATGGGGCCATAAATGGTTACTGCTGGGTTTACTTAAACTCTTGAGTTTAAATAAATCTAGTTGCTACCCTTAACAAAATGTAAATGCCAAGAAAGGACTGACTTTACTCTTTTCTAAGGAAATTGAGACTGCTTTTTTAAGTATGATTTCCTTACCAAACCAAAATGTATATTAGATTTGATTTTCTGTGAATTACTGACTTATTAAAAAAATTTACTTTATTAGAATAAATTAGAATTAGATTGTTCCTGATAGAGGCTACTCTCAGAGTAGGTTTGGAAGCTGCTTCTTGTCAGAAGTATACTCTTTATTTTCCTTGACATTTTATCTTTCTCATTTTTAAGAGTGATACATGCTAATTATAGAAACATCATAAAATATACAAGAATAAAAGAAAAAGAAAATCATTCACTGTTTCCACCAAATACTTGCACAGAAAAACATGGAACCATCCCAACCATAGCACCCAAGCTTTTCCGTTAATGATATTATCTACTAAACATTGCCTCACCTATGTTAAATTACTGATAAATTTATCATAATTATGAAAGGATATACTTATTACCTGCCATTTTTTAAAGACTTAAATTCCTTAAGCAGAATCAATAACCTAGAGAGACTATTGCTGCTTCTATTATAGACTCGCACAATTTTCAAAGGTCTTCATTTGTTACTGATTTGTAATTATCCCACACTTTGGTAAGAAAATATAGTCTACCGGATGTTAATACTTGGAACCTGTTGAAGCTTCATCCCTGGCCTAGTACGTGACAATTTTTGTGAATATTCTGTAGATTCTCAAAAAGAATCTATACAGGCTCCACTTTCTGAAGGTCGTGCTTGTGTTCCCTTTTTCACACTGAAATCTTGAGGATTTTTTAGGTGACAGTATTGCATGCCATCGTGTATATACAAGTATTAATCAAACACATCAGTGTGTCCTATAAGCACACCAGTTTGGGCAACTGTGATGCCCAGAGAAAAGTCATAGTAGGCTCTGCTCTCCTGTTCATTACAAACTTGAAGGAATCAACTTCTCCAAATGTCATCCAAAGCGCGTTCAGAGAGATTTTGCCAGGACGACAGCGGAATAGAGGAAAGGTATGTACAGAGCGTATGTGTAGAAATACCTTTCCTTCGATCTGAGTGCATACTATAAAGGACACAGAGAATACACTCTGTCAGAAGGATCACTCTGACAAAGCATACTGTTCAAATCGAATTATATATTCACAAAGCATTCCTCAGTGTTTCTCATGAGGCCAACTGTATTCTTCCTGAAGCTGTCATGCTCCTTTTAGTTTTACAGAGAATATGGTATTTTTTTTAAAGATTTTATTTATTTACTTGAGATAGAGAAAGAGCGAGTGAGAGCACGAGCCGGGTGGGGGGGGGGTGGGGGTGGCAAAGGCAAAGGGATTGGGGGAAATAGGCTCCCTTCTGAGCAGGGAGCCCCATGCAGGATCCTGAGATCATGACCTGAGCCAAAGGCAGAGGTTTAAAGCACTAAGCCAGCCATTCAGATGCCCCTGTGGAGAATACAGTGTTGATAAATGAAGTTGCAAATGCAAAAGAAGACATTTCGTCCTTTCATCATCTAGTAATCACCAAAAGGGGGTGAAAAAACTGTTTGGGAACCATTCTGTAACCAAGCATGCAATCCATGAAAAAGTTGCATTATTGATAGTTTTCAGTAGGTTTCCTGTTGCATTCTCTGAAGAACCAAGAGCTTACCAATCGAGAAATGTCCCTGTAACTGTAGGAAAAATATATTAAAGAAGAATTTTTAAATGAAATAAACTTGGATCCTAGTAAAATACATCTTCCATGCTACTACTAAAGGCAAAGCCAAGTAGTGAGGTAGAACACACAAAGACTATGAATAGATTATGAACAAGACCCTTTAAGTAGCAATGAAAGTAGCTCCTATGGTCAACTACTTTCTGTTTTTTCTAGGAGGAAAGTTTTTGTAAAATTTGACCTTGGTGGAACTCTGTGAATTCAACACTGTGGTCTTTGCTCAGGGTTTATAACCGCACAATTGTCTGTAAGACAGAAAGTCCTATATGTAATGTTGTTCTCTTGAATGCTTTGGCTTTCTGTCATTAAAGCTCTCCAATTTCACACCACATATTCTACTGGTCTTAACATTAGAAAATTGCTTCTCTGAGAATATATGTTTGCTCCATGTTCAGACAGCAAACTCACAAACAAATTTTTGGACAGTAACCTATGGTTAAGTTGGGAACTAACTACATTAATTTTGCCAGACAAATTTTTTCACTCAGGATAATGAGGAGTCATCAGATGACATTGCTTCATAGTTTAAGAAACTGATATCCTGTCCTGAAAGAGTTAATTATTATAGTCTACCAAGAATAAATCCAAATTCCAAGGAAATAGTTTATAGATTAGAACAGTCCTAACATTTTCTAATGTAAACTCTGAGATCTACTGTCCAAGGCCTATGGAAGTTATTGTCTATGGGTTTCAGTGGTACGGGGAAACATACCTACTAATTTCTTACATATATGTGTACATGCATAGTACCCCCCCACACACACACACACATGTACACACACTTTGCCAAAATGGAAAAATAATTTTTTTTCTACTCAAGAACAGCAGCTAATCTTTTAATAGCATGAGAGGCAGACAGGGAGACAAAGAGAACTGGTAATAATATAACTTCCCCTCTTTTCCATAGTATTTTATTAGCAGCATGACTTTACAGAAACTATGCTGTTCTTACTTCAACAGCTGGTATTCCAAGCAATGCCATATTTAGGGAAGAATTTCCTAGACCTAACTACCAAGAACATCCAAAGTTAATAGTTCGATTTAAATCTAAGGTATTTAAGGTTTAGAGTTGCAGAGGGAAAAAAAGCAATAGAAAAAAAGTGATTAATGCTGTCATTTACTTCAATCCAACTAGATAAATTAAGAACATCCTGAATGCCTTCACTTGTTCTAGCTAAGCTTTCAAGGGTTCTAGAATGCTATTGCTATAACAAAACAAACGAACAAAAAATAAAAAATTTTACATGAAAAGAATCTAAGTTTGTTTCCAAAATCTGAGGTGAAAGAATGGTCAGGAGTATTTTCACTCATGAGGGGAAAATATTACTAAAAATAAGATGTATCAACAATTAAATCCTGCTCTAAGTTATATTTCATAGTTTAGAATGACTAGATTCTTTATGGCTCTGAAAATTGACACTATTAAGTTGCTAGAGTAACATTTTTTTTAATTGCCCATTTCATCCTTAAACATAAACTTATGAATCTACATTACAGATCCTAGAAACTAAAAATAAAGTGATTGATAAGTTAGCCTAATGTATCTATGTTCTAGAATATTCTGCTTCAATTTGTCCTGTAATAATATTTGAATTACCTTGTACTACCAGAATACATAAAACAATTCATATGCATTAGAAACAGGTGTATTAGAAACAGTGTGTACACATGTGTAAGACATTTGATTAGATCAGGTTTTTTAGTACAGAAATATTCATTGAGCATCTACTATGTACCAGGCACAGTGATAGATTATCTTCACAAAGAACACTTTAAAATTACTTATATTTTATTATCTTTCTCGAGAAAATCTATGCTGTTTTAATTTACTTCAGGCAGATAAAGTCTTATTTTAAGAAATGCTCACTTTTCAATGATTTTAAAGTAATATCAAATTCACATATTATGTCGGTGTGGCTTTAAGACACAAAAACCTAAAGGCAAAAAGTAAAAGAACTGCTTATTAATAGCATAATAAGTCGAAGCTCAGTTATTCAACAAGTATTTATTCAATGCTTATTCTGTTCCAGGAATTGTTTTAAGGCTAGAGATCCCTGCCTTCATGGACCTGGGATGACACCATTAGGAAACGCAAAGGAATCCATTTGCAGTTTTCCTTATCGTTCTGTCATAAGCTCTTAGAACTTTGATTATCACATTTTGCAATCCGACCATATCCCATACTTCATGAACTGTTAATAAATATCAATCAGGGGACTAACATGTCCTAAATAGAGAAAGCCTGCTATTCTGTTTTTGCTTAATCGTAGATGGTAATGCAGAGGGACAGCTGTGAGTCAGATGCATTATTAGCAGTTGTTAGTTGATCTTTATAGAAATAAAATTACATTATGGACCTTAAGAGTAGAAGAATGTCACCAGTGTAAGAAAATGGGTTTTGAAGGTGTTCCTATGTGGTTGATTTATTTTAGAAATAGATTTGTAATCTTTATAAATAACCATTACTAATTGTTCTACTTGCAGAACGCATAATTAAGAGAAAGGTTTATGCCTCCAACAGTATTACAGTAGCAGAAAAAAAATGTCCAGCCATAGGACTAGGAACTGGGGACTGGCTTTGATTTACACAATGGTAATTATGCTACTAACATCTAGAAATAATACAGACCATACTAGTAGCTTCCTCTTACTTAAAAGGAATCATTATAATGAATAACATTTTTAAACACCAACATCGCCATGCCCTATTTCAAAAACACCATCTTTAATCTTCACAGCAAGATTCTCTACAATATGGGCATTATTATTCCATTTTACTGATGGCGGAACTAAGACTAAGGGAGGTGAAGTAACCTGTTCGAGACCGTGAGCAAAGACAGCACTCAGGATGAGCATTTTGAATCACTGCATCATTTGTCCCAGGAGTGGCCAACTCATTGGTCACTATTTAGCCTACCAGCCTCAGACCTAGAGATCAAAGTATAATGTCTGTAGTACAGTATATAATTCAGCTAATTAAAGAAGCATAAGTAATTTGGGGAAAAAATTCAAGTATATTAGGGTCTGAGCGATTTAGAGATTTGTTATTTCCTTGACTTTCTACTTAATTTAAGTTTTCTTCACATTCATCCAAAAAAGGAATGAGATTAAAAGCACAGATAATAACAGCTCTTAGTCATTGTTATTTTATTATGAATATACTGGAAGAAAACCTTCTCTTGAATTCTCTGAATTAGGATTCTCAGACAATCCTATACTGGGACCAATGGGCTGAAATGAAAAATAAATAATAATAATAATAATCATAAGCCAGACTTACAGTATCTTAAACAACAACTGAGTATAACTGAGTAATCAAGAGTAACTAGTTTCACAAATTCCACTCCTCCTCCGCCCACAGTATTACACTTGCTCCCCCAGTCCAGCTACACATGAAGAATAATTTAACCCAGAAGTGAAAATTAGCATTACAGGATACATAAAAGGGAAAGAGATCCCTTTTTCCATTGCCAGTGCCTTTTGGGGTGATCCTTATACAAAATGTGTATTTTGGGTAGTTTGTACTTGTAATGTTTTTCTTAATTATAAATGAAAATGCTCACACAGACAAATAATGGAGTGTTCAGAAGTAGTTCTCAGTGCAGTCTCACAGTCTAGATTTTAGGAAATGGTGAGAAACAGCTGGAATTTTGATTTGACAAATAGACACTTAAGGTAATAAAAAATTTGGCAGTAGACCTTGCCATGGTATATATTCAAGACAGCAATTTCAAAATCCATTTGCCTTATTTTGTAAGCAGCTTTGATGGAGCTGTTTCAAAATGGGTGAGTTTCATTTAAATCATTTCCTCCACCCAAGGAACCCGACCTTGACAGACATGGACTAAACGAATCTAACCTGTTTTTCAGTATCAGGATCTAGTGAGAAGCCAGCCAACCAAGAAGAAATAGCAACTGTCTAGTGTAAGAGAAGCAAATCACAAATAGACGAGCCAAGGGAAAGTATAGTTAAGGGAGACACACAGATCTTAGTTGCAACTAGGCTGAATTTGTAGGAATACTCAGCCTAAAACCAACCTTTGACTAAGGCTACAGAGAAGAGGACAGTGAAATATTTATCTGGAAAGAAAAAAATTGATCTTTCTTCAAGTTGTTTAGTAAGTCCTTTAGAGGTGTGGCCTGGCTGAATGCCAAAATCAACAGGGAGAATTTCTGGCAAATATTTTGCCATCCTGTACCTGAAGGCTGGTATATCTGTGTGATGGATTGTGTTACGGTAGCCTTGAGGCAGAGAGGGTTCCTTTAAAAAGAAAAAAAAAAAAAGTCTGAGACAGAGATAATGCCAGTACTGGAAATTCTAGACTAAAAGTAAGGCAAGAAGAGAAATGATACTCTGATTTCCACTTTCTAATAAATACTGACGTATGGACCTTGATAATATACTTAAATGGAATCTTGCCATAAGCTTGCAAGGAACCTGAGCCTCTGGGAAATGTAAAGGTATCTTTATATAAACTCTAAAACCATGAAAATAAAGCAGTAAACAAAACAAAGATTCTCTGCCTTCATCTTGAAAAGGAAAGGCATTGTCTGAAGGAAGAGAGGGTATATGTTCTACTGTTCAGAACCCAAAATCTTTCTTCTATTTAGAACCCAAGATCTTTTCAACTCTGGTATTGATTTTCTCCTTGTCTTGCAACAAAATTAATTTGGATTTGTTATATGTAAATGACAGACTGTTGTCTAAATTGTTATTTAATGAGCATTAGAAAAGCCTCTCAGAGCGTCTGGGTGGTTCAGTTGGTTAAGTGTCCACTCCTGATTTCGGCTCAGATCATGATCTCAGGGTAGTGAGATCAACCCCAGCATCAGGCTCTGAGCTGGGCATGGAGCCTGCTTAAGATTCTCTCTCTCCCTCTGCCCCTCCCCCCGCTTATGCGCAGGAGTGCTCGTGCTCTCTTACAGAAGAGAGGAGAGAGAGGAGAGAAGAGAAGAGAAGAGGAAAAGAAAAGAAAAGAAAAGCCTCTCAAAATTTCTCCCATGGGCCTGGAATTCCCTGGTTCATTGGACTGTCATTCCTAAGGGTGCACAATTAAGACACACTAATATTCCAGAGGGGATAACTCATTACAGTATTATGTAGCATAGCCTTTCACTGATGACATGTACACCAGATTGCATTCATAGTAGTGGCTTTCCGAGAAGAAATCTGATTGGTCATAAGGTACAGATAAACTCTGATTAGAAAGAAAAGTAAAGAAGACAGAAGATGGACTTCAGTGACTTTATTGCCTAGAGAGACTCCAAAATCAGAGATGGAAATATATATTCACAAAATCAAATAGGCCTGAAGATATATTTCCAGCCAAAAATATTTACCTGAACCTTACCCTTAGCTTTACTAAAATTCTAAGTATATTGCAAATTTTTATTCCTTAAAAAGGCCTTAGAGATTATCTAGCTCACACTGTTCAAAGAGAGGATATGGAAACCAAGACCCAGTCATGCTAAGTGATGTGCTCAGTGTTACTAACAAGTTAGTGGCCGAATCCCCTCCAAACAGCCAGGTCAGCTTTCTTCCTTCTGTTCTCTACCAGTGTTCACCAATTTTCGGTCCTTTCTATTTTCTCTTCACCGTTTGCTTCATTACAGTATCACCAGCATTATCATTTCTTTTTCCTGAAATGTGTTCACTGTTTTTATTTAATACATTTACATGAAGATGAAAGTTTATATCATTACAAAGAGAAAACCAGAATCATTTGCCATAAATAGAAAGGAACAATAAATACTAATATAATACAGTAAAAATAATATGTGGTAATTAATGGTAGCCAGTTTCTTACTTGATGAAAACTCTCAGAAATGGGCTGTGCCTTGTTAAAATGGAGGATTTGATAAGTTTAGACATAGATTAACACTGAACTACAACTTCTTCCTTGATGAAATCACAAGGATTGAACGATATTTGCAAAGAAAATAAAATGGTCTCTTTTTGTGATTCAATGTTAATTTGTGCCCTGTCCATGAACCTCATGTCATATCTAGTGCCTCTTAATATTACCTTGGATATTATCATTGGTAGATGTTGCATACTTCCAGAAAACACCACTTAGTAGTATTTTAGATCGATAAACTGAGTTACATAATACTTAAATTCCACTGGATAATGCTGACTAAATTTCAGGTTAAAAAAACAGATTAATTACCTGACCTGACAGATTTGATGCTGACTTTTAAGTCACGTGCTGACTTAAATACCACCAGAGAAAGAATTAGGAAATCACAGCAGTCTGGCTTGGGTGGATGATCAGCATCTTGTGGAATTGATTTGTGGCCCTCAAAGCACCTAGCATGGGGGGGCCTGGTCCAGGGACCTCACCCTGGTGGGGTGTTGGCTACTGACCAGGCCATGGACTAGTACAGAAATATGTCCACAACCATGCTCTCAGGATCAGGACTTTGCTGGCCTCCATTTTCTACAGTTAGGAGCAGAGCAATCTGGTAGATGATGAAATGGAGTAAAAACATATTTTGACAACTGAAATACCTAAATACTCAAAAAGATTTCATATGGAAAATAATTATTAAATGTGAAGGATGTTCGATTCCAGTGACTTACTGGATACTGAACTACTTGAAATTATAGACTACATACCCTAATACCAACTCTTGACTGATTACTAAGTTCTGGAAATCAGTTCTTTGGTTCAGCAGTAAGAGCCAGCCCTAGAAGACATTATCGCCCCAACTTCAGAGCCAAAAACTGGCCAACCTTTCTCCACCCAGAGTCTGCTTTCTACCCTTGTAGATTAATGAGTACACACTTAGTTATAAATAAAGTGAAACTTGGTCTCCCCACCAAACAATAATAATAATGATAACAATAATAATTGGCATAGTGAATAAAGCATATAGAAGCCTGATTATACTAGTAAGAACATTTACCTTGGAAATCAGAGATCCAAGTTTGAATAGTTACTTAGTTCTATTTAATAGCTATGAGAGCTGGGAGAAATCAATGTAGAATGTTTCCTCGTTAAAAAATGACAGATAATTATACTTTACTCATGGATTGTTGAGAATTAAGACTTTAGGTGAGTAGGATTTGACTAAATATTAGTTTATTTAATTCAGATGTTCATTTGTTAAAACTTCATAGTTCTCTAGATTTCTCTGTTCTCCCACATAATACTGTGAATAGCTTTTCCATACTTGAGCTCTAAAAAGTACTTTGCTTTAGAAAAATTAAGCACATAAGTAGATTTAAATATTTTGTATTTTAAATAGGGAAACTAAACTGACGAAACCTACTCTTCAAAAATCTTATGCTTATTGTCAACATTCATCTCTTACTAAATCTCATGGCCACTTCAAAATTTTTTAAAATAATTTTTCTTGAGCTTTGATAAAATATGACTTACGAGCAATAGACCAATAAACAGGCTATGCAAAAGTAGACAGTGTTTCAAAATACTATTAAAGTAGAATAAACTGCACAACAAAACAGCTGAATTTATTCTTATAAATAATATAACTCAACAAATCTAATCTCAATAATATATATTAAGGGATTAGAGACTCTTAGCACAGTTATAGGTTTTAGGAGATAGGAAAGAGTACTTCAGGATGTCTCGGATATGTCATATCTATGGGGGATGTGCTGGTGTAAATAATATGTGTATGTGGAAATAAATTGGACCAATCAAAGAATAAAGAACATTTAGCCAAGTATAGTGTTACAACTGAGTAAAGATTTTCTTTTCCTATCTTAAATTATATTCTAGTTGTTTTCCTGATATTTGGTACTCAGGCTGTAAAATATTTTTTAAAATTAATTATAAACTATATTTCCACCCTGCAGCACCTTTGAATATAACCCCTACAAAAACCAAGTAATCTACCAATACCTCTATTCCCTTTGTGAACAGTTCTTGCTAGATAACTATGCTTTTTGTTTAAACCAACTCTACTGTGTTTGAGTTTCAAAATTGAACAAATATACATGTTAGCTTAAATATCTAGAGGAGTGTTTCTCAGAGTGTGTTTTGACTGTTTTTATTAGAATTGGCTGGAATGATTGTTAAAAGGCCAGCCCCCACCCTCAATCCGGGGCTTCCCCACCCCAACCTACTGTGTTAGGCAGAATAATGGTCCCCTGAAGATGTTCACATCCTAACCCCAGAACCAGGGACTATATTATGTTAACCTGGCAAGAGAGAATTAAACATACTGGGGCACCTGGGTGGCTCAGTCAGTTAAGCATCTGTCTTCAGCTCTGGTCATGATTGCAGACTCCTGGGATTGAGCCCTTGCTCAGCCCGGGAGTCTGCTTCTTCCTCTGCCTCCCTCTCCCTCTGCCTGCCACTCTTCCTGCTTATTCTCTCTCTCTAACATTAAAACCTTAAAAAAAAAAAGGGCTTTGTAGACTTTTGCCTAAACCATGGACAAATTGTTGTTGAATGGAGTACTGTTAGGTGTTTCTAAGCATGGCTCCTTTATAAAAGTGGTCCTTAAGGAAAATTGATCTGCTAGTGCTTCAGTAAATAAGACAAAGAGCCAAGGCAACCACTCAGTCAGGAAGCTTTAGAGTAACTTATACTTACAGTGCCTAAGGCTGGATTCAAAAAAAGGGCAGATGCTAGATTAGAATTGGATACATTGCTATGAACTCACATTGTATTTAATATAGATGCAGAGGGAAAGATATAAAAATATTTATAGATACATATATACATGAACTGGCATATATATATACATATATATATACACACACATATATATATACACATACATACATATTTCCTTACTCTGTCAGTTGAGAGAGTCTAAAAGCAAAATACTCCAGCAGCAATGGGCACATCCAGTGTCCAAGTCTCAGTTTCCAATGAAGAAACTAGGGGACCTTGGAGAAATGGGTGATTCTATAGGAAGAATAATGCCTCCCCTGCCCAAAGAAGTCCACATCCTAGAATTCCCAGAATCTGTGAATATGTTTTTTTTTTTTTAAGATTTATTTATTTATTTATTTTAGAGAGAGAGAACATGAGCAGGAATAGGGGCAGAGAGAGAGAGAGAGAATCTTTAGCAGGCTGTCTGCTCAACGATGAGCCTGACACGGGGCTCAGTCTCACAACTGAGATCATGAGCTGAACTGAAATAAAGAGTTGGATGTTTAACTGACTGAGCCACCCAGGTGTCCCTGAATATGTTACTTTAAATGGCAAAAAGGAATTAATGTAGGAGATGGGTTTAAGGTTGCTAATCAATTGACTCTAGTATAGGAAGATTATCATGGATTCTCCATGTAGGTCCAATGTAATCAGAAGGATTCTTAAATGTGAAGGGGGAGGCAGAAGAGGAGAAGCAGAGAGATGGCAGCATGAAAAGGAACCAAGCTGCCATTGTTGGCTTTCAAGATGAAGAAACGGGGCTGTGAGTCAAGGATGCCCAGCAGACTCTAGAAGATGGAAAAAAGGAAAATAAAAACTCTCCCCTAGATTCTCCAGAAGAAATGAAGGCCTGCCCATATCCCAATATTAGCTCTTGGAATTTTGACCTCCAAAATTATAAGGTATTATAAAGTAACAAATTTGTGTTGCTTAAAGCCACCAAGTTTGTGTTAAACTCTTGGAATTCTGATCTCCAGAATTATAAGGAATTATAAGGTAACAAATTTGTGTCGTTTAAAGCCACTAAGTTTGTATTAAGTTTTTACAGTAGTGGGGTGCCTGGGTGGCTCAGCCGTTAAGCATCTGCCTTCCGCTCAGGTCATGATCCCATGATCCTGGGATCGAGCCCAGCACTGAGCCCTACATCGGGCTCCCTGCTCGGCTTCTCCCTCTCCCACTTCCCCTGCTTGTGTTCCTGCTCTCGCTCTCTCTCTCTCTCTGTCAAATAAATAAATAAAATCTTTAAAAATAAATAAATAAAATAAAATAAAAACAAATAAATAAAAGTTTTTACAGTAGTAATAGGAAACTAATACAGACAGGAAATATACAAGATGACCCTAGGGCATCCTACAGTGCCAGAAAATAAGGAAGTGTTTAAAAGACACACAGACACACACACAAAAGAGGTATGCCAAAGGGACATAGGAGCTAAGTGAAAGATTTCTCAATGGTTAAAGCTGGAACAATTTGAGCAACCAAATAAGTAACATAGTATTGTTATAGCCCTAAGTATAAAATAAATATCCATGGGTCCATGTTGACATAAATACATACATACATACATACATACATACATACATAAAAATCTCCATGCAAAATTCCAAATAATTCTGTAGATACTTACTTTATCTCCAAAGAGAAGGAGCATGACTACCCAATCCTTAAGTGTGGGCTGCACATTGTGACTTCCTTCCAAAGAATGTAGCATGGAAAGGGGGAAAAGAGAGTAACTTCACAGTGGAGAAATTTGACAAACACAACCTCAGTCACATGATCAAGGTTAACAATAACAGTGATAAGTCATTCTGACGGCATCTACTCTTGATATGATGTGATTAGAATGGCACCTTCCCTCTGTACTCTTCCTCTTCAACATTCAGTATCTTCATCTAATTATGAGAAAAACTTCAGACAAACCCCAAGGGAGGGAAATGCCCAGGATACCTGAACAATACTTCTTAAAACTGTCAGGGTCATCAACAATGTGTAAGATCTGAGAAACCGTCACAGCCAAAAGGAGCCTAATGAGATACAGCTAAATGTAATGTGGTATCTTGAATGAGATTCTGAAACAGAAAAGACATTAGGTAAAAAATTTAGAAGTCTAAATTATGGATCTTAGTTAATAATAATGCTTCAGTATTGTTTTATTCGTTGTGCCATACATACCATACCAATGTAAGATGCTAACGGTAGGGAAGTGGGTATAGAGTATAACGGAATTCTCTTCTATTTTTGTGACTTTTCTGTAAATCTAAGGCTATCCTAAGATAAAAAGATTATTTTTTTTAAATGTCAGGAAGATTTCAGAGAGAAAAATGTTTTATGCACGATGTTAAAGGAAATATAACCGGTTTGGTGGTTAATTGGATAAAGCAGATGAAAACATAATGAATGAGTCATAGAGTGTTGTCAAAATGTTAGGCTGGAATAGTCAGGGGAATGTAACGCTGCTGAGAAAGAGGAAAAGTGAAAGAGGAAGCTTGCTGATAGTTGAGCAAATGGTAAGTTTGGGACACAACAAATTTGAGACCAAAGTGGATAATTCAAGTCTAAGTATAATCAATCAGCAGCTAGAGATAAAAAATTTGATTTTGAGTGAAAGTTCATGAATGGGAATGTAGATTTAGATTTAATCAACTGAGCAGCAAATATACATGGAATAACTGCTGATAAGGCCCTGTATGGAGAAGGGGAAGGGGGCATATGCCAAACTGGAAATCACCACAGAGTGAGGGTTTATGTCTACATAGTGCTAACAAAGAAAACAATGCACAGTGTCGAATAACATCTAGCAAAAACATGCATGGTAGGAGTTCAGTATAGCAGCCTGAGCATGCACTTCATCAGTAGAGATGAGATCATCGAGGAGACAGATAGTGTTGTAAACCGAATGTTCGTGTCCCCCTGAAATTCACGTGCTGCAGCCCTAACCACCAGTGTGGCTGTACTTGGGGCCACTAAGGAAGTACCTTGAAATGAAGTTGTAAGAGTGGAACCCTGATCCAATGGATCAGTGTCCTCATAAGAACAGAACCCAGAGAACTCGCTCTTCCTCCCCTTCTCTGAGCATGCACTGAGGAAAAGCCAGGGAAGGACGTAATGAGAAAGCCAGCCATCTAGAAGCAAGGACTAGAGCACCAGAAACCAAATCACCTGAAACCCTGATCTTAGACTTTGAGCCTCCAGAACTGTGAGAAAATAGATTTGTTGTTTAAGCCTGTAAGTATTTTGTTATGGCAGCCTGAGCAGACTAAGGCAGATGGTCATAAGAGGGTAAATGAGGAAATGGGAATTGGAGAGTAATGAGAAAAAAACCAAGGCAGTGTAGCACCCAGGAAGCCAAGGAAAAAGAAGTCTTCATTTATTTCTTCATAAATATTTATTGAGAATCTATCTTGTGCCAGATGTTGTATTAGATCCCAAAGGTACATAATAAATAAGACACCGTCCCATCTACATAGAATGTACATTTGCAAACTAGAAATAACAGACAAATGAATAAGCCATATAGAGATCATGTTAAGTACTGTGAGGGGGTTGCAGTAAAGAGTAACCACGTACAAGGTATGTATGTCTTGAATGTTCAAGGAAGAACTCTCTGGGGAGATGACATTTAAGCTGAGACGTACAGAATGAGAATGAGCTAGCTGTGCAAAATGTTGAGGTGAGAGTTTTGTGGGCAAAGAGAACAGGAAGTGCAAAAGCAGTGGTGTCAGAAAACACTTGGGGAATTTGAGAAATGGCAGTGAGGCCACTGGGACTGGCAAGGGAGAACATGATGTAGCAACTTTGTAAAGAAGCCATATCATATTGTTCAGTCTTGTAGGCCAGCCTAAGAAGTATGGATCTATTTCTAAGACAGTGAGAAACCGCTGAATGAGTCTAAAGAACACATGACATGGCCTGATTCATGTTTTTAAATAACTCTGATTGCTATGTGAAAAAATATTTTTGAATACGAACAAGGAAAGAGGCAAAAAGACCAGTTGGGGAGCTATTTCAAATAGTACAGAAAAGAGATGACGGTGGTTTAATTTAGGACGGTTGTGTATAGATGGAGGGAAGTGACAAAATCAGATGTTTTTTGGTGGTAGAAACAGGAGAAGTGGATGATGGATTGGATGTGGGGAATTGCAGAAAGAGAAGTTTTGTTTAAGAAAATGGATGAATGCTGGTGCCAAATACCAAGATGAAGAGGAGTAGCAGAAAACCAGATTTGTGAAGAAAATCAAAAGCTCAGTTTTGGACATTGGGCTAGAGATTTAATTTTGAGAACCATTAGCATATAGAAGGCACTTAAATCTATGCCACTGAATGAGATCACTTAAGGGGAAAGTTCTGGTAGAATTGGAAAGAGGGCTAGCTCTGAGCCTTGGCAAAGGGACGCAGCAGCAGTGAAGTAAGACAAAAACCAGGAGAGTGTGACATCACAGAGCCAAGAGAAGAGAAGGTTTCAAAGAGCGTGTGTTTAGTAGCATCAAACACTGTGAGACATCAAGTGAGAGAAGGACAGAGAAGGTAGTCTTGGCAATGCATAAACTGTGGGAGACCTTGACAAAAGGAGTTTCAGTACAGGAGTGGAAATGGTCATTGGATTAGAATGTGGGATCAACAGCCTTGTGCTTACTTCTTTTTTTTTTAACATGGGACATGTTGGATATGTTGATTGGTGTGGTCCAGCAGAAAGGGTGAGAGGTATGAGGTACATGAGCTGTAGACCCAGGTCTGTGAGAACACAAGAGGGGATTAAATCCAGACAAAAGTAGAAGGATTTGCATTTGATAAGACCAGGGTAGTTCCTTCCCTGTAGCCCCAGGGCACAGGTTCTATTTGGTTAGATTTTAGAAGTTCACTTTTGATGGCTTCTGTTTCTCAGTTAAGCTCAGGGAAGAGGTGTTAAGGATGAAGAGAAGATTTGAACTAGGAAGACATACAGGAGTTCTAGGCATGACTGAATGGGCATTTGAAGTTTTGTCATGAATTTCTAGTATTATCAGTCTGCCTAGTTCTTTCCACCAATGTTCAGCTACTGATGTGCCCACAAGGAGAGGGATCTGTGGACTGGAGGTTACTATGTGGTTAAAGATCTGCAACAATGAAAGACCAGAATGAGTAATATAGAATAGGAGGTGATGGTCATAAAGTAGGATACTTAATTTTTGTTTTTTAAAGATTTTATTTATTTATTTGACAGAGACACAGCAAGAGAGAGAACACAAGCAGGGGGAGTGGGAGAGGGAGAAGCAGGCTTCCCGCCCAGCAGGGAGCCCAATGTGGGACTTGATCCCAGGACCCCGGGATCATGACTTGAGCTGAAGGCAGACGCTTAACGACTGAGCCACCCAGGCGCCCCAAGTAGGATACTTTAAATCAAGGCCAGTTGCTTTCCCGGTGATGACACATTCCAGTGCTCATGTGAGTGGGTGGCAAAGGTGGAGCGGAGGAAGAGAGTAAAGAAGGAGAGGTCAAGGAACAGAGAAGCTAAAGTTTAGTGTATTTCATCCACACGGTGCTTGCAATCACTAAGAACAATGACAGGAATTAAGATGTACAGGAAGGCAGTGAGTCAGTAGTCGAAGTCTTAAGTGAATGAGGAAAAATGATTAGGAAGATAGCTAGGAATTACCACTAAGAAGGGGTCACAGGTAGTAAAACTAGATGAGAACCCACAGAGTACCTGTTCAGCTAAGTTTATAAGGATATTGTCCTAAAGACAGTGCGGCATAGCTCTATAAAGAATAATATGTATATTATTCTTTCATCAATGATATTTCTAACAGTAACTGTCTTCATTTTTTATCACACATTCCTATCAATCAAGAATTTTGAGCATATTCATATTTATTTATAAATTACACATATATGCTACTCTAAAGATATTTGTTACAAAAGAAATTTTAAAGGATGAAAATTTAAATGAAATAAACTGTTTAAAACTATTATTTCATTTTATTGTTAATATTATAAAATCTTTTTGCTCTCACTAGAAAATTATTATTAAACACTTTACAATGGAAAACACTTTATTTTTTAAAATCCTGATTTAAATTTTGTAACTGAGTGATTTGAAGGTCCGGTACTAAGTTTAGTATATTTCAGTACATGATTTTCATGACTTTACTAATTGAATAAGAAACCTCACAAAAACATTTATATCCAAATGAAAGAAGTATATTGTTGACTGTATTTACCAAATTCTTATTTCTAATCCCATCTATGAAGTATACAAAGGTTGTCAGCAACTTTTATATGGTAGATTTTAATTTACCCTAATGTCAATCATCATTCCTAAAGCAGTTGAAAGGTATAATAATTTTATGTCTGTAACAAATGAATTTAAAACTCACTGAAATTCTTTATTTGGATAATTTTGAGTAAGTTGGAAAATTATCTTTTATTTTTTTGACAGAGATAGCAAGAGAAGGAACACAAGCAGGGGTAGTGGGAGAGGGAGAAGCAGGCTTCCCGCCCAGCAGGGAGCCCGATGTGGGACTCGATCCCAGGACCCAGGGATCATGACCTGAGCCAAAGGCAGATGCTTAACGACTGAGCCACCCAGGTGCCCCAGAAAATTATCTTTTTAAGTGTGTAAATAAGGGAGTGTTTATAGGTGCTGTACCTAATCATTTGTAGCTATGATATTGCATAAAGCTGAAAATTTTGTAAACGTTTATATTCAAAATGTTTTCCCGATAACATAAATTTCTCTCAAAAATGTTACTTTCTTTTTTCTTTTTTTGTTTCTTTTTAAGATTTTATTTATTTATTTGGAGGGTGCGCATGCATGCCAGCCGGTGGAGGGGCAGATGGAGAGGGAGAGAGCAGACTGGAAGCTGAGCACAGAGCCCCAGGCGGGACTTGATCTCACAACCCTGAGATCATGATCTGAGCCAAATCAAGAGACTAAGCTACCCAGGTGCCCCCCAAAATGTTACTTTCTTACTACTAAAATACCATTTTTTTTTTTCTTTAAGGAACTGATTAAATATAAGCCTTCCCCCACCTCCAAAAAATGCTGCTAGGTAAAATACACACTGAGACAACTCTTTTTGTAATGGAAAATGATTTACTTATCTTGGCTTCACCAGCCTCTGGGGTCTCTATGCATTTATTCCAGCAGCAACATACTCTGTGGACTTCAACCAAATTCATATGGGTACAATTTAACGGCACCTCTCTTCCAGCCCTGGGATTCGCTTTGGATGTTGAAGCATAAAATGCCACAGGACCAGAGCTCAAGAGAATTAAAGCCCCACAGGGTGAACCTTTATTTTAGTTCAGGTTCTCCAGAGAAACAGATTAATAGGATATGTGTGTATGTATGTATATATGTATGTATATGTATATTATATGTGTGTGTGTGTGTATATGTTAAAATGAGATTTACTGTAAGATATTGGCTTACGTGATACAGAGGCTAGGAGTTTCCATAAATCTGCCATTTGCAAGCTGGACACCCAGGAAAGCCAATGGTGTGGTTTGAAATCCTAAGAGTTAGAGAACCAAAGGTGTAGATTCCAGTCCAAGTCTGAAGGCCTGAGAACCAAGAGCACCAACAGTGGTAGATCAGTGTCTCTGCTCAAGCAGTCCGGTAGCTCTCTGCCTTTTTGTTGCCTTCTGGCCCTGCAGATTGTACAGTGCCCACCCACGATGGGCAGGACGGTCTGCTGTAACCATTCTACTAATTCAAATGCTAATTTCTTCCAGAAACACCTTCACAACACACCCAGAACAATGTTTAACTAGATATCTGAGCATCTGGTAGCTCACTCGAGTTGACAGATAAAATTAACCATCACAATCTTTGATTAACAGAAGGAGACCAGAAGATTATTACTTCTCCATTTCTCTTCCCAATGGACAATCAAAGCAAGATGAAGTCCTTTACACAGTCTCATGGAAGTTGAGCCCATGAGACTGAGTTGTGGCGTTTGATCCTTAAGGTTGCAAACTTGATAATGCAACTTCACAATTGCTCTCTCTCTCATTTCCTGCCATACTCCCCTTTTCTATCACTTGTAGGCCCAGAAGATTGCATTGCTAGATACAGATGTAGCACGTAAGCCTTCCCTGCAGGCTCTAAACCCAAGCTGATATGAATATGTTTTCCTGATATAAGGTATAAGCCCTCTTATTGTATAAAATCTGTTCATAGTAATACCTCCTCTAATTATAAATATTTAAGATAATATAGGAGATATAGTCATATGACCTATTCAAGAACATATAAACTACATTGTGTGGTAATACGATTTTACACAAATGTGAGTACCAGTATAAAATCTTCCAACTCTGGGACTCTTTCTTCAGTCATACCTCACATACTGTGTATGAAGTATGAATATCTGACAAAAGATCTGATTTTAGTCAGATCCATATATATGGATCACCAGTCAATACATATTTTAAACATAAGTAAAGTTTAATATCCCCATTTATCTATTGAATTGATTGTATGCACCCCTTCTTGGGGACATACATCTCACTATGGGGGCAAGTGTGCTAGAAGCTACAGTCAATACCTATATTGCAAGAATTCCCTCCAGGGTAGTGGTGAAGTTATCAGACACCTCTGCTCCACCAAGAACGGGAGAGTTATAACCCAACAGATGGGAAAATAATCATAAATTGTGAAAATTAATTTTATTTGCCTCCTGAAAAGATAGAAGGCAATGCTTTAAGGCAGAGGATCCTTTGCTTAAACAGTATTTAAATTCTTATTCAGCATTTAAAAATAAGCTAATTGTTCATTTTGAGATAAATTTTTCTGTCAAATGTTTGTATATCATCTATCACTAATTTCACATTTTAAGTATAGCTATTAATTTTGAAACTCAATTTAAAATATTTGGCATTACACATGATTTATTAGGGATTTATTTAAATTATATTTTGTCTACCAAATATGAGTCATCTCCTGCAACTTTACATTTTAGCATTTAAACTGCTATTTTTCTATTCTATAAAAAGTAATGTTATTCTGCAAATTTTAATATTTATAATTATATATACAAATACATTTTTCTGTATAACAAATTAATATGAATTAATATGTATTTAATTCATAATAAATTTGCAAACATTTGGGGAAAGTTTACTTCAGAAAATGGGCAAAATTCACAGAAAGGAAACAGTCAACAAAACCAAAAGACAACCAACAGAATAGGAGAAGATATTTGCAAATGACATATCAGATAAAGGGCTAGTATCCAAAATCTACAAAGAACTTATCAAACTCAACACCCAAAGAACAAATAATCCAAGACATGAACAGACATTTTTCCAAAGAAGACATACAAATGGCCAACAGACACATGAAA
>NC_138375.1:81067860-81085800 GCF_054177405.1 Leptonychotes weddellii | reverse complement strand
GGATATTGGAGGGGGAGACGAACCATGAGAGACTATGGACTCTGAGAAACAAACTGAGGGTTCTAGAGGGGAGGGGGTGGGGGAATGGGTTAGCCTGGTGATGGGTATTAAGGAGGGCACATATTGAATGGAGCCCTGGGTGTTACACGTGAACAATGAATCATGGAACACAAATCAAAAACTAATGATGTAATGTATGGTGACTAACATAACATAATAAAAAAAATTTAGAAAAAAAATACAAAGAAAAATGGGCAAAAATCTAACAGCTGCGTATTGGCTAAAGGTCAAAAAAATCACAGATTATGTAAGTATTGTTGTTTGAAGTTATAACTTAAATACTTGTTATAAGAAAGTGTATTAAAAAGTTTGAAGGGGATGCCTGCGTGGCTCAGTTGGTTGAGCGTCTGCCCTCGGCTCAGGTCATGATCCTCAGGTCCTGGGGTAGACCCCAGCATTGGGCTCCCTGCTCAGAGGGAAGTTTGCTTCTCCCTCTGCCACTCCCCCTGCTCATGCTCTCTCTATCTTTCTCTCTCTCAAATAATAAAATCTTAAAAAAAAAAAAGTTTGACGGACACCTGGGTGGCTCAGTAGGTTAAGGGTCTAACTCTTGATTTCCACTCAGGTCATGATCTCAGGATCGGGAGATAGGGCCCCATGGGGGGCTCTGTACTGGGTGCAGAGCCTGCTTAGGATTCTCTCTCTCCTTCTCCCTTAGTTCCTTCACCCACTCATGTGTGCTCTCTCTCTCTCAAAAAAAAAAAAAAGTTTGATGTCTAACTTGAGAATAATTGTATATCAACAGATATTTCACACATAACCTCCAATTAGCAGGAATGTTGTGTAGATCTTTAAAAAAATCATTTTGTTCACTTCACATCCGTCCAGTCTGATTCCCCTAATGCAGCCAGTTATAGTATTGTTTTTACTAGTAATATATTATTTACTATAACATTTATATTAACTCCAGGAAAGATGGTTCCAAATTAGGGCACTCTCTTAGCGTGGGTTCCCAAGAAAGCATAGCCTGGCAACATCTTATATGCTATTATTTCATCATAGATTCCAATCCCAGGAAAGCAAGAATGAGAAAAAAGGGGTATGAGGCAGGGGTGTGTTAGGAAGAGTGCATTATCCAGTTGTCACTGTTTGCTATCAAGCCAAACTGATTACTTGTCAAAGGACTGTCTTCTAAGAGGCTATATAAATTATTATTTCTCCAGACAGTCCATAAGAGAAGAAGGGAGAAGAATTTACATGCCAGCTCTTATTTCCCATTGAAAAAAGTTCTCTCCTGCCATTCCAAGTTGGACATACCTGGGTTCTGAGTGGGTTCTATAGCCTCTCATGATTCAGAGGCAACAAGGAAGTCCTGAAGAAGGTGAGAAGCAAACGACACAGCCATGAGGAAATGTGCTGTTGCATTAGAGCCCTAAGAAACTGGTTACCTAAATGTAGCAGAACATAGCCTATGCAGTGTTAATTACAATAGTGGTGACTGGATTGAAATAAGAATGTCTGAGGAGGGCGCCTGGGTGGCTCAGTGGTTAAGCGTCTGCCTTCGGCTCAGGTAGTGATCCCGGGGTCCCGGGATCCAGTCCCACATCGGGCTCCCTGCTGGGCGGAACGCCTGCTTCTCCCTCTCCCACTCCCCCTGCTTGCGTTCCTGCTCTCGCTATCTCTCTCTCTGTCAAATAAATAAAATCTTTAAAAAAAAAAAAAAAAAGAATGAGGAAATACCTAAGAGTTGTCTGATATAGTCATCAACTGTATATAATTTTTCCCCTCACCTAAAATTAATTGCAAAATTAACACAGACTTATTATTGAAAAATTGATTATTTTAGGGGCACCTGGGTGGCTCAGTCGTTAGGCATCTGCCTTCGGCTCAGGTCATGATCCCAGGGTCCTGGGATCGAGCCCCGTATCGGGTTCCCTGCTCCACGGGAAGCCTGCTTCTCCCTCTCCCTCTCCCCCTGCTTGTGTTCCCTCTCTCACTGTGTCTCTCTCTGTCAAATAAATAAATAAAATCTGAAAAAAAGAAAGAAAAATTGATTATTTTAGAAAGGAACATACAACCAAAAGTTACTGTTTCTATTTTGTTGAATTCTTTTCCAAAATTGTAGTTTGTTTCTTTTTATTACTCACATAATGGATATCTGACTTTTTCTAAAATTATTTACTTAATATATATAAGCACACAATCTCATTGTAAAATTTCAAAAAAAAAAAAAAGAAGAAGAAATATATAGAGTTACAAGTGAAGAATCAACCTTTACATCTCAAGCCTTCCTGCCCCAAACCCTTACCCTTGTCAGGAGTAATAGTTGGATGTAAAATTCAGCCAGATCATTTTGTGATTATACATATGCAGTTTTATAGATATGCATATATAAATGTGAATATATATAGCATATAATTTATATATTTTGTTTTTACATAAGTGGGATTATGTGTACAGGTATTTTACCATGACCTACATTATACATTTAATTAGGTCTTGGATATATTTCCATGAAATATGCCAATCTTTTGAAGTTTTAAAGTATTACATCATATGAATACATGTGAATTTCAGTCCCTGTTTAATGAATATTTCAGTAGTTTTCATTTTTTCACCATTGCAAACAAATTTTAATAAACATCTTATACATGTGTCTTCATATATATATTATTATTTAACAGTATGGGTTCTGGAGACAAATCTCCTGTGTTCTAATTCCAGCCGGGCCACTTCCTTACTGTGTGACCTTGGAAAAGTAGAAAACCTCCCTAGTCCTTAGTTTCTTCATTTGTAAAATAATAATAGTATTCCCTTCATAGATTCTTGTTGTGAAAATAAGTGTTGAGGATTCAGAAAATTCCCACACACAGCAAGCAAACAATTCATGTTAGCTATTATTATGTGCAGGTATTTCTGTAGATATATTTCTTAGGTGGGATTGATAAAAGGTATATGCATAATACATTTGTATGGATGCTGACAAGTTACCCTAAAAGAAGGCAATACTTATTTTAACTGCCATTAACAGTGTATGAGACTGCCCGTGTCCATACATCTTATCCACATTGGACATTATCAAACTTTAAATTTTTGTCAATATAATGAGCAAAAAGATTTTTTATTTTGCATATTCCTCGTTACTAGAAAATGTGCTCTTATTTTCATAGTTATTAGTCATTTGTATAGTCATTGCTATTTCTTCTATGAATTGCTTGTTCGTATCCTTTGCTCATTTTCAAGTTGGGTCATCTTGTTTATTTGTGGATACTTCTTACATAATATAGATATTAAAATCTGATATGTATCATGTAGTCAGTGCTTTAAGTTTTTTATGATTTACTTTGTCTTGCAAAAATTTTAAATTTTATACACTCAAAATTACTAATATCTCTATTATCTGGTTTCTGAGTCTGACTTAGTAAGGATTTCCCTACATAAGGTTATGAAAAATATATTTTCTTCTAAAATATTTAAATTCATTGGCTTCATTTAATGCTGGTTCGTCTTGAAATTTTTCTGTGTATGGGAAAAAATAGCTTCAGGAGTTTTTATCCTCTCTCATTGATCTATTCATATACTCATGTAACAATTTCACATTCTGTTTTGTCTTCACTGTCTCTTTAATTTTTAAAATAATTCTTTTATTTTTATTAAAATGACACATTCTCAATATAAAAAGTTTAAGTAATAAGGAAAGTAGAAATAAAAACATCACCTCAATTCCCACCTCAAAATCCCAACAAATTTTCATTGAGCACCTATTTTGTGCCAGGCACTGCTCTAGAAACTAAAGATCTAGCAGTGAACAAACCCAATAAATTTTCCTGCCCTGGTGCTTAGATTTTAGAGGGTCATAAATCATATTTTACGTTGGGGTAAATATCACCCCAGACATCCCTTTACACAAATATACAGTTGAAAGGATAGTTGGATACAGAAAATATGTTACAATGGGATTACACAGGCTAATTCAAATAAAGTTAATTTCAGTGGCATTTAACAAAGATGAAAGGTCCTAATGTGGCTAAAAGAAGAATCAATGCATTAATGTTTCTTGATCTCCAAAGATATTAAGGGCTTCTTTTTAAATCACTCTAGCTTGAGGAACTATTATTAAAATCATTGAGTTTGAAGTCACTGTGGGTTTTTTAAATTTCATGTGTCAAGTTTAGTCATTGTTGATTGACTGCCTAGTAAAAAACAGAGGAAACCAGCATGCTTAGAAGCTTCCTCTTGTCTCCCTTTTATCACTTCCCAATTCCTATTGGTGTTTACTTCACTTCATCAACTTGAATAATATCTATGCTCTATCCTCTGACATAATACCACATTGTTTAGTTTTAGTTCTGTTTATATAGTTATTACATTCACTAGAGTTCTTTAACCACAGTCTCCCCATTCCTGAGTTTTATTTTGATTAAATATTTTTGTTTGTCTGGATTTAATTGAACTGCAACTCTTTCCTGGATCTCCAGCTTACCAGCCTATCCTGCAGATCTGGACTTACCAAGCCTCCACACTAACATGAGCCAATTCCTTTAAAGTCTTCCCATTGGGTTGCCTGGGTGGCTCAGTCATTAAGCGTCTGCCTTAGGCTCAGATCATGATTCCAGACTCCTGGGATCGAGCCCCGCATCGGGCCCCCTGCTCCGCGGGAAGGCTGCTTCTCCCTCTCCCACTCCCCCTGCTTGTGTTCCGTCTCTCTCTGTCAAATAAATAAAATCTTTAAAAAAAAAAATAGTCTCTTTCTTTTATTCTACTGTAGAAATATACAGAAATGTGTTACTCATTCACCCATTAAGGACAATTAGATTGTTTCCAGTGTTTCATGACCTATGTGGCAGCAGGGGCCGTGTGCATATCTCTCTATGCACATGTGCAAAATTTCCTACAGGACATAGAAGTAGGTATGGAATTCCCAATTTTTAGGATAAGAACATGTTCAGCTTCACTATATATTGACAAATTGCTCACCCATGTGGTTTTGTCAAGGAGAATTGCATTCAGCTGCAAGCGTAAAAGAACCTAACTACTACAACTGATAACGTTTGCAATTCTCTTTGTCTTTCCTCCATGGTAACAGAATAGTTGCTGCAGCTTCAGCTCAGCTATTGAGTATATTCATTTTTTAGTATAAATCGGAAAGAAGGGTGGACAGGGATAGAGACGGCTAAAGTTTTCACAGGAACCCCCCCCGCCCCGCCGCCCCGAGTGTTTTGTGTCTCATTGGTCAGAAAAGTTTCATATGGAGCGCCTATCTGCAAGCACAGCTGAGGGGGATGGGACAAGATGGGAATTAGACAAGTCATGAGACATCATTTGGAACCCAGCTTTTTTTGTCCTGTACAAAATTGGACTTCTGTTCTTTAGGAAGAAAGGCGGATGGATATTGGAGAGGCAGCTAACAGTGTCTGATATAGCAGTTGTACAAATTTCGGCTCCTTTTAGCAGACTTTCTGTTTTTGTGTTTTGTGGTGTGTGTGTGTGTGTGTGTGTGTGTTACATGTTAACACATTAAGGGTCTGGTGGGGGTTTTTTCAGTCATTTCAAGTTTTATCTATCTGTTCTGTGTTATATGTAAACCCAATTGTTCACATCGGCATTTTCCTACTACTAAAATAGGCATTTTTTCCTATTTATTAGCCATCTGGGTCTCCTCTTCTGTGAACTGTATTTATGTTTTGTCCTCTTTTGCTGTTCTTCATCTGTCTGAGGAGCTCTTTGTATAATCTAGACATGAAGCATTTTATTAGCTGTATACATTGGTAAATATTTTCTCCCAGTCTGTGACTTCTCTTTTAATTTTATTTTGATGTCTTTTATGGAATAGAGATTTTTAATTTTAATATTATCAAGTTGACAATATTTATCTTTTGTGCCTGGTTTATGAAATCCTTCCCTCCCCTGAATTCCCAAATTCTCCTATGTTGCTCTAAAAGTTTTAAAGTTTTGCTCTTTTCCTTTAAATTTCATTCATTTGGAATATATCCTTATAAATAGTTTGAGGCAGCCATTTTATGTTTTTAATATGTGCCTAATTGTACCCGCATCAGTTTTTTGAGTTGTCTGGTCTTTTTGCACTGAATTGTAATGTCGTGCCTGTCATACTCCAAGTTCTCACATATGTGGGCTTGTTCCTGTCTCTGAGTTTTGTTTTTTTAGTCTATTAATTTATTCCTAAAATAACAGCACAGTTTTATTAATATATCTTTGGAATATCAGTATCTGGTAGGGAAATATCAGTGACACTGATTTATTCATTGCTCAGAATAATGTTAAGGCATATGTCAGTCTCATTACCTGCTGGCATACAGATACTCTGTTGATACTGGTACCTTGCTCTTGCATGCAGGAAACTTGCCTAACTCTCATGTTAATTCCTGTTGTTTGGGTGTAGATATTACTGGATTCTCTATGCAAATAATCTTCAGATAATAAGTATATGAGTCTCCCTAATCTATACAACTGTTATTTCTTTCTTATTTTATTTCATTGGTTAGAAACTCCAGAGTAATGATGGTTATTGGTGGAATAATAGGCATTATTTGCCTAATATGAATGAGGATTTTATAATGCTCAAACATTATTCCTGGGATAAACCACCCTTGACCATAACATGTTTTTTTTAAAATACTCATTTGATTCAGTTTGTCAACACTTTAAGATATTTGCATGTATACTCATAAGGGTGGTTAAACCTATAATTTTTCTCTTGTTTTTCTACTTTTAGTATACAGAATACACTGATTTTATAAAAGTTGTTGTATAATTTGCTTCTTTTTCTATTTTTTTTATCATATTTTGTGGAAAAGAGGGATTTTTCTGTCCTTTGAAGTATTGGTAGAACCTGCTTCTAAGAGTGTCTGCGCTTGGAGCCTTTATTTTGGATAGCTTTTTGCCTACTGATTCAATTTCTGATTGTTTTATCCTCAGATAGAGGTTACTCTTCTCAAGTTAATTTAGGTCATTTAAATTTGTATCGAGAATTTTCCATTTGTGTTTTAAAATTTATTTTTATAAAATTTTAATAATTTTCTTATGATTTTTGATATTTTAATTTGTACCATATCTATAATTATTTTATTTTCATTCCTGATACTATTTACCAGTGCCCTCTCCTTGCATTACTGATCAGTCTTTCTGAGGACTATTTTATTAATCTTTGGGAAGACCCAAGTTTTGGTTTATTGAACAATGCAGTTAATCAAGGACCCAATCATCTTTCTTCTTGTGACACACAGTCTTCATCATGTGGTCTCCAAGATCACCCCAGGCAGGCAACAGGAAATGGAGGATGGAGCAAATAAATAGTCTTTGTGTCTCAAGACTAGAAGTGGCATAGATCACTTCTGTCCACATGACTTCAACCCAACTGTAAGACTTCTGAGACATGCATTTTACTCTTATTTCTACATGCAGAATATACTCATCACCTCCCCAGAGAGACAATGGAAAGTTCCTTCCAGTCAGTGCATTCAGCTCAAAGTCCAAGATATCCAAGGAATGTGCAGTCTTCCCCAATATGTGAATATTTGGCTTGTTCTGAAATGGAATCCTATGAACTGAAGACACAACTTATTTTTACCACCACTCCCAAACATGCATACACACATCTAATATAAAATAATGGATCATGAACTGAATTAACTATAATAAAAACTCTGATCAGTAAGAGGAAAAATGGAAGGCATATAGCATAGCTAATGCATATCCATCTTCAACAAATTTCCAAAATCACTGCAGAATGGGGAGAAAGTCTGAAAAGACACAAATCGAAAGAGTTAACATGCCAGCCTAGAAATGGCAAATAACTTTTGGACATATTCCAATGGCTAAAAGTCAACTCTGTGATTCTAATAAAATTATAAGAAGCCTATGAAAGTATTCTAGTTGTGTGCCAAAAAAGAAGAGGAGAAAATGGATATTGATCAGCTCTAGCAGTCCTTGTCCTCATGGTAAATTGATCATTTTATCATTAAGTAATCAACTTTTTTAATCCTGATAATGATATTGCTATAAAGTGTTTTTTCTAATATCAGTATTACTCTGACAGATTTATTTTGGTTGGATTTTTTGTGTAACTGTTTTTATTCATTACTTTTATTCCATTACTTTCAGTCTTTTGAGATTATTATATTTTAGGTGTGATTCTTGAAAAAATATAGCTTAAACTTAGATTTTAAATCCAATAAAATCCAATCTGAGAATCTCTGTATTTTTCAGGATAATTTAATCCATTTTCATTTTCACAAGTTTCATGCTGGGAAACAAATATCTTCAAAGGATAAAACTATCACTCAAGATTTATTATGAAATAAAGACATTTTTTTTTTTTTCAGAAAAAGTCAGAAGGTTTACTATTTGCAGATCCTCCTTAAGAGAACTGCTAAAGTATGTGGGATGCAAAAGCATTGTCTGTGTGAAAACAAAAAAAAAGGTTTTAATCTAATTAAATACTGAAAAAAAAATGACTAATTTTGGGGTGCTTAAAAACAAGAAGGACCTAAATACAATATAATTAAAGATGGGAGTGGGATACCAAGCTTAAACTATTTCAAACTTGAATTTGGAGAGAATTGGATAGAAATATTTGTGGGAAATATGGGCTATGGAATTAGATTTGGTAACTACTAATAAAGAGTGAAGAAAATCACAGGAGTATTATTGGATGAAGCACTTCCTCTAGTTGGACATGAATCTAACTCTAGTTAATACAACCAGGTAGGCTAACAGCTCTAATGGAAGTACTCAAAGTATACAATGGCTCAAACACAGTAACTATTTTTCTCACACATAAATAGCCCAAGAGAGCTGCAGGTTAGTGGCTGGAGCTGGAAAGGATTCTGCTTCATGCAGTCATTCATGGGCCCAGGCTGAAGAAATAACTTCTTCCAAAAATAACTTTCAGGGTCACCCTGATCATGTGAAAAGGAAAGGACTATGTCTGAGTGTGTTATTCCTTTCTCAGTGCATTATGGAGGCACATGTTGCTAATATGTCTCAATGTATCATCCATACATATCATCCATAATGAGGCATATCAACACCATGTGCATCCTGCCATGATGCACTGAGAAGGGCACAACACCACCTCTATGGTAATCTTGCCAAAAATCCCTACCCTAAATGTAACCATGAGGAAACATCAGCCAAACACAAACTGAGACACGTTCTTCAAAATACCTAACCAGCACTCTTCAAAAGTGCCAGGGTCATGAAAGACAAGGAAAGACTGAGGAACTCCCAGATTGGAGGAGACCAAGGAGACATGACAACTAAATGCAATGTGTGATCAGTTGGTGACATTTGAGTAAGATCTATAGATTAGTTATAATTTTCTCAGTATTAATTTCCTGCTCTACAATTGTCCTGTGGTAAGATGTTAACATGTGAACTAGATAGATGAAGTAAATACAGAAACTCTTTGTAATATTTAATAACTTCTATAATCCTGAATTTTTTTTCACTACATCAAAAACTAATGATGTGATGTATGGTGATTAACATAACAATAAAAAAGAAAAAAAGAAAAAAACGAAAGATTTTAAAAAGAAATGAGTAAGTAAATAGTCTCATTATGTTTTCACGTAGATGGACGGACAGCTGTTGTTATCAGAGATAAAAAGGATTGTGAAGACCACACAGGTACCACTACTCTTTTTGTTTTTCATCTTATACATAAAGTATCATTAGATTAGCTTCATCAGTATAAATTTATTTATAACTAGAGTGCCCCCTACCCTTTTTAGAGAATGGTGAACATATACATTTGTGCTTGCATCAGATTACAGACCCCCAAAAAGTTGGTTCCTCTTCACCACCTTTTTCAAATTTACCCCTCCTATCCTTCCCCAGTTAACTTGCCAGTTTGTGGGAACTACCTTAAGCATAATGAAATCAATCAAAAGGACACTCCTTTTAAGGTCCATCAGATTCCCGTTGTTTTGTGGTTGCTCCTTTCGATTTCCTTAATTTGAGACAAAGAAATTCAAGCAAAGAAATTTCTATGAAACAGTACAAACCATTTGCAACTTTTAGAAAGTAAGTGAGTACAGGGTAGTGTTGTTGTTTTTCTTTTAAATAATGCTAACCCCTGCTCTCCTAAGACTGCAGGCAAACTATGGGCTGTCTATATATTAAGATGCTAAGTGGCATTTCCCTGAGAGCCACTCTCTCCTGACTGTTCCATCCGTCAAAAGATTTAGAAGACTTAGCTCTTGTTCCTGATCTGCCACTTAGGAACTATGAATTTTGGAAAACTAATTTCTGTCTATATCTCTGTAAAATGGGGATAACAAGAACTGCTTTGTCCCACCAGGATGTTATAAAGTAGAGATGAGATGAAATATATAAAAATTTCATAAATCCTTATACAGATTACATTTTTACATGATCACTAATGGTCTTAGGATCCGAGTGACAGGGTCTGACCCAGGGTGTTTTCTTATTTCTGACATTACCTCATGCTCTGGGCCATGGTTGTTGACCTTCAGGGCACTGTGCCAGAGATACCTTTCTGTGTTTTTATTCCGTTCCTGGTTTCCTGCTAGGATATTTTTTTTACTTTTGTTTTTTAGTACAATTTCATTCTTTAGCAAGTGCATTTCAGTTTGTTGTGATTTTTATTTTTTTATGTAACAGATTTTGGTCATTTATAAATCTATTTTAAATTTGTAGATCAATTCACTTCAAAATGATTAATTTAAAAGACTAGTAGAAATGCTCAAAAGGTGCTTTTTCCTTTGTAAAAAAAGAAAGAAAGAAATCCATTGCTGCATCTTAGTTATTAAAAAGTGTTTTTTGGCAAAATTTTGTTAATATGAAGAGAAAACATTATAATGAAGGAAACAACTTAAATTTCAACATGTGATCAATGGTAATGAATAACAGTGTGTATATAAATCTAATGATAATAATGTAATGAAAAAATATATGAAAAACATTAAGTTTTCCATGTTCACATATGTTCCTTTATTTTCAGATCACTGCTGTAGAGTTACTGGTTTACTCAGACTTTCCCTAGGAAACAGTCACCATCTGCCTGATTAGTCTGTTTCCTTGGTATCCTGCCCATTCTAGCTATTTAAGTTTCTGCTCTATTTCAAGAAATGCACTCATTAGGACGGTCACATCTGTTATCATTTGAAAAGAAATACACATATTCATAAAACATATAATAGAACCTTGATATTTTATTAGCTATAAACAGGAAAGGTCTCCTTTCAACTACCTTACCCTTAAATGCTAATAAAGGATGGTGTGTTCTTTAAGGTCCCTCCCTCAAATTCCATGAATCTAAAATAAAAAAGGAGTGCTCAAGTGGTAAAACTATAACTTATACATTTTCATTATATACATGTTTATATGAAAAAAACACCATCTATTAAAAATAGTTAACTGAATACTAGAAGAGAATAATAAATATGAAACAGATATATTAGCCTATCCTGGTGACTTTATATCTGGATATTTTCTAAATGTCCTGAAACAACAGGATACTAAGATCTTACATATAATTTTTTTCCCTAAACTTTCTAGAATGTTTGCTCCATGTGGACTGGTGTATATATATATATATATATATATTTTTTTTTTTTTTCCTCTAACATGTCCAAGTAATGAGACACATAATAAATAGCTAACTCTTAGGTAGAATTCTAAGAGGGCCCTCCAAGATTCCTGGCCCCTGATGTAGGTATATCTTCGCCACTATTCACTCAAATACTAATCTATGTATTACTATGAAGGGATTTTACAGATGCAATTAATGTCCCTAATTTGTTGACCTTAAGATAGGGGGACCATCCTGGTGGGCCTGACCTGATCATATGAATCTTTAAAAACAGAGTTTTCTCTGCTGCTCATAGAATAAGTCAGAGAGACACATCCTGACTGGTCTAGAAGAATGTAACACGCAGGTTGTGAATAAAGGCCATGTGGCAGGGAACAATGGGCAGCCTCTAGAAGCTAAAAGCAGCCCTCAACTGAGGGCCAGCAAGAAAGCAGGGACCTCAGTCCTGCAGCCACAGAGAACTGAATTCTGCCAACAACCTGGATGAGCTTGGATGAGAACCTGAGCCCCATATAAGAAGTACAGCCCCAGCTAACACCTCCGTTTTAGCTCGATGAGACTGAGCAGAGAATTCAGTCATGTCATGCCTGGACTTCTACAAAACTATGAGTCAATAAGTTTTTGTTGTTTTAAGCTGCTACATTTGTGATAATGTGTGATACAGCAGTAGAAAACTAATATATTGCCCTACAGTAGAAATTTAGTATTTGTGGAAGAAATGAATAAAATTTGGGGGCACCTGGGTGGCTCAGTCATTAAGCGTCTGCCTTCAGCTCAGGTCATGATCCCAGGGTCCTGATATCGAGCCCCGCATTGGGCTCCCTGCTCAGCAGGAAGCCTGCTTCTCCCTCTCCCGCTCTGCCTGCTTGTGTTTCCTCTCTCATGTGTCTCTCTCTGTCAAATAAATAAATAAAATGTTAAAAAAAAAAGAAATGAATAAAATTTTGATATGCTACATAGTAAGGGTAAGATAATTTTATAAAAAGGGCAAGCGTAAGACCATGTAGATAAATAGAGAGTGAAGCCAACTCGAGACTATGACTGGCCTTCATACTGCTACCTCTCTACGTCACCCTTATCCCCTAAGTTCAATGCACTATGGCAGCAGCTCACTCCAAGCTGTAACCATGCTGGAGTGTGAGGAGACCATAGCTAGAGCTGTAGCCAGACAAGGCAGCATACTCACCACAAAATTCTTGTGATTTTAGAACGAAGTTCTTGATTTTTAATAACCACACATCTTGTCTTATTCATATACACTTATGTGATGTGAATTTGTCATCTTTAAATAGAAAATAAATCCTAAAATTAAAATATAAATGACAATGCAAGGAAAAAACATGTATAATAATAAGTATATCTCCATTAATATTTTACATTTAAATGAAAGAAGCTTAGAGCAAATAAGTCTACAATCCCATCTCAAATCTATTTTGAATATAGTTGAACTATAACTTTTATATATATTTGTAGTATGTGAAACAGGATTTATTTCATTTAGAATAACTATACTATTAAATTTAAGGTTGAATTTGCAATCAGTATTTTGGAGGTTTACCCTATCTCCTTTTCAAATATGGCATATCAAATTGGATAAGATTCAAGTAAATACACAGTCCATCTTAGAAATCAGTAAAGTTTCAAAGAGCCATCAACAAAAGTTTGACCATAAGTTGTTAGAAAGAAACTAAATCAGTGTTGGGTGGCTTGATGTTACATGTAAAATGAGGTTACAGGAACAGAGTGGATTTTAAAAGATGATACATAGCACTTTTTTTTTTTTTGATACACAGCACTTTTTAAATATTATTGGCTTCTCTAGTATTATAGGAAATTGATACCTGTTGGTCTGGACAGTATTTATTTATATACCACTACTTTTCAAAAAGGATTTGAGGGGAAAAGATAAGTCATTCATAAAGTAAAGTTGAATAAACATAAATAAAAAATTGGAAATGATGAAAAGAAGCCAAATTATGCATTTCAATGTCTAATATAGTTGTTATAATTGAGCATTAAATTTAGCTCTGGCTAAATATGTTGCAAATAAGGAGGTATACTATTAAGACATTATTAAAGAAAAAATATAAGTGATCTTAAAAGTTCACTGTGATCTGGCCACTCCTGTGATTTCTTTCGTTTTTTTAATCAAGCAAGAGGATATATCACCCTTGGCAGGTATATTTTGGGCAACTTTACAGGTAGCAATTAGGAAAAGAAGTCAAGGAACATGTTATGAAAGTAACAAAATGATAGAATAAGAAATGTTAATAAAACACCAAGGCAGAAAGAATTGTTAAAAAACATTCTGATGGGGGTATGGTTCACGTAATCCTGCCTAATATGAACACCAGAAAATTATCTCAATTGAATTATTTAATTATAACAGTAAATACCTGGCTGAGTTCTTTAATTGTGATTTTTATAAAGGAAAAAGAATCTGTTAAGAATTTCTGAAGCTAGGGGCACCTGGGTGGCTCAGTTGTTAAGCGTCTGCCTTCGGCTCAGGTCATGATCCCGGGGTCCTGGGATCGAGCCCCGCATTGGGCTCCCTGCTCAGCGGGAAGCCTGCTTCTCCCTCTCCCACTCCCCCTGCTTGTGTACCCTCTCTCGCTGTCTCTCTCTCTGTCAAATAAATAAATAAAATCTTAAAAAAAAAAAAAGAATTTCTGAAGCTCTATAGAAGTTCATGTAAGTATACATGTAATATATATTTAATTTAATGTTATATATTAATTTAGTGTAATATATAATATATATTTAATTTAGTATTATATGTACAAATGAATTACCAACTTCAATAAAAAAATACTTAAAACCCATCATTAAGGACAACTAAAGAATAATTTCTATTCTGGTCTTCTCTGAATTTCTCTTTTTTGTACATGTATGCATTGATTCACTTGTGGTTAATTCCCTAGCTTGATAATACCTCTCATTATGCAGATAGTCATACTGCTTTGATTTTATTAAAATAATCTTAATAACTGAAGTAAGAGTGTGTGGGCTGTAACATGAGCTGTTATTCAGTCTATACCTACCATTATGCCCTATTGTTTTGATTGGTTGTTACCCATGCATTACTAGTAGTCAAATTTTTGACTATAGTCACCTAGATATTAGTATCTTCAAATAAACCTGGCCTACAAAGGCAGGTTATGAAAATAATATAGCAAATATGAAAGTATTTTGAAAAAAAATTTAAAATATCATTTGAAACAAGGTATAATCAATATTGAATTTAAATGTATTATGTTGTCCCTAGTACCAGAAAGCTTACCTTTCCCATTGAGGGAATATAACATTAAAGCAGCTTAAATCAAAGAGATCATAAAAGGAAACCAAAACATTCCTAGGATAATATCAGAACAAAGTGAACATAAAAGCAAGAAGCATTGCTAGAGACAAAGAGGGAAATTTTATAACAATAAAGAGATTAATCAACCAGGAGAATATCATAATGCAAGATTTGAATGCACCTAATCATATAGTTTTAAAATATGTAAAGCAAAAAGTGGGGTGCCTAGGTGGCTCAGTCAGTTAGGCATCTGACTCTTGATCTCATTCCAGGTCTTGATCTCAGGGTCATAAGTTCAAGCCCCACACTGGGCTCCATGCTGGGTGGAGCCTACTTAAAACAAAAATATATATAAAGCAAAAAGTGATAAATCTCTAAGAAGAAGTACATAAAACCACAGGCATAATAGGGTTCTTTAACAAACCTCTCTCAAAAACCAATAAAACTAGTAGACAAAATATCACAATGGATATAGAAAATTTAAACAAGACAATGAACAAACTTGAACTAACCAGCATAGATAGAATACTACATCCAACATTAGAATACAAATTCTTTTCAAGTACCTATGCAATAAAAATAAATAAAAGGCTCAAAGATCAGAAATAAAGAAATAGAACTGCTATTTGCAGATAATATGGTCGTGTACATAGAATATCCAAAAGACTACATACCAAAATCAATCCCAGATGAATTGTTGAGCTAAATGTGAAAGGTAAATTATAGTAAAGGTAAATTATAAAGCTTCTAGGGGCGCCTGGGTGGCTCAGTTGTTAAGCATCTGCCTTTGGCTCAGATCATGATATCGGGGTCCTGTGATCGAGCCCTGCATTGGGCTCCCTGCTCAGTGGGAAGCCTGCTTCTCCCTCTCCCACTCTCCCTGCTTGTGTTCCTTCTCTCGCTGTGTCTCTCTCTGTCAAATAAATAAATAAAATCTTTAAAAAAAAACTATAAAGCTTCTAGAATAAAACATAAAAGAATATCTTTATGTCTTTGGAGCAGGCAAAGCTTTCTTAAAAGGGACACAAAAAGCTATAAACTAAAAGGAAACAAAAAGATATATTGGCCTACATTAAAGTTAAAAATTTCTATTTATCAGAAGACACCATTAAAAAAGTAAAAAGGCAAACTATAGGAATGGAAAATATATTTGTTTATAGTTAACAAATAACTCATATCCATAATATATAACGACCTCAGACAAGTAAAAAAAAAAAATGACTGATAATCCAAAAGGTAAAGATTTATTTATTATTTGAGAGAGAGAGAGCATGAAGGGGAGGCAGGGGAAGAGAGAGAGGGAGAGAAAGAGAATCCCAAGCACTCCCCACTGAGCACAGAACCCGACCCGGGGACTGGATCTTATGACCCTGAGATCATGGCCTGAACCAAAAGCAAGAGTTGGATGCTTAACCGACTGAGCCACCCAGGCATCCTGTGACTAAAAATATTATGAATCAAAGTATATGATTAATAAATATTGAAGAGAAGCTTATGGTTTGTCAGTGATAATTAATCTTCTAATAAGATGTACTAAAACATTAAAATGATAATAATCAAGAAGCAATTTAGCTACTAATCCATGACAGAGGCCATTAAAGTCTAAGATTTGGATAATTACAAAGAAATACATAACCTAGGGTCACCAGTGTCTAAAAATTCAAAAATAAGATGTGATATTAACATTTAATATATAAGATAAAGAACGTGGTGGTTTCTAATAAAATTATAGGTGATGTGTGAGTTTTCCATTGCTGCATAAAAATTATAAATTTAGCAGCTTAAAAACAGCACAAATTTATTATGTCACAGTTTCCATGGGTCACGAGTCCAGGTACAGGTTAACTGAGTCTTGAACTCAGGCTCTCACCAGGTTGATATTAAGGTGTCAGTTGGAGCTATGATCACTTCTGAAGATTTGGGGTCTTTCAAGCTCACCGATTATTGGCAGAATTCATTTTCTTACTACTACAAAACTGAATTCCTTGCTTTTTTGCTGGCTGCCAACAGGGGACGGTTTGCAGCTTCTAGAGGCTGCCCACCATTCCCTAACCCGTGGCCCTCTCCACAATATGGCAATTCCTCAAGACCAACAGGAGAATCTGTCCTTTTAGTTGGCTTAGATGAAGTCTTATATGACATAACCTAATCAAGGGTGTGACTATCCCATCATAATCACAGGTCCCGCCCATATTCAAGGTGAGAGGATTCTGCAGGGCTTGTACACAAAGGAATGGGGACTTGGGGGGTCATTTTTGAATCCTCATCCCCACAGGTGCATGTTGGTCATATGTAAATTCCCAACATAAGGAACATATTTAAGTAATGTAAAAAACAACTCTGTTATAGTATGAAGATTAGAAAAAATGTGAGAGAGATATTTAAAAGGAGGAAGAGGAAGAAAAATTGTGATAACCCAGTGTTAAAAATTACAGAGATAGGGGCACCTGGGTGGCTCAGTCCGTTAAGCGCCTGCCTTTGACTCAGATCATGATCCCAGGGTCCTGGGATCGAGCCCCACATTAGGCTCCCTGCTCAGTGGGAAGCCTACTTCTCCCTCTCCTGCTCGCCCTGTTTGTGCTCTCTCTCTCTCTCTCTGTCAAATAAATAAATAAAAATCCTTAAAAAAAATAAAAAAAAATTAGAGATAAAGCAATGTAAACACAACACTGCATACATTTAATATTATCGTGCTAAAGTATAATTTACAATTTAAAAATAGAGGGGCACCTGGGTGGTTCAGTCTGTTAAGCATCTGCCTTCAGCTCAGGTCATGAACCCGGAATCCGGGGATCAGCCCCGAGTCAGGCTCCCTGCTCAGTGGGAAGCCTGCTTCTAGCTCTCCCTCTGCTGCTCACCCTGCTTATGCTCTTTCTGCCAAATAAAATAATAAAATCTTTTTTTTTTAAATTTTATTATGTTATGTTAGTCACCATACAATACATCATTGGTTTTTGATGTGGTGATCCACGATCCATTGTTTTCATATAACCCCCAGTGCTCCATGTATTACGTGCCCTCCTTAATACCCATCACCGGGCTAACCAATCCCCCCTCCCCCCTCCCC
>NC_138375.1:80939529-81067360 GCF_054177405.1 Leptonychotes weddellii | reverse complement strand
AATATGGATTCCAAAATCCTCAACAAAATCCTAGCTAATAGGATCCAACAATACATTAAAAAGATCATCCACCATGACCAAGTGGGATTTATCCCCGGGATGCAAAGGTGGTTCAACATTTGCAAATCAATCAAAATAATAAAATCTTAAAAAATTCATTAGAGACGGAGAAAAACCATGAGAGACTCTTAACTATAGGAAACAAACTGGGGGTTGCCGAGGGGTGCTGGAGGGGTGGATGGGGTAATTGGGTGACGGGCATAAGGAAGGCATGTGATGTGATGTGCACTGGGTGTTATACGCAACTGATGAATTATTGAACACTACATCTGAAACTAATGATGTACTATATGTTGGCTAATTGAATTTAAATAAAATAAAATAAATAAAATCTTTAAAAAATTAAAAATAGAAACCCATTTGGATTACCAGTATTTTTACTTTTTACACTAAAATACTTCATTTTAAGAGAACCCATGCAAGAATTTTACTGAATTTTTCTGGTATTTTACAAAAAATCGGATAACTCTAGAAATCATTTGCCAAAAAATATGAATTATATTGTAGCTAACATACCTGTGAAACATAAGCTGTTATTGAACTTGTTTGATAACTACAAGCATGTACACATACCTTAGGGCTTAAATTGGATTCAACATTTCTAAAATAAAATGCAACATTTTCTTCCCTGAAACAACTCTTCCTTCCTAATTGTCTATTTTTATTCATGGCATCACCATCCTCCCAGTCACTAATAATAGAAACTTCAAAGTCATCTTCCATGCCCTTCCCTACCATATTGCTATAACAAATAGAGTCACAAAGTTTAATATCATTCCCCTCATTCATTAAATAAACATTTACTAAGGGCCTGCTGTCTTTAGGTACCATGCCAGGCGCCAAAACTGCCACAACGAGTAAGTCACCAGTGGTTTTACAATGTTTCCTGTAATTTCCATTCTCACTGCACCTGCTTTATATCAAAAACTTAACTAGTTGTCCTGCCTCCTTATATCTAGTTCATTCTGCATACTACTGTCAGATGAATCATTCGTTCATTCTTTCATGAGCACCCCTATTAAGCCGTGATCTAAATCCTATGACAATAGCAGTGAATAAGACAGCTGAAGCCTCCAGCCTCTGAAGCATATTTTCTAGTGCAAGAAGGAAGATACATATATAAAAGAGCATTTCATATAATATCTTGGAGTGGCAAGTATCCTATAAAGTCATTTTCCCCATGTCACTGTCTCAATTTTCATTTGCTCCTAATGCTTAAAATATAAGTCCTTGACATTCAGAGCCATCCTCAATGTGCTTTTTCCTCCTTTTGACAAAGGACCCTCTTGTTAGGCTAGCCTTCTCAGTTCTTCATTTTGCTGTTTCCATGTTCATGCCTATCTTTTTTCCCTCTCTTCTGGCTATCTTCTTCCCCCGCTACCTAATTCTACCTAGTTATTCTCACATTTGCTGTCAAGTCTTTCCTGACTAATTCAAACTGAGGTGCTTTCCCTCTTCTGAACTTCCCATAATACTTCTTATCTGTAACCATTGGGCTTTTTTTAAAAACCACATATTTTCTGGTAATATAGTCAACTGCTTTTTTGCAAGTATGTATGTGTTTCATATTTCCACCAGATCCCCAGGTTATTTAGGGCAAAAACTGTCTATTTTCTATCTCAGTATCTTCAATACTAGTTCAACAAAGATATGGATAAACTTTTCCTTCTTTAGAATTAATCTCCTATTCAATGTAGTTTGTTTAGACAGTGGTTATTCTTAAATAATGAAACCATTTTATATACTATTTTTTCCTCAAAAAGGGAAGAGTACTTCATGTAAAAAAATTATAACCATGAATACAAAAAAAATGAAAAGTTTTTGAAAAAAAGTATTGATAAATTCCTACTGAAACTCTACAAAAATAACAAGACATCTGTGGCCAACCTATTTTTGTTCTCCAGAGTACACTCTTTCTAGAGTTTTGTAATCTTCAAAGCACCATGGCTTTGACACTGTGGTCACTCACCCCATGGTAACTATCTGTATCAAGCACTAACCATACTCCAAGCCCTGTGCTGGGCATTTTATATAAATATTAATCTTCAAATATTACCCTCATCCTGTGATAGCCACTAATATCTTCATTTCACTTAGAAAAAGGCAGACTTTCATTACCAGCAATATGGCAATCTATATCTGAAAAACCTCCAAAAAAGACACATAACAAATCCTAGTAAAATAAAACAAACATCCTTTACCTGCATAGCTGAGCTTGCCGGAAAGTAAAGGAAATCCCTAGAGATCAAATGTGAAGAAAAAACTAAAAATTAGAGCTAAAAGTGTGAATTGATGGTAGAGTTGTCTTAGGTTGGGGCATGGGAGGTATTCTCATTTGTTGTAAGCATAGACATATGGGGAGGCAAGGCTTGGATGAGGTAAGAGCAGGATTAGAACTGAGACCCTTTGTAAACAGATGGCCTCACTGCAATCCAGCAAAAGGAAGTAGAAAAAAATTAACCCTATAACACCAAAGACAGAAAAGCTTGTCATCACACTGCATTCTGGGTCAGAAAACAAAGTCTCCTCAGAATTTGCCTTAGGACAACATTTAGATTTGAGATTAGTATTTCTCTCTAGGGTCTAGAAACTTTTAAGCCAAGAAACTCTCAGCCTCAGTGCCAACTTCTTGACTTTTATTCAGCTAAGGCCTACATTCTTCTCCCTGTTGTCCATTAATATCAAAGCCAATAATATTCATGGGGAGAAATGCAAAGCAAACACCAAATCAGTCTATAAAGTGATTCTCTTTATCTTTGGTAATATTCTTTGCTGTAAAGTTTATTTTGTCTGCTATTAATATAGCCATGCCAACATTCTTATGGATAACATCGGCATGGTATATCATTTTCTGTCCTTTTATCTTTACATTTCATAATTTATTTATTTTTTTTGTAGATAATACATAGTTAGGCCTTAATTTTTTGTCCAATCTGTCCAATCTTTACCTTTTAATTAGCATGTTAGATGTGAGGAGACTGTCTACCGATCTCTGGAGTTCTCTCTCTCTGCAGCTCTCCTTGATATTCTGATTTGTAATCTCTAGCTTCCTTGGTCTTCCACATTCCCAATTCCATTTTTTCACCTCAAAAAGACTACTGGGCCTTTTCTGTGTGCCCTTTCCCTGGAAACCCTCCTAATCATGGAGCTTACCTCATTTATTTCCCATCTCGGAAGGACCATTGCCCTCTTTGCTTAATGTGTGTTGTCTTTAAAAGCTGTTGTTTCATATATTTTGTCCAGAATTTTAGTTGTTTCAGGTGAGAGGGTAAATATAGTCCCCATTACTCCATCTTGCCCAGATGTGAAAGTACAAACCATTCTAGAAGGACATCATTCAGGATTGTTGCAAATAAAGCTCTGATTTAAATGCACTGACAATCCATAATTACGAAATACATGAGAAAATCATCCATCATCAGTTTAAGTCAACAAACAACAAACAGCATGCTTAGACCCCAAGAACTTTAGAAAGTACAATTATTAGATACTGACTTCAGCATAAGTATTTCAAATGATTCAAGATTTAAAAAACTTAGAAAAACAAATGACATTCTCAAACAGTATCAGGTAATTTTGAAAAAAAAATACCAAATGGAACTTCTAGAACTAAAAAATATAATCATTGAATTTACATATGTAGAAATAGAAGCCATTAAGTTTGATTTGCCTAAAATCACCTGCCTTGTACGTGGTGGATCTGGAACACAAGCTGTTCTAGGTAAAAACAATGCCTGTGATCTTTTTACCAATACTGTATCTGAATTTAGTGGAAAAATGAATAAGCTATGAGGGTTTCCAACATAGTCTTCTCCCAGTCTTTGATTTAACATCAGCTAATATTTGAGTCACTGATAATAAAAGTAACTTAACATCTTTCTAAATAGTGACCTTAAGAAGCAGCATCAACACACATGCTTTAGGCTAACGTAAGTGAAGCTCATTTTATTGAACTGAAAGTTGAATAAAACTGGGCCTATTTCAACTTCAGATAGATTTATGTCAACTTAGAAACACATCCAAAATAAATACAGATGTGACTCTAAAAGCATAGGATGCATATTCCAATCACTCTTCAAAACTTCATAAAACCCTTCTTTATACATCTTCTTTTCCCTGAAATTCCTTGCTCTCCCTGCCAGCCAAAACAATACAAACAATAACAAAATACAATTCCCTTCCCCACCTTCATATTGTTTTTCCTCTTATCTATTCCTTCTGTTTGCAATTTCTTTGTTATTTAAAATGACTCATTTTATATTCCAGTTCTTCTCATTTACATCTTTGTGACATATTTGAAAACAATATTGATTTTTTATGTATCCTGGTCCCTTTCAGCCACTGTCTATTTTTTTTATTTTTTCTTTTCTTTTCTTTTTTTTGGGGGGCGGATTATAGAGGGTGATGAAGATGAGAATAAACATGATGTAACATTTAGCTTCAATGACCTACAAGAGGGATCTGGCTTGGGAAGAAACCATACCACATTCACCAACATTTTCTCTTGTTCTTTTAATTACATTTTTGCAGAACTGAATATTGATAAAAAATGAAGCTATAAGATTAGAAAAATTTGAGAATTCAATACAAATGTGGCTTTAATGAACATCAAGCTGTTTCCTTCCTCATTTCAAATCAAAGAATATTTGAATCTTAGAATTGAAATGGAAATCAGAGGATAGATATATATGAGTATATTATATAATTAATATAATATGATATTTAATCTCATTTATATTTGTTAATTAATTAATTTGGGTCCTTAATAATCTAAATGCCATACTGTTTATATTTTAGATTCTAAATTTGCCTGAATAGCTCAAAATGATAGTGAAGAGAAAGACCCTTTGTTCACAAAAGAAATAATAAATAGCTACAAAGCTGTGACATAATGTCCTAAAAGTTGGGGTGTGATGTTGACTCATAACAACTAGTCAGCCACACTCATGGAGTGATGTAATACAACGTTAGTCTAATTGGAAAAACATTGTTTTCAAGAACGTTTGATAGTTTTCTTCAGATTCATTTTCTATTACATTTTGAAGATTTTGTCCTGTTCTCCTTTCAGGCTTTTCCTTCCTCTTAGATGGACAAGGGTTATTTCCAAATGCTTAGGAAATGATAACTTTTATTTCCAGGTGTTAGTTGATGTGAATGAATCCCTCTGAAGTGAGCCCTCCTCACCTCTTGCTGAAAGCTCCTCCCCCATTGTTCTAAGAATCTTTATACAAAGTAAGGCATAAATGACTAATAAATATTTAAAATATCATTCTTTTCATTATGGAGCTTTTCAAATGTACATAAAAGCAGAATGAATAGGATGATAAACCTCCAAGTACCATCATCACCCATCTTCAACAAGTATTCATGTTTGCCAGTTTTGTAAAAAATTATCTTTTCTCAAATCTATTAATAAGGGTTCATATTATTTTAAAGGGAATCTTCCTGTAAACTTAGGCTCCTAACCTAGATCATAACTATGAATGGTTGTATTCTATTTCTATCTGTAAAGAGAATCATGATCCATTCAGAGGAAAAGGGGATATATGAAGCATATCTCCTCTACAGAAAGCAAGAAGTGATTCCTTCCTTTGTTAAAAATACAGGATTTAATTACAAAAGATCTCTGTTTAGCTTTTAAAAAGTGTAGGGCCAGAAATCTCTTTGACACCCAAACAATTTTCAACAAAATTTTGGATAAATCATCATATTTCACATATATTTATGGAAGTTTCTTTTTTCCTCCTTGGTATTTTCACTCTAAAGTGGATGTTTACATAAAGTGGAGGAAGGAAGAGGTATTTCTAGCAGGTTGTTCTTGATCTCCCATTATTCTAACTTTTAAATATAATAGAAGCTTTCCCTGAATGCCAAAGATAATTAAAATACGAGAGTCCTAACGTTACTTCCTCCTTTTAATAATACCTCACTCTGAGAATCAAAAATGCTTTAAACCAGGGTAACTGTGTAATGGGAAAAAAGTAAAGACAATGACTAAGTGTATGAAAGGATGAAGTTATATTTAGAGGAAAGAAAAAAAAGGTGGATGACTATTTCACTCCTTATACCAAAATAAATTCCAAGTAAGTTAAAGATTTAAACAACCTAAAACTGGAAACCATAAAAACACAAGAAGATAACTGGAAGAATTTCTAAAATTGGTGCAATAATGAAGGTCTTTTTAACTGTGACACAAATCCTGAAACCATAAAGGAACCCAAGTGGATCGTAGGTCATGTTGAGTTGCAAGGGTGACTGGGAAATTAAGTGTTTGCTAAAGGGGAACAGGATTGCTAAAGAGTGGCTTGGAACAGTTGGGATTCATTGCTCAGGCTAGAATCATTGCTATCCTAAACAAAATCAAGATTCAGGTAGCAAGAAAGGAGGTAGGAGGAGGTTCATGGATAAACAACTAACAAGATCTGCCATAATCACGGTGTTCTTTTCCTACAGAATCCATAAATCTTGTCATAGCATTGCCTGATTTTATCTTCTCCTAACATTTTCTTTTAATTAAAGAAGTAAAAATAAATGCTGACATATCAAAAATTAAACAAAAATATAAATTATGAAATATCTTCTGTAACAGAACATAAGACTAATATAAAGTTTTTAAAAATAAGTACTGTTGCTATAACATGGAACAACAGAATAGTCTTAAAGAAAATATTTATCTAGTCTATATAAAATGAAATAAAATGTTAATATTTTATCAACTTATCAAAAAGAAAATATCAAATCAATTTTAAAAATAATAATTACTATAAGGGACAGCAAATTGTTTTAGATGAAAATGAATCACAAATTTTTAGCCCTTTAATAAATGTCAGAACTTTTCTTCATATCAGATGAATGATATAATATAAAGCCTATATAGTTACAGAATATAGAAAAAAATAATAATACATACAACCACATAATCTTCCAAAACTTATTTAATTAGGTAAATCTATTCCTGTAATGTTATGATAATTGGTTTAGTAGAACATTTAAAAAAGCTGAACATACTATATCATCTAAGAATGAAGATTATATAAAGCAGCATATTGTCCATGATCTCAGTCAGAAAGCTCAGGAAATAAGATCATCAATACATAATGCATTTAAGAAACTTCAGGCCAAAATCATCTCATGCCTTGGTGAATGCCAAGTCTTAGAAGACTGAGTATTTTACTTGAGTAAAGCACAATTTTAAATAAATCAAGCTATATGCATAGGTCATAAATTTTTAACTGACCAGGAAAATAACATGGCACTGTATTTTTGTTTTTTGTATTTTTGTTTTTTGTATTTTTGTATTTTGTATTTTTGGTTTTTCTAATAATAAAAAAATCCTTGATATGTTTTTCTAGTTGGTTCAAACATTTCCAAAGTATAGAAATTTAATGGATATCCTTTTTATTAGCCAAGACATAAAAAAATATTTATACTAAGTAACAAAGTACAGATTCAGAAACCCTCATCAGCTTTAAGATTTGTTATAAGGCAAATGAGGAATGGCAAAACTGAAAATAGAAAATCAATTCAAATACCTCAGTCCAAGAGAACAGATTCCCATCCCAAACAAAAACCTAATTATCTATGCTATCTATCGTGACTGTTCAAATTCTGTCTATAAATTAATGCATTTTGACCTAGCTATGGCTGTGTAGACAGTTTATCTAGATAATTCAAATTTTAAAGCCTTTTTGTTCTTCAATAATCTTCATGATCTTATGGAAGATAGTTTTGGTTATTTCCAAATGGTAGCAAAAGCTAATTTATAATTCAGATTCTAGGCTATATAAACTTGTAGCATTCTTTGATCTATTAGCATAATCCTAAATCACCATTACTTTTCACTGTATTTGATTTTGTTAGAGACCTTTTGCCTTTATTAGTCAACTTTGCTTCAGTAACAAATGATCCCAGAAGTGTGTTACTTAAAATAACAATGACTTATTCCTTGCTCACATTTATGTTTATCAACAAGTTTGCCTATGGTTTTGCTCCAGTGTATCTTCTTATTCTGGGACCTTGACTGAAGGAATAGTTTTTGCATAGAACATTCCTTCCTCTCTTCCTTCTTTCCTTCCTTCCTTCCTTCCTTCCTTTGAGAGAGAGAGAGAGAGTGCAAGCACACATGTGAGCCTGGTGGGGGGTAGGGTGGGCGAGGAGCAGGGGGTGAGGGAGAGGGACAAGCAGACTCTGCACTGAGCACAGAGCCCAATGAAGGGATCAATCCCAGAACCCTGAGATCACGACCTGAACTGAAACCAAGAGTTGGACACCCAACCGACTGAGCCTCCCAGGCACCCCTACAACATTCTATTCTAATGGCAATGGGAAAGAGAAAATTATTGGCAGAAATATCCAGTGGTGTAAGTCATTTCTGTTTATGTATCATTGGCCAAAGCAAATCACATGGCCAAACCTGACAATGCGGCTAGAAAGTATACTCCATTGACAGGTAGGCACTACAAGTCACATGGTAATATGTGGGTACATATAATCTTCTTACAGATAAGCAGAGAGCAACTCGTGATGAGTACAATCTACCAGTGCTATCTTAGACTTAATATATTACAGTCAATAAAAAAGCAAAGAACCAAAAAACCTCTGTCTTCTTTGCTTCTCACATCCAGTCAGTTACAAATTCCTTTCAATTCCTAACCCCAGTTGACTCTGAGTATGGTTTGAATGGAAGTCAATTTGAGAAGGACCTGTGATCCAAGTTAAGTTAGATAATACTAAAAGGGAACATGGTTGCTTTAAATGGGCTCCAATAAAAAGCTTAATAAAAATTATGTTTTAGGGACGCCTGGGTGGCTCAGTCGTTAAGCGTCTGCCTTCGGCTCAGGTCATGATCCCAGGGTCCTGGGATCGAGTCCCGCATTGGGCTCCCTGCTCCTTGGGAGCCTGCTTCTCCCTCTGCCTCTCTCTCTCTCTCTGTCTCTCATGAATAAATAAATAAAATCTTTAAAAAAAAATTATGTCTTAGTCTACTGAAAGAACTTACAGATGTGATCATGGATTCCCTGATAAGTTGGATGTGTTATTGTAATAATTACAAGAGAAACCAGAAGGTAGATGTTGGATACATGTTCTGACTAGAAGAGTACTGTGATATAGTGTGACTTTGGCAAGTAGTTTAAACTTTTAGAAACTTTGGTTTTCTTATTTACTGAATGGAAATAGTAATATCTAGTCCATAATGTCACAGGATTAAATGAGATGAGATGACATATAACACAGAATAGAATTTTAAATATTAACTCTTTCATCTATTAAAAAAATTTTTTTTACAGACATGCTGAATACACCAGTGCCTAACAAAACTTTAGAAAACATTATTAACCAGTTGTTTTGACTGTGGAATGAGAGACAATGATTAGTTATGATCATCAAGAAGAATTTCATAACAAGACATACCAAGCTCTCCTTTATTTTATTTTTTATAAAGTTGTTAAATTGATAGAAAAAAATGCTATAGACATTCTTTTTGAAATTATCAAGGCATTTTTCAAAATCACTTATAAGACACATAGGAATAAGATAAATGTAGGCTGAGAGGATTTTTTGCTTGTTTAGCAAATATACCTAAATAGTATTAAATAATGGATTCACGTCCACATAGAGGGGTTACTAGTTTTGTACTTGTTCTGTTCATTGTATTACTGATTTAGATTTGAGTGATAATATATATGATTTGCTTTTCACATAATCAGGCAATGAATCAGTCTCCAGAGAAACAGAAACAATAGGAGATAGATAGATAGATAGCTATAGATAGATAGATAGATAGACCTCTCTATCTATAATCTATCTATAGATAGATAGACCTCTCTATCTATAATCTATCTATAGATAGATAGACCTCTCTATCTATAATCTATCTACAGATATCTATCTCTCTCTATAGAGATAGACATATAGATATAAGTACATATCTCATGAGAGAGAGATTTTTATTTTAAGGAATTTGCTTATACAGTTGTAGAGCTGGCAAATTTGAAATCTCAGGCCAGCAAACTGGAAACTTCGTAGGAGTTGACACTACAATCTCGAGGCAAAATGTCTTCTCCCAGGAAATGTCACTTTATGTTCTTAAAGCCTTCAACTGATTGGATGAGGACCAGGCACCTTATTGATGGTAATCCCCTTTACTTATAGTTAACTATTAACCACATCTTCAGAATACCTTCACAGGCACACCTAGATAGTATTTGATTAAATAACTGGCTAGTATAGACTAGCCAAGCTGATACATAATATTAACCATCACAGATACCAAAAAGGTGGAAGAAATAGTCAATATATTGTATTACATAATGTGGATTTTTTAAAAAAAAGCTTGAAAGCTTGAAATATTAAACCCAAACTTAAAGAATGCACCAGATTCAATACTGAGTTGTATAGAATGTAGCAGGGGGGAGACTTGACGAATAATCATAGGGAAATATTTCAATGATAATTGTTGTAAATGCAATGTTTTTCAAAAGCGGGATATGAATTTCCAAAAATTCTAGCTCCTCCCTTCTTCCTTCCTTTTTTATCTGTTCTTCTTTCCTTCCACAGAGATTTATTGAGCACTTACCATGTGGCAGATACTGCCCTAGGCAAGTGGAATATAGCAGTTAATATAGGCAGAAATCCTGTCCTCATGAAGCTTATAATCTATTTGTGGAGGTAGACAATAAACAAGTAAACAAACAAAAATATGCCATAACTTCAGGCACTGAAAAGCACTAAGAAAAATCAAACAGTGTAAGTGGAAGGTTTTTGTGGTTGGAGTGGTCAGTGAAGAACTTTATGAGGACATGATATTTGAGCAGTCTTCAATGAAGGGAAGAAGTAAACCAGGCAAAAGTCCACTGAAGAGTATTTCATACAGAGGGTATAATAAGTCTAAAGGCTCTGAGATAGTGGGATTCTTGGTATATTCAGGAAACAGGCAGACATTCAGTGTAACCAGACAATAGTTGAGAGGTGGAGGTGTGTGGTAGGGTCTGAGGTTTAAGAGAGGCAGAGGCCAAGTCAGGCCTTATAGATCATGGGAAGAATTTTGCATATTATTACGTGTGATGGGAGGATTTTAAAAAGGAATGTGAAGTGATTTGATTTGCATTTTAAAAAGGTCATTCTAGCTAATGTGTGTAGAATAAACAAGAGGAGGAAAAGTGGAAGCTGGAAGACTGCTATACAGTTCTATTATAGAAGTTGAGGTAAGAGATGGTGGCTTAGACTGGGGTGGTCGCAATTAAGATTGAAAGCAATGAAATATAGGATATATTTTGAAGGCAGAGCTGAGAGGATGCACTGATAAATTAAATGTGAGATGTGACAGAAAGAGGAATTGATGTTATCTAGGTATCTAGCCACTAAGGGAATGGTTGATACCATTTACTACATGCGGATTCTGGGGGAAGTTTTGTGTGTAGTAAATTCAAGACTTTTTTTGTTGAAGATAAGATATTCAGATGGAGATGCCAAGGGACAGTTTGGGCTAAGAGGAGAGGCTGGGGTTGGAGATAATAATTTTGGAGTCATCTGCATATATATGGTATTCAAAGTCATGAATCTGGATCAAATTATCTAGAAAGAGCAGTAGATAGGGAAGAAAGCCAAGGATACTCCCAACATTTAGAATTTAGGAAAATGGCTTGGAGGACTTATTAGTTATCTTCAAGTATTTTAAGGGCTCTGTGTTTAACATAAATATAGAAACATGAACTAGGACCAGTGTGAGGACGTCACCAGGAGCACATTTCTGCTCAATAAAGGGAACCACTTTCTAACACAGTTAATGCCATATCTTATGAACATCAAATCACTGAAAATATTCACATTTTTACCAAGTGACAGACTTCTCTAGAAAGACCTTTTGTATTGGGTAGGACTTATACTAGATGAACTCCAATGTCCCTTTCAAGATCTAAGACTTAATTTAATGTTCATCCTTAGATTTTTGTTACCATGATGGTCTTCCTTATTCAGCTATCTTCAGCAGCTGCCTATTTGCCTGAAGATGAAATCTAAATGCCTCTGATTAGCTTTTTAAAACTTCCATAACTTTGCCCTAACTTACAACTTAACCTTCATCTTGCTTTCTGGTTATGAATTCACCTCTCTAGTAAGGATGGCTACTTCCTTTTTTACCACAGAAAAAATGTTCGTCTTGTCTTCCCACCTTTCCTTATCTCCTTGCCTGGGAGATCCAGTCCTCTTTTACTACTAAAGGAGATAAAGTTAAATAGAAGCTCAAAAAAAAAAAAGAAAAGAAAAGCTATGACCTTTTTTCTAGGGCACAAACTATTTGACTCTTCTGAACTACCATTGCAGTACTATAACATGTTAACAATTATATATTGAATGTATGTAATGTTAGTATATGTTAACAATTATATATTGAATTTTACATTGTAATATATTATTATGTTACTATTTCATAAGTGCATATCTCATCCTCTCAACAAGACTTATCTATTGTAGTGGATACAATTTATTGAGCTCCTATTTTGTTCCATTATCTCGGTATCTCAAATCCTCATAAAAACCTCCTAAAGGTGGGTTTAAAAGCTGTCAGTACCCCACCCATGTTCCTTTGTCATTCCTATGTCACCCATTCTAGTGCAAGGTCATGGAATCTACCTGATGACTAGGAATTCTCTCACCTGTGAGCATGGGACATCTCAGAAGTGTAGGGGTTAAAGAATCTCCGAGCAGTCTTCACCCTAGATGGAAGGGAGTTGGAGAATAAGTGCTCCTAGCTTCTTGGGATCACCTTCCAAATAACTTACAATCCAAATCTAATACTGGGATCTGCTTCTGGACGAATCCAACCTAAGTCAACAGATATTGCTATCTATACATATAATAGATGCAAAAGTTGAGACTCAGAGAAGTTAAGTAACTTGACCAGGGTTATAGAGCTAGCAGTGGCAGCGGAGGGATTTAAATCCAGTCTATCTGTCCCAGCATCCCAGCTTTAGGGCTGATACACTGTCTGCATTATTATACCGTAACACTCTGTGAACACTCAACAAAGACTCTGTTGAATGACTGTAAAACCATAAAGATTCCAAGTCATTTAGTTTTTCTTTCCCTAATATAATTTATTTTAGTATTAGATGCTGCATTTATTTATGTGGCTAGTTGATGAAACATCTGCCTCTCTCCAAACTGTATGCTCCATGATGGGACGCTTGAGTGGCTCAGTCAGTTAAGTGGCTGCCTTTGGCCCAGGTCATGATACCAGGATCCTGGGAGCAAGTCCCACATCAGGCTCCTTGCTCAGCAGGGAGACTGCTTCTCCCTCTCTCTCCCTCTGCTTGTGCTCTCTCTGTCAAATAAATAAAATCTTAAAAGTAAATAAATAAATAAAATTAAAAAAATAAAAACAAACTGTATGCTCCGTGAAAGCAAAGACCACGCCTATTTTGGCTCATCACTATTTCCCTGGCACTTAATAAATATTTTAAGTGGAAGCAAGGAAGTAGTGGAAGCCACAAATAAGCAGGAATTATGAGATAGAGAGGCATGAAGAGAGGTGGTTGATACGGGAAGTATAATCAGAATCAGTAGAAGCAGTGACTATGTTCGGCAGAGAAACAGAATACAGCAGTGACGGTGACTGAGCACTTGAGTCATGGGAATGATGCTGCCACTGAAGGAGATAATAACATGGTCCCCATTCTTCAGGCATTACCACAAGCATTCCTGTTAGTTCCCTAGAGCTGCTTCTGGGCCCTGAACAATGAAGATATTACAGTTCCCTATGAGGCTAGACATTTTATTGTGGGACAGTTTTTTTGTCCTACCATACTTCCCCAGGCATCCTTATAATAAACCTCCATTACTTGAGGTGAATTGACCACACCTTTGGAACTCAAAAGCTTACAGATCTGTTAACTGAGAATAATAGTATTGTCAAACTTTTTCAGAGTTGTGAAAAAGATAATGCATGAGAAAGCACTTGGACAACTTTAACATTTTCTATAAATACAAGGCATGAATACTGAACCACTTTTAATAAAGTAAAACATACTTGGGGCGCCTAGGTGTCTCAGTCAGTTAAGTGTCTGCCTTCGGCTCAGGTCATGATCTTGGGGTCCTGGGATCGAGCCCTGCATCTGGCTCCCTGCTCAGCGGGAAGTCTACTTCTCCCTCTCCCTCTTCTTCTCCTTCTGCCTGCTGCTTCACCTGCTTGTGCTGTCTATCAAATAAATAAAATCTTAAAGAAAAAAAAAGTAAAACATACTATCACATTATTTCTTCAAAAATGCTATTTTAATATTCATAGTTTTTTCTTAATTTTTTCCATTGGTTATGAATAAGCTCTTTTATGTCCAATGCATAATCACCTTTGCTTCTATTCTATAATCTAGATCAAAACACATGTTTAAAAAAAGACAGGAAATATGTTTGATATCAAGCAATAAATGGAGAATCTTAGAAAACCACTCCCTCTGGTTAGCATTGCTCCAGGGATAATACACATTACTGGGAAATGATGAGTTCTTGTTCCAGCTATACCATGATTAATACTGAAGAAGCCTCTTAGCCAGTTGTGCTAAATAAAGTTAGTAGGTCATAGAGTAGGATAAATTAAATATAAAATGGCTTACGTGTAACAAATAACATACCAGAATACCTTTATTTAACAGAAATAAAGTTCTTCATCACAGAGGTTTTCAAACCCTGGGATAGTAGGTACTGTCCTTGCCAACTCCATACCCCTTTGACACTCACCTTTTCTGTGCATGTAATGGCCTTTCACTGCAAACACCAGTTAACTCTCTACTTGAGGGCTTTCTCTAGCCCTGGGAGACAATTAGCTTGGATAGAGAGCAGGGTAGAGGGGTTGGAAAGGAGATACTCTTAGGAGTAGCCCTCAATCAATGACAAATGGGAGCTGATGAGTGAAAACCAGTTTCTTTGTCCCTCAGGTGTGACAACTCTCGGGTGCATTCTGTGTTGTGTCCCAAGGCTCCCTAGTGGGCTTGAGCCCCAGTTGCTCACAGCAGTAACCTCATTAACACATCTTGTATTAGCTTCCTTCCCTTCCCTACTCTCTTTCTGAAATTTCCTGTGATCACCTCCCAAATAAATGACTTACCACTCAAGTCTTATTCAGAGTCTGCTTCTGGAGAAGCCCAGACTAAGATACCTTGTCAGCAAACCAATGCCAATTTTTAATAAATCTGTGGGAAAATGAAAAAGGACACAATATTTGATGCACTTTTCATGAAGTTGAATTTATGTAATCAAAAGACTTTTTATTGAAATTAATTCCTTCCCCCTTTTTTTCTCTTTCCCTACCCCTCCTTTCCTTCTGCCTGGAAATATCCTTTCCTTTTATGAAATAGAGTGGTAGGAAATAGTAGTTAATAACAACAACAAAACCAAAAGTCAGCAACTTCGTAACAATTTAATAGTCTCTCAATTTTTGTTGAAGCTTTAGTAATCTGTAAAATTCAGAAATCTGGAAATCACTGCTATCCTATGTGTTATATTTCATTGTTATCTTAACAACTAGATAAAGAATGAAGAGAAAGTTAAAAAATAAAAAAGTGTTGTGTTAACAGGTGAAGTTGAAAATCTCTTCAAAGGAACATGAATTGAGAAATAATTATAGTTAGAAATATCTAAGAAAGGTCATTATAGTTTTGTAATGTTACATTACTCACAACTTCTGATGTATTTAAAATTCTCACCTTATTTTATCTATAATTAACTCAAGGCCACATTTAAGCCTTTCATTGTGTAGTTATTTTAAAGACTATTAAAGAAGACTGTGTATTTGATGTGCTAACTGAATTTAGAGATAGAGGGGTTACCAGTAGATTTTCACATAGACCTAAGGATGCAACCTGAATTAGAGATTTTGCAGAACTTCTAAAGTGAAGAGGCCAAAGATTAGTTGGATTCCGTGATTGTGCTTCAGGTGGTAAAATGTGGCTGACACAGGCAAAGTATAGGAGTATAACGATGAAGAACACATGGACCAGAGTCTTGCTCATCCTGACTCTCTCATTTCCCTTGCCCTGAAACCATTCCATTTCCTTTTTTCTTTTACTTCTCTCACAGAGCACCATCATGTGAAGGAACCAAGGTATAGTCAGGAAATACAGAAATGTTTTTGATCAGAGGAAAATGATAGGCAAAGAAAAAAAGGATTAGAAATAATGAAGGCAGAGAATTTCTGATAAAGAATAATGAAAAATCAACAAAATAAAGATAGAATAAGAATAAACTAATAAAAAATAAAGACATTTGTCAACTCTTCTTTCAAGAGAAAAAATATTTAGAACCAACTGCTCTAAGCTCCTTTAGCCATCAGAAGAGGGCTCTGATAATTTCCTTTGAAGTTTATTTTACAGCCTTAGAGATAATACTATTACTTAATTTCTTCACAGTGTTTATAATTTTCATAAATCTTATTTAGTTATTATACCACATACTGTAATCTCTGCAGAGCTATTTACTTTTTCATTAAAATAATTTCCTTTAACCTGTATCTCCTCAATGTTATTTTCTTAAAACATCTCCCTAATAAGGAAATGTGTGCTCTTGAGGACTTTAAGATGAGGTTAGCAAATGCAGTAGGAATATTAGGGGTTAGGAGTAAAAGCTTCTTTTCAAGATTTTTTGGGTCACTGAAACCTTTTGATATTATTTAGATGAATTTGGAAGACTATTTGTATAGCTGAGTATGTACTAGGGCATGAGACACAATTTGGGATTCTTCAAACACAGCTGTAAGCTCTTTATCACTTCTTGCTTAGTTTTCCCCTCAGAAACAACGCATATATTTGTTCTAAGCCCCTTGAGGTTCTTTAAAATTGTATTACTGCCTAGAATTACCTTTTCACACACTGAGGTATCAAAACTGAAAAAATATGTTGGAATGTATTACATTCATACTTAAGTTGTCAATAAAATCAGAATGAGCCAAATTAATTTTTTTAAATTAAAAATGTTCAGATTCTTTTCACCCATAAGTCTTTGCCCAGCACTTTTGATGATTTGTTTTTCATTAAATACTGTATTTAATTCAATATCTGGATAAATTGTCTTTTCTTTTCTTTTCAATATTTTATTTATTTATTTGACAGAGAGAGAGAGATAGTGAGAGCAGGAACACAAGCAGGGGGAGTGGGAGAGGGGGAAGCAGGCTTCCCGCTGAGCAGGGAGCCCGATGCAGGGCTGGATCCCAGGATCATGACCTGAGCTGAAGGCAGACGCTTAACAACTGAGCCACCCAGGTACCCCTAGATAAATTTTCTAAAGTCATAGATATCAAAGATTGTTTTACTCAAGGTAAAGGCTATTTTGAATTTTCCTCTTTTTTTTGTATATTGTTCTGTTTTTCAGTACCTCCTTGTTTAATATTATCTGTGAATTTAATTAACAGACTGTTTACTTCCCTTTGTTAACTGATGTTACATAACACCACATCTAACACCAATTTCTGCAGAATCTCTGTAATGCCTCTCTCCACATAGATTTTTCATAGTTTTTTTTTTTTTTAAACTGTTTTTCAGTTTTTGACTCATGAAACTTGAAGGAGTTTGACTCATGAAAGTTCAAGGAGTCAGGAAATATAGGGCTTGGAAGAAGAGAAAAAGAAACAGTTTCTTTTTGAAACTAGCAGGAGAAAAGAGAACATGAGACTATAAATGAGAGAAGGACAGAAGGTCAAGGTGAGTAAAAAAGAAAAAAAGGCAACAGACAAAAAATGAGGTATAAACATATAACCCTTTAAAAAAATAAAATGTCACTAAGAGAGAAGACTGACTTGAGATTCAGGAAGCACACAAGGAATAGTAAAGATCAAAGCCTAGATCTGTCCGATAAAAGCAGTATATATTTGGAAGTACCTTATGAAAAATAAGTGGTAATCTCTTTAGATAAAAAGGACAGTACAACTCTAAGATTGAATATATGGTAAGATATTGGTATTAGGGGGGCGCCTGGGTGGCTCAGTTATTGGGTGTCTGCCTTTGGCTCAGGTCTTGATCCCAGTGTCCTGAGATCTAGTGTCCTGGAATCGAGCCCTGCATTGGGCTCCCTGCTCAGCGGGGAGCCTGCTTCTCCTTCTCCCACTCCCCCTGCTTGTGTTCCCTCTCTTGCTATATCTCTCTCTGTCAAATAAATGAATAAAATCTTAAAAAAAAAAAGATATTGGTATTAGGTTGATATATGGACAGACATAGTAGGTTTTTTTCGTACTAGTTGAGCAATTGATGTCCAAAGACATGAGCTGATCTAATCCAGAATTTGCTAAAAGAATGGAGACCTGTTCAAAGCCATTGGCACGGATGCCCAGCACTGGTCTAGGCAGTAGGATAGACCACATGTTGTATTTGCAGTGTAGGTTTGTAGATACATACACCTAAAAGGAACTAGAAAACAATATAATTCAGTACATAATTGGTGTTGGACTGCATTAAATATTGGCCTTTATTTGCTAAAGAATTTTCAAGAGGGGAAAGAAGGCAATTCTGCAAATTAGGAAGCATAGAGAAGATGTGTGAGCACTCAGAGATCAGTGATAAGAGTTGGTGATAACCTGCCAGGCCAGTGTCCTACATTCAAGGCTGATGATGGTAAATTGGGGTGGGAGTGTTGGGAGGACTGGGATGCTAATGCACTGTGGTTTTCAACCACAGGCTACAAGAAAATTTTTGGGAGTGGGTGGAATAGGTACTTTGAAGTTCTCTTCTTATTTTGAGTTTAAAAGAAAAACTGTTCCAGGGAGGCAACTGTAAGAAGTAGGACTGCATTATTCTCTTAATATTATTAAATATTATGAAATTACTTCATTATGTATTTTCTCATTTCCCAACCTCTTTTCTAGAATAGTACAGGGCTTAGCAACACAATACTTCTATTCACCTACCTAATGAATGGCATTGAGTTGGTTTTCTCATCTATTCTTCTTTCAGAACCATTTTAGATACTGCATACCTCCTTCTTGATTAGCATACTATAGTACAGTGGTTCTTATATGTGTAAACTTGGAGGGACTATTAAAACAGATTCCAGTGATTTCTGATTCAGAGGGTCTGGGATGGGGCCAAGAATTTGCACTTCTAACAGTTCCTAGGATAACACTGGTCTAAGACCACTCTTGTGACTAATCCATCTTTGCTCTCTCAAGTGGTACACTGAGTAAGAGGTAAGCACAATGAAGGAGTCCTCAGGATTCATCAAGTTTGTCACTGATTTGGCAAATAGGTTTGTGCAAACTTCTAAAGAAAAGGAAAATATTTTGTGTGCACCTCGCCACCTCTCTCAGTGGTCTTTTTTTTGTTTTCCCTATTCTCTATTAATAGAGTTCCTACTCATCCCCCATGTGCTCCTCTGTTGGTTTGATCATCTTTAGCAGAAAAAACATTGATCTCAAAGACCAATACTTAAAGGTATTCAACGTGGATTCCTCCTGGGAGAATTTAAAAGAACAATGCATGAATGCAAAGGGCAAACTGCCCATACTGTAATTTCAAACAATGGGAATGATTCCTCCACCTACATGAATGCACACAATAGTTATATTCTAGCATGAAAGACAAAACAAAACCCATCTCTCTGGCTATATTTAGTGTGAGATTTCGGTTTATTGATAATTTTTGAAATTATGCACAATTGTATCTGGCACTTTGGAACCTTGACATTTGCCTTGTTCAAGGTTCTCTATGCTTCACATATGCACCCTGGAACATGACCCACCTTCTGCACACAAATGAGTGTTGTTTGTGGCACCCCTCCTCTACGCCCCTCATTAGTACCCAACAGACTTGCGATGACAGTGGTAACTGTGTGTGTTGGGTGGGGGAGAGACAGGACAGAGGGGAGAGACGGTGATGTGAGTGAAGAAAACAAAATGTCTATACTCTTAGAAATCCGACTTTACAACCACTATTTCTACCAAAATTCTTAGCCCTCCCCGTAAGGCTCCCCTGTCTATTTTGTTTACTTCTCTTGAGTTTCAGAACGTAATTTTTTTTTTTTTTAGTACGGAACAGTCATATAGTGATTGCTAGTAGGCAACGAAAATAAAAAAATTAATAGTACTGCCTCGAACTTCGAAGCAATCTCCCTACCCCTGGGCCTTGGCCGCTGACTAAAGGTGTTTTTTCTACCAGTCAGGAAGCAGGGAACTGGCTTCGCGGCATCTTCCTTTCCCTTTTCCTCGGTTCCTTCCTCTCCACCCCTCGGGTCCCTCTCGTCTCTCCTGTTTTCAGTGCCGAGCGGCCGCGTGCTCGGATACCCACTCCTCCCCTCAGCCCGTCAAACAAAACCCAGGGAGGCAGGCGCGCGCCATCGCCAGCGACACCGACCAGAGAAACGGCGACGCCACCACACGCTCTAACCGGACCGAAACACTGAGCGCGACCGCGCACAGCGCGCCCCCGCCGCTTCCTTCCCTCGCGACTCTTCCTTTTCCTCCCTCCAGGCTCAGCGCCCTCACCCCCGGGCTAGGAACGCGCCTGCGCAGAAGTTGCCCTCGCCCTCCTCCCCCGCCCTTCCTTTCCTCGGCTCCTCCTCTGGTGCCCCGCCTTCCTTTCTCTCTAGTCGGTTTCACTGAGCGCTCCAGGTTGGGAGCCGTTCGGTCGATTTCCCCGCTACCCCGCCCCCCTTCCTCTTTTCTCCCCACCCCTCCCAGCTCCAGCCCCGTGGAGGATGAAGCGGCTGCAGTGGCCCCAGCCCCAGCAGCGGCACCGGCGGTGGCTGCGGTGGGGGTGGCCGGAACTAGGGTGGTGAAGAAGCGGTGGCGGCGGCGGCGGCGGTGGCTGAAGGAGCGGCAGCCGCCCCAGCCGCTTCCTCTGTGCTTCCCTTCCTCTTTAGTGCAGCCAGGAAGTTTTTTACTTCTGTGCATGTGTGTGTGTGCGTGAGTGTGGGTGTGTAAGGTGAAGGTTTGGGGCGGCGTTTGTGCAGGCGTTGGGTTTTTTGCCCACTTCGCTTCCCGTAACCCGGGCAGCTCCGGAGCCTGGGCTGTGGCCCGAGGAGGGGGCGCGGCGGCGGGCTCTCTCCTTTTGTTGTTGTTTCCTCTGCCTGGGGAGCTGAAGGGGGAACGCGCCTGGGTGGGGCGGCTCGGAGCCCGGGCCTGGTGGCCCCCGGGGCTCCCGGGCGAGTAGGGTAGGGTAGAGTAGAGCGGGCTTCAACATGATGGCGGCCGAGGCCGGCAGTGAGGAGGGCGGCCCGGTGACCGCCGGGGCAGCAGGAGGCGGCGCAGCGGCGGGCTCGAGTGCCTATCCGGCAGTGTGTAGGGTGAAGATACCCCCGGCCCTGCCAGTGGCAGCCGTCCCCTATTCTGGGCTGACGGAGGCCGGAGTGGCCGGGACTCTGGCTGGCGGAGCCGCTTTGGGATCAGGGTTTCTAGGAGCCGCGTCTGTGGCAGGAGCACTGGGGGGAGCCGGACTGTCAGGGGGAGGTGCTGCTGCTGGCGTGGCTGGTGCTGCCGCTGGACCTGGAGGAGAGATGGCTCTCGCCAAGGGGACCACTCCGTTGCCTGCTGAGACCTTCGGGGCAGGCGGCGGATTCCCTCCTCTGCCGCCGCCTCCTCAGCTGCCCTCTTTGGGCGCGGGCCTGGGAACAGTGGACGAAGGTGACTCTCTGGATGGACCAGAATACGAGGAAGAAGAGGTGGCCATCCCGCTGACTGCTCCTCCAACTAACCAGTAAGTCAAGACAGCTGTTCAGGGATTGGGGCAGCTGGCTCCTGGAAACAAGTGGGAAAACTTACCTCGTTTTTTCAGCTGTGATTTGTTCTGAAAAGTTATGAAGCTTCAGGTTCCTTGCGTAGGAATTTAGTTTGATCACTCATCTTCCCTACGGGCATACTCCCTGGCGTCTTTGTATATTTATTGTTACTCTGGGAAGATGTAAAGTTTTTGAGATTGGGAAGCATGGGAAAAATGTGTATCCATTGAGAACCGGATATAGTTCTGCCTCTTCCAAATTGAGGTTGCGTCCTGGGATTCAGCTGAGCTTGCAGCTACCAAGGCAGTCAAAGGCTCTTAACCTGTGTGTGCACTCCCTGTTGAAGCCAGATTATTAGTAAGAAGCTTTGAATATACAAGTATTTGAATGAGTATTGTATTGATACCATTTGAAACATGCGCTGGTCAGAATGCTTTGTTTTTATGGCACTGCAAATCCCAACCCGTGCGTTTGAAAGCAGCGATGCAGAAAAGTCTTCGGATCACATATGAAGATGTGGGTCAGCGAGAAAGGAAAGGAGTTCAGTGAATTACTGGTGTGATTAAGGGCCCGTCCTCTAATAGTATCTGCAACTTACGCCACAGAATTCCCGTTTATTAATATTAGTGTAATCTTTTATAGTTGAGACTTTGTAAGTACAATTCTGAAGTAAACTAAAATTGACACTTCAACACTTTGTTGGTGGCCAGTACAGTGTTCTATTTGACAATTAGTCTTGACAGTATATTGCAAAATATATAAGGCAAATGGTTTTTTCATACAGTCAGTTCCTTCTCCTTACTTGTTACCTTCGTAAGTGAACATAGGTATATATTTATAAAGGTGGACCTTGATGAGAGGTAAATGTTGATGGGAAGTGGTAATAGATGGCAAAACTGTTTTTATAGATCCCTCACATCAGTATTATTTGACCTTTAGGATTTTGACAACCTTGGTGTGGTGTATCAGAGGAAAAAATATTTGGTTCATATGTTGACAGTCACTCGGAACAATTGAAAGTTTTTGTTTGTTTTGGATAAGCTTTGGAGGATTTAGAGAGGACTTAACAAAATGAATTAGAAAAAGATTCTGTAATTATTTTTGTCTTCAGGCTACATCTTTTGATACTTAAGGTGGAAAAGTAAAATTAGCCTTATTTATGTCAGCCATGGTATAACAGTGTTGCATTTCTTTATAGTCATTAGGAGTTTAATTTTTTGTCTAATTTTATTCCAACTTACCATATTATGTCTTAGTGTTATAGACTTCTGAAGGTGTTCTGGGAGTGTTAAAAATTTGAATTTTACAGCACTGTTTACATACCTTCAAGCCTTTTTGAAAGAATCAATTAAATATTTAAGTGCTCATTACATGCTTGGCACTGTGGTTATAATAAAGTGCAACTTTTCATCCTGAAAGCAGATAGTCTTATGTCCGTGTTCATAACTGAATTGTTTTAGGCATATTTGGCATATTGTAGTTCTAAATTTTTTTTAAAAAGTTTATTTTGTAGAACAGTTTTAGGTTCACAGCAAAACAGGGCAGAAAATATAGAGTGTTCCCATTAAATTTTTAATAATAAACATGAATGAGTACTTAGGAGAAATTGTGTTTGTGGGAAGTCCATTGTTTGAGATTTCCATCATTATTAATATGTATTTGGGAATAAAAATAATATTTGTATGACTGTGTATCTGAGAATTGTTCATGTTCTGAAAAGTATCCTCCATTTCTAGTATGTTATTTATTTATTTATTTATTTTTTTTAAAGATTTTTTATTTATTTATTCATGAGAGATAGAGAGAGAGAGGCAGAGACAGAGGGAGAAGCAGGCTCCCTGTGGAGCGGGAGCCCGATGTGGGACTCAATCCCAGGACCCTGGGATCATGACCTGAGCTGAAGGCAGGCGCTTAACCGACTGAGCCACCCAGGTGTCCGTCTAGTGTGTTTTTTAAATTTGTCACCGAGAAGTACAAATTTCCCTCTTTTCTTTATCTTAGATATCAACCCAGAGTCACTGGAGGCAATACAGTGTAGTGTTTAAGCATGCAAATTCTGAAGTTAGACAAGATTTGGGTTGGAATCCTGACTCTGCCACTTATAGCTGTGTGATCTTGGAAAGGTCAGTTTCCCCATCTGTAAAATGGGGATAATAATGGTACTTCCATCATATGGTCGTTTTTAAGGTTTAATGAGAACCAGGAGGTATTCAGCACAGTGCCTGGCACATAGTAAGTGTTCAGTTAAAAGGAAGTATTCAGCACAGCACCTGACACATAGTAAATGTTCAGTAAATAGTGTCCCAAAGTAACAGTAATATAATTTTATTGTCAGTAAATTGCCTATGAATTCTATTGGTACAGGGACTCCCTCACTAATAGTTATTTTAAAGAATGGTTTGAACTCCAAAGGCCTATCTACCATGATTAATTATATTAAAAATTAAGACTTCATAAAGGCTTCCAGCAGGTTAAGTAGGTTTAGAGATGAAGTTCAGATCTTTTCTATAAATTCCTATTTTTAAAGGGCTTTAATGACTTGGTTAAATAATGTCAAATCTTTTGTAAAAGTATAGAAAAATGCTTTTGGACTAACTGAATATTTATTTACTAGTGAGTGGTCACCTTAGTTATTGGATAGCATGATATTAAGGAGGTTCAGGTCACAGGTTTGAGTCCACAGTGGTTTGTTAGAGTAGGGTTCCCTCGTCATGGCGTTCAGCCTTGTATCCAGCTAGTTTGGTGCTGTTGGTCAGAAGAGAGTCAAATGACAATATATAGATAGACAAGTGCAAATACATTAATGCCATTAGTATTTTGTACGTTGTTTTTCTATGTGCATGGGGATTCATTGTCTCATGTTTATTATTGAGCGTTTTCATTAGTTTGGTTAAGGCCAGAAAAATTTGTACAGTTTTAACTATTTATTTGAATATTTTCCTTTTTGCAAGTTTTGAGGAAAAAAATTTAAAAAGCAAAAAATTCTCCCTATGTATTTTTATGCTGTAGAAGCTTCTGTCTCTAAAACTGCTAACAGATTTGTTTTTCAAGAGAGAAAAAAGTTAAAGGAGTTTGTCACTGGTACATCTTCTAATTTTATGGACTTGGCTTTTAGGGGTCCTGCTTTCTTTGCTTTAGAGGTGAGGCCAGTAGTAAAGGAGTGTGTTCCCTTAGTCCACCTTCAATTATATGTAGAGATTTTAAACTCTGAGCCTGCAGTAGCAGGATGCCCTTGGACTGAATCCACTGCACAGATACATATATTGCTTTCTCTTGGTGTATATGGAACATTTAGTAATTAGTCGCCACCATTTAAAAATAGGAAGACTTCACATTTAAGAAATCTCACTTTCTAGCATCACTTGCAAAATCACAGGATTTGGCTCTACCTGGTTGCTGTTCCTGTTTGATTGTAGCTTGCTAGAGTTGAGTTGTGGTTGCCCCTTCTAGGTGAGTTCTGAGCTCTAGTTTGCTGTACCCTCCACTAGGCTTGCTTTGCCTTTGGTATTATTTACCTGGCAGGTGTCATAGATCTTAGCCTGGACCTAATATGCAGGCTTCTCAAGCCTGAAACTTGAAGGAAAAGGAAATAAAGAATGTAAATGATGCCTTTTCCTTAAAAAACACGTGAATATCTCTACAAAAATAAAATCATTCTTAATTAAGCCAAATAATTATTAGAGGTGAATGTTAGGACATGTAGCGTTCATTAACTTTGTCACTAATTGCATTATGGGTGAGTCATTATTTCTTAATAAACTTGGGAGGTGAGAATTGCAAAGATTAGTTAAGTACAGAGTGGTTGCTGACAAGGACCCAGATTTTTTTTTTTTTTTTTTTTTTACCGTATTTGTGTGAATAGCAGAGCAGTGTAGTAGGTGCTTAATTTAAGGGCTACAAAAATGAGTAAGATGCTCATTTTCTCAAGTCCCTCTTCCGGGGCAGTTATAGATCTAATAGGAAGTTAAGTAAACCAACTACTATGATTCAGGCTAGATTAAGATAAATATCATGAGTGAAGTATGAACAAAATGTTATGGGCTTTAAAAGAACAAGAAATTTATATAATTAGGATCAGTAAGTCTTTAGGAAAAGTAACAAGTATGTTATCCCTGTTGCTTAATTTATTTTCTAAACAAGACCTTATTGGTCCCCACACCCTTTGCCTAATGATTCTATCATGTAAAAAAGAATTACAAGTTAAAGGAGTATAAACTTTTGACCCTGAATGAAGAGTCTGTCCTACTGAACTCTTAATTATTTACCAATGGTCTGGAAGGAGTGCCTGTAGCTTCTGAGAATATAGAGCACAGCCAAAGGCTAGAATTGGTTTGGATCATTGATTAGGCACTCCGGGGAAACCAGGCAAACATTATTGGAAGAGATAAAAAGAAAAAGGACAGGGGTACCTGGGTAGCTCAGTGGTTTCAGTGTCCCACTCTTGATCTTGGCTCAGGTCTTGATCTCATGGTCTGAGTTGGAGCCCTGTGTTGGGCTCCACACTGTGTGTGGAGCTGGGGAAGGGGAAAAAAAGAAAAAGGACAGCTATAAATTAGGAAGAAGAAAGGGAAAGCAAAAAGTAGGCCTTTCTGGTTGCTTTACCCCTGTCTCTTGACTGGCCATTAGGAAAATGAGAGAATGCCTCTAAGAGCAGCTCTAATACCCAAAACAATACATTGGTGGGGGTGAGACTTATAATAATTATTAACAATAACCGTTATTACTGCTGACATTTCTTGGTTGCTTGCTACCTAACAAGAACTGTTCTAATTGTCTTGCATGTGTTTAGTTATAACTAAAACAATGTTTATTTGCTTTTAATTCTAAAAGGTGAGCAAGGCTTGATGGGGGCTGCTCCGTGTGTCATCTGTTGGCTGTATGTAACATCTAAGGTGGCTTCTTTTTTTTTTTAATATATATATATATTTAAAGATTTTATTTATTTATTTGAGACAGAATGAGAGAGAGAGAGAGCTCATGAGAGGGGGGAGGGTCAGAGGGAGAAGCAGACTCCCTGCCGAGCAGGGAGCCCGATGCGGGACTCGATCCCGGGACTCCAGGATCATGACCTGAGCCGAAGGCAGTCGCTTAACTGACTGAGCCACCCAGGCGCCCCTAAGGTGGCTTCTTAATTCATAAATCTGATGCCTCAGCTGAGATGGCTGGAACAGCTAGTGGATAGCTGGGAATATGACTGCCTCTTTCCCTTTACCCGCCTCCATGTAGCCTCCCCCCTTAATTAGCTTGAGTTTCTCCACAGCATGGAAGCTGGGTTTCATGAGGGACCAGTTTAAGAGGACAAGCCTCACTGTGCCAACGCTTATCAAGCGTCTGTGTTCTTTGTGTTTGCTGATGTTCCAATTGCCAGTGCTAATAACGTGAGCCAGTTCAGATTTAGTATGGGTGGGGACTGTACAAGGGCATCGATACTGGGAGGTGAGATATGTTGAGGGCACCTAAGTAACAACCTACCTCATGTGTTATTCATTTACATGTAATACCAGGAGTGGTGAGGGATGAGGTGGGAGAAAGGGCAAGTACTTACAAGTTCTTCCCTTAGGCTTAACTTGGTAAATTGTTTTTCATTAAATGATTCAGATATCCTCACAATAGATTTTGCTTCTGACCAATTTCTTAATTTTAAACCATGTTTATGGAGTATGGATGCTGGTTATGGCTCGTTGTTTGAATGTGCAGTGTATGTGTAGTAGGTGTGTCATCTTGAAATCACCCGCAATACATTTCAGTCCTGGGCTAAGTTAAAAACAGTTGTCAGATACAATTTATTGATAACTTCTCCATATGTCTAATCATATCTCAACAGGATTTGGGGTATGATTTTAGGCATTTCAGTGATTAAGTGATTTTTGTGAGTAAAACAACGAACATTTGGGGGAACAAAAATATGAAAACAATACACAGTCTACTTGGAAGATGAAGCATTAATAATAGAGAAGATGATAAAATTAACCTTACAGATACATTTTTCACATTGGAGGATAGTTGTGGAAGAGTTTAAAGAATGAAAGTATTTGAAAGAATAAATTGAAATTTCATACCATAATCCTCTTTTACTGGAGTTTTATAGAAAATTTGATTAGCTTTTGTAGTATTGGTGCTTGATATTATAGTCATGAGTGGTATGCATAGATACGTAGTATTTTAGTGATAGAGGAAATTCTCATTGCCCAGATGCAGAAGCAGACTGGCCGACTGCCCAGATGCAGAAGTAGGGTGGTTTGGTTAAGGTCACATAGCTAGGTAGTGGTAGAACTGGGACAGAATCCATTTCCCATAATTTTTCAGATATGTTTAGATTTGAGTAATATTTATAATTAATTTTGAGGGGGGGGGATGAAAGGCAGAGGCCCAGGTTTGACTAGTCCTTTACCATATGCTAGGCACTTTACATAGATTATTTCTTTTAATTCTCACAGCTCTACAGTGAGAATAGATATTCTCCTCATTTTTATTGTTAGGAAAACTGATAGAATTGGAATTCTGATGCAAATACTATACTTTTTCCTTTGCCTTGCCCCCTTCCATTAAGTATAATACACACATATATATATGTGCTCTCATATAAAACACACTTCAGGGCTGGCCGGTCACTGGGTATTATGGACTAAATTTTGTCCCCCTAAAACTCATTGGTTGAAGCGCTAAGTCCCAATGTGGCTGTATATGTATAGGGCCTTTAAAGAGGTGTTTAAGATTAAATGCGGTCATAAGGGGGGGTCCATAATCCTTTTGGACCTTATAAGAAGAGGAAGAGACACAGGAGTGCACATGCACAGAGAAAAGGCCATGTGAGTTCACAGTGACAAGGTGGCCATATGAAGCCAAGGAGAGTGGCCTCACTAAAAAGCACCTCTTCTGACACTTTAATCTTGGACTCAGCTTCCAGAACTGTGAGAAAATAAATTTCTGTGGTTTAAGCAATCCATTGTGGTTTCTGTTATGGCATTCTGAGCTGACTGATACACTGGATAACCCTGTCTCTTTAAAAATGGCTTTGGGTGATTTTGATGCAGATCAGATGCACATTTACTACTTGAGAAACGGGGTGTTTTTATTTCCTACCTTTCACTGTAGGAAAGAGAAACTTTCCTTATACTTTACCTTCTTTCCTTATGTGTTAGTGATTCTCTTTTTTTGTCCTTACGTGTGTTGAAAGATGGAAAAATTATTTAGGTGCATGTCTGATTATTATAGCATGAAAAATATCCTACATAAGACCATGGATGGTAGCCACGGAAAATCCTGTGGGGGAGACATTACTCCAGCAAAATTTCTGTATTCACTCTGTGTTCATTATTGTAATATTCAATGTTACACATTTTTGTGTGCGTGTATGTGTTTGTTTTTTTTGTCTGGGTGTCAATAAGATGAACAACTCATCAAGCTTTATCAAGCTAGATTATCAGCTTATTACAAAAGATATAACTCCAACCAAATGGAAGAGAAGCATTGGGCAAGGTATGTGGAAGAGGGTACAGAGCATCCATGCTCTCTCTGGGGATGCCACTCTTCTAGCCACTCTCCTACCTCCATGTGTTCACCAACTGGAAGCTCTCTCAGTATTACTTTTTAAAATTCCTTTTCTTTTACGTATCTGTCTGAAGCCTAAGGTAAAGACCTAGAGATTCTTCTTAACTCTTTTAAGGCTTCTTTGTAGGTATAACCCATTAGACTGGGGGTTCACAGCTGAGACACTTATATCACTTATTGCACCATATTCTCCTCATCCATATCTATCTACCTACCTAAATATTGATTTACCTCTCAGATTTTTAATTGCATTTTATTTTGAGGTAATTGTAGATTAACATTTAGTTGTAAGAAATAACACAAAGTAAGTGTCCTTCACCCATTTTTTCCTCAGTGGCAACATCTGATATGACAACCAGGAAATTGACATTGATTTAATTAACATATTTGATTTCACTGGTTCTGCATAAAATTGTGTGTGTCTCTGTGTTCAGCATGCATTTAGTTCTATGCAGTTTTATCACATGTGTAGATTTATGTAATCATCACTACAGTAAAGATACAGAACAGTTTCATCACCACTGGATTCCTTGTGCTGCCCTTTTATAATCAAACTCACCTCCTTCCACCTCTCCCTTATCTCTAACTCCTGGCAGCCACTAACCTGTTTTTCATTTTATCGTTTCAAAAAATGTTATGCAAAAACAACCCCCTCCCCCCAACGTTGTACAGATGGAATCACATAGTATGTAACCTTTTGGGGTTAGGCTTTGTTACTCAACATAATTCCTTCAAGATTCATCTGAGTCATTGCATATATCAATACTTTGTTCCTTTTCATTTGCTAAGGAGTATTTCATGTATGGATGTAGGACAGTTTAGCCATTCACCCATTGGGTTATTTCCAGTTTTGACTATTAGGGAAAAAAAGCTGTTATGAACATTTGTGTTTATGTTTTTGTGTGAACATAAGTTTTCATTTTTGTCCAATAAATTATCCAAGAGTGTAGTTGTTGGATTATGTGGCAGTTGCATGTTCAGTTTTATAAGAAACTGCCAATCTGTTTTTTAGAATGGCAGTATCCTTTTACATTCTCACCAGTAATGTATGAGCAATCCAGGTTCTCTGTATTCTCACAAACATTTGATATTGTCATAAATTTTTGTTTAAGCTCTTCTCATAGATGTCTAGTGATCTTATTGATGTTTTAATTTGTATTTCCGTAATGGCTGATGTTGAATATCTTTTCATATGCTAATTTGCTATCTGTATATCCTCTTCGGTGAAATGTTTGTTCAGGTCTTTTGCCCATTCTCCAGTAGGACTGTTTTATTGTTGAGTTTTGAGAATTCTAAATATTACTCCTTTGTCTGCTATGTGCAGATACTTTCTCCCATTCTGTAGTTTATCTTTTTTTTCCTTTTAACAAAGTCTTTCTGTGAGCAAAAGTTTTTAATTTTGTTGAGGCTTAATTTATTAATATTTCTTTTTGGAGGCAAGTCTGAGAACTCTTCACCTAGCATAGGTCTCAGAAATTTTCTACTATGATAGCTTTATAAAAGCTTTATACTTTAATGGTTTATAGTTAAGCCTATGATCTATTTTGATTTTATTTTTATAAAAGATAAATTTAAATTGAGGTTCATATTTTTGCCTATGGATATCCAGTTGCTCCAGCACCATTTGTTGAAAAAGTAAATATCTTTCCTCTTTTGAATTGCTTTTGCACTTTTATAAAAAGTCAATTGGGCATATATGTATGGGTTTACTTCTGGGTTCTCTCTTGAGTTCTATTGGTTTATATGTTTCCATCTGCTAATATCATACTCTTGATTACTATAGCTATGTAGTAAGCCCTAATATCAGGTAGAGTGGTTCCTCTCACTTTTCAAGATGGTTTGAGTTATTCAAAGGCTTGTGTCTTTACATATAAATTTTAGAACAAGCTTGTCCATATCTACAAATCTTATTGTACACCTTTTGTTAGATTTATAATTAAACTTTTTTTGTTTTCTATGGAGGAATTTTGTGAATATTATGTTTTGTATTTCAGTTTCCACATGTTCATTATTAGTACATAGAAATATGATTGATTTTTGCATTGGTCCTGTATTCTTTGACCTTGCTAAAATTACCTTTTAGTTTTTAGAGGCTTTTTACAGTATTCTTTCTAATCTCTGTGCCTTTTATTTCTTGTCTTACTGCAGTGGCTAGAACTTCTAGTACTGTATTGACTCAGAGTGGTAACAGCAGACATCCTTGTTTTGTTCCTTGTTTTAGGTGGAAAGCATTTAGTATTTCAGCATTAAATACGACAAGTGTACGTTTTTTTTGGGGGGGTGGGTAGTTGGGTAGATGCTCTATCAAGTCAAGGTAGATCACCTGTCCTCCTAGTTTACTGAGAGTTTTTATTATGAATGGGTGATAGATTTTGCCAAATTCTTTTACTGAGTCAATTTATATGATGAGATCTTTTTTTCTTTAGCTTGTTGATATTGTAGATTATGCTTTTTTTTTTTTTTAATGTTGAACACTTCTTGCATATGTGGAATAAATCCCATGTGGTTATGGTATGTAATATTTTTCAAATATTGCTGAATTTAGGTTGTTGATTTGTTGAGAATTTGTGTCTAAGTTCTTTAGAGATATGGTCTGCATCTTTCTTGTGATATCTTTGTTTCATTTCAGTATTTGGGTAATACTGGCCTCACAGAATGAGGCAGGCCACGTTACCTTCTTTTCTACTCTTTGGAAGAGTTTGTGAAGTTTTGGTATTCTTTAAATATTTGGTAGAATTCTCTGGTGAAAACATCTCAGCCTGGGATTTTTTTTTTTTCTTGAGAATTAAGATTATGAATTCCTTTTTTTAATGGTTTTGGGATTATTAATTTTTTTTTATTTATTTTGGTTGAATCTTGGTAGCACAAACAGTCCCTGACTTAAGATTTTTTGACTTTATGATGGTGTGAAAGTGATACACATTCAGTAAAAACCATACTTGGATTTTGAATTTTGATCTTTTCCAGGCCTAACAATGTGTGGTAAGATTCTCTCTTACGATGCTGGGCAGCAGCAGCAAATCATAGCTCCTAGTCAGCCATGCAATCACAGGGTTACCACAAGTCCAACCTATCACACTTAAAAGGATTCTGTACCCTTACAACTGTTCTGTTTTTGACTTTCAGTATTCAATAAATCACATGAGATATTCAACACTTTTTTTTTTTTTTAAGTAAAATAGACTTCTACATTAGATGATTTTGCCCAACTGTAGGCTAATGTAAGTGTTCTGAGGAGGCTTAATGTAGGCGAGGCTAAGCTCTGATGTTTGGTAGCATAGGTACATTAAATGCATTTTTGATGTGTGGTATTTTCAACTTAAAATGGGTTAGCTGGATCTAGCCCTGTTGTAAGTACAGGAAGATCTGTATGTGGTTGATTGAGGAACTGATTCATTTCTTCTAATTAATCTAATTTAAGAGCGTAAACTTGTTTTATTATTTCCTAATTACCCTTTTAATGGCTCTAGAATGTTCAGTGATACTTTCTTTTATTACTGATATTGGTTATTTGTATCTTCTCTCCTTTTTGTTTTGCCAGTCTTGCTAAAGATTTATCAATTTTATTTTTTTAAAGGATTTCAAAGGTTTTCTTTTCAGTTTTGTTGATTTTTGCTTTTATTTTTATTATTTCTCTTCTGATTGCTTTGGGTTTATTTTCTTTCATTTTTCTAGTTTCTTGAAGTAGGAATTTAAGATACTGATTTGAGACCTTTTCTGTTTGCTAATGTAAGCATTTAATGCTATATCTTTTTCTCTTGGCACTGTTGTAGTTGTATCCCACATCCTTTGATGTCTTGTCTGTGTTGTCTTTTCATTTTTACTCAATTCCATGTTTCTTTTTTAACTTTACTTAGAGACTTATTTTTTGATGCTTGGGTTGTTTAGAAGTGTGTTGTTTAATTTCCAAGTGTTTTGAGACTTACCAGTTGTCTTTCTCTTACTGATTTCTAGGTAGAGTCCATTATGGTCAGAGAATATATTCTTATGATTTCAATGCTTTTAAATTTGTTTTATGGCCTGGATATGGTCTGTTTTGGTGAGTGGTCTATGGATGTTTGGGGAAAAAAATGGGTATTTGGCTCTTTTTTGGTGAAGTTAATTAGGTCCTTTTGGTTGATTGTGTTCTTTAGAACTTTTAAATCTTTGCTGATTTTCTGTTTAGTATTTCTGTGAGTCTCTGAGAATGAAGTCTTGAAGTTCCCAATCATAACTGAGAATTTGTCTATTTCTCCTTTTAGCTTTTATCAGTTCTTCATGGATTTTGTTTGGTGTGTACCATTTAGGATTGTTATGTATTCTTGTTGGACCCATCCTTTATCATTATATAATGTTCCTCTTTTCTCTCTAGCAATTGTCTTTGCTCTTAAGTCTATCCAAAATTGATATAGCCCCTCTTGCTTTTATTTTGTATACGTGCATCTTTTTCACCTTTCATTTTAAGTGAGTTAATTATAAACAGCCAGTAGTTGGGTCATTTTTTTCTTAAGTCCACATTGCCAATATTTGCTTTTATTTGGCATATTTTAACTATTTACATTTATTTTAATTATTGATATGTTACAGCTTACTTTTTTAAGAAGTTTTTATTTTAATTCCAGTTAACATACAGTGTTAGTTCCAGGTGTACAATACAATGATTCAATAATTCCATATGCCACCTGGTGCTCATCACTCCAAATGCACTCCTTATTCCCCATCACCTATTTAACCCACCCTCCTCCCCACCTTCCTCACCTCTGGTAACCATTAATTTTCTATAAGTAAGAGTCTGTTTCTTGGTTTGTTCTCTTTTTTCCCCTTTTGTTTTGTTTCTTAAATTCCACATATGAGTGAAATCATATGGTATTTATCTTTATCCGACTTATTTCGCTTAGCATAATACTCTCTAGCTCCATCCATTTTGTTGCAAATGGCAAGATTTCATTCTTTTTATGGCTAAATAATATTCCATTGTATATAAATACCACATTCATTCCTCAGTCAATGGACACAGGCTGCTTCCATATCTTGGCTATTGTAAATAATGTTGCCATAAACACATGGGTTCATGTATCCCATTGAATTAGTGTTTTTGTATTCTTTGGGTAAATACCCAGTAGTGCAGTTGCTGGATCATAGGGTAGTTCTTTTTTTTAACCTTTTGAGGAACCTCTATACTGTTTTCCACAGTGGCTGCACGTGTTTGCATTTCCACCAACAGTGCAGGAGTGTTCCTTTTTTCCACATCCTCACCAACACCTCTTGTTTCTTGTGTTGTTGCTTTTAGCCATTCTGACAGGAGTGAGGTGATAGCTTGTTGTGGTTTTGATTTGCATTTCCCTAATGGTGATTATGAACATATTTTCATGTGTCTTTTGGCCATGTGGATGTCTTTTTTGGAGAAATCTCTGTTCATGCCTTCTGCCCATTTTTAATTGGATTATTTGTTTCTTGGGTGTTGAGTTTTACAAGTTCTGTATGTATTTTGGATACTAACCCTTTATTTGGATATGTCATTTGCTCTTAGGGCTTCTGCCATTTTGTTTTCATTTTCTGTTTTTTTCTGTCTTACTCATTTCTCTGTTTCTCTTTTTTTTTTTTTTAAGAATTTTTTTTTTTTTTAAGAAAGAGAGCTTGCATGAGCTAGGGGGAGAGGCAGAGGGAGAGGGAGAAGCAGACTCCCTGCTGAGCAGGGAGCCTGATGCAGGGCACACTCCCAGGACCCCGGGATCATGACCTGAGCTGAAGGCAGAAGCTTAACCAACTGTGCCACCCAAGCATCCCTTCTCTTTTCTTTTTATGCATTACTTGAGCATTTGTTAGTATTTCATCCTGATTTATTTATAATACTTTTCAAATATATCACTTCGTAGTGTTTCTAGGTGGTTGTCTGGATATTAAAATATACATATGTAACTTACTGCAGTCTATTGGTAAAACAGTTTATCAGTTTGAGTGAAGTGTGGAAACTACCCTTCCATTTAGACCCCTTTACTCCCACTTTGTAAATATCATTGTTTTGAATATTTTTTCTTCATACATTGAACAGCTAATCAGATGGTGTTAATATTTTTTTCCTCTTGTGCTAAAATGTATGTGACATAAAATTTACCATTTTAACCATTTTTAAGTGTACAGTTCTGTGACATAAAGTACATTCGCATTGTTGTGCAGCTGTTACCACCATCCATCCCCAGAACTTTTCCATCTTGCCCAACTGAAACTCAGTACCCATTAAACACTAACTCCCATATCCCTTTCCCCCAGTTTCTGGCTTCCACTATTTTGTTTTCTGTTTTTATGAATTTGATTGCTCTAGGTACCTCATGTAAGTAGAATCATAAAATATTCTTTTATTACTGATTTATTTCACTTAGCATAATGTATATAAGGTTTGTGTTGTAGCATTTATTGAAATTTTCCTTTTAAGGCTGAATACTATTCCAGTCTTTTCCCACATTTTGATTATGCATTTACCTACTGATGGACACTTGGATTGCTTCTGCCTTTTGGCTCTTGTGAGTGATGCTGCTCAAACATGGTGCACAGATATTTTTTCAAGTCCTTGCTTTCATTTTAAGTATATACCTAGAAGTGAAATTGCTGGATCATATGGTAATTCTGTATTTAAGTGTTTGAGGAATTGTCATACCATCTGTGATAGCGCCTGTACCATTTTACAGTCCCACCAGCAATGCACAAGGATTCCAGTTGCTCCACATTCTCACCATTACTTGTAATTTTCTGTTCCCTTCTTCTCCTCTTTTTTCTTCTTCTTCATAATAGCTATCCATGTGAGCTATCTTATTGTGATTTTGACTTACATGTCCCTAATGAATGACCATCTTTTCATGTGCTTATTGGCCATTTGTGCATCTTACTTAAAGAAATGTCTGTTGAAGTCTTTTGTCCATTTTTAAATCAGTTTGTTTTCCTCTTGAATTATAGGATTTCTTTATATATTCTTGATATCAATCCTTTTTCAGATAAGTGGTTTGCAGATATTTTCTTCCATTCTGTGTGTTGCCTTTGCACTCTTGATAGTGTCTTTCGATGTACAGAGGTTTTTATTTTATTTTATATTTTATTTTTTATTTATTTATTTATTTATACAGAGGTTTTTAAGACTTTGATGAACTCTAACTTTTTTTTTTGGTTGCCTATATAATTTTTATTTCATCTATCAACTATGATTTTAAAACTTCTTGCGTAGAGGGTAGTCTATTGAGTCTGTAGTTTTTACCCATATTCTTGCTTTTTCCATTGTTCTTTCTTCTTTCCTAATGTTACAGCAGTCCTCCCTTTATCATCTGAAAGAACTTCCTTGGCTATTTTTGAAGGGTACATATGCCAGTTACAGAGTTTTAGTGTTCCTTTGCCTGCTTATGTCTTTATTTCCCTTTCGTTCTTGAAAGATAGTTTTGTCAGATATAGAATTCATGGTTGACAGTACTTTTCTTTGAGCTCTTGAAAAATTTTTGTTACTTTTCTCTGCCCTTTGTGGTTTCATATGAGAAATCTGTCATTTGAATTCATGTTCCCTTATAGGTAATGCATCCTTTCTTTGTGGTTGCTTTTAAGATTTTTCCTTTGTTTTTAGATGTGAAATGATGATGTGGCAAGGTGTAATTTTTGTGGATTTACCTTTTTGAGGTTCTCACTTGAGTCTGTAGGTTTTTGTCTTTCTCCAAATTTGGAAGTTTTCAGCCATTATTTTTATGAATACTTTTTCAGTTTCACCCTCTTTTTCTTTTATGGGACTTCAGTGATATGGGGGTTGAATCTTTTATTATTGCCCCATAGATCTTTGAGTCTTTGTTAGTTTCTTTTTAGTCATGTTTCTCTTTTGTTCAGATTGGGTAAATTCTTTTGATCTGTCCTCAAATTCACTAATTTGTGCCCTTTGTAATTCTTACTATTGAACACATCCATTAAGTTTTTTTCTTATTATAGTTTTCAGTTCTATAATTTCTAATTGGTTGCTTTTTATAAGTTCTAATTCTTGGCTTGGATTTCCTATTTTATTTGTCTTTTTCATGAGAAATTATAATTGATGAAGAATTTTCATGATGGCTGCTTTTACATCTTTGTTAGACAATTGCAATATGTAATTCATTTCAGTGTTGGCTTTTGTTGGTTCTTTTCTTCATTCAAGTCATTTTCTTGGTTCTTGGTATGATGGGTGATTTTTGATTGTATGTTGGACTTTTTGTCTACTATGTAATTTTTTAAAAAATCACTTTTACCCCTAAGATTGAGGAGTATATTTTTATTGTAGAAAATTTGGAGACTTGGAAAATACAAAGAAAAAAATCACTCTTTTATTACCAAAGGTAGCTACTGTTAATTTTTTTTTGTAGATTATATATATCACTTTTGAAAGGAACTATGTATTTATCCATTCCCCCCCCCCAATTATAACTAACAGTTTTATATATGAGGAAATTGAAGTAAGGAGTGTTTTAGGTAACTTTCTCAGTTCACAAAGCTACCAAATAATTCAAAACAAGCTTTTGACCCCTAGGTTTGCACTTTAAACCAGTATGGAATACTCTCTCTCTCTTTTTTTAAACCACTTAAGATAAATTTTTTCAATAGGAGAATGAACTTCTTTGAGGAGGAATCAGTAGATTAGTAACATTGTTAAAATATTTTAATAATGTTTTAGTTCACCATATGTGTTTATAGATATTTGAGTTTGTTTAGATGCATATGTATATATTTTGGTAGTAGAGAAAGGAGCTTTGATACCTCTGTTTATGCATTCACATGGATATTTAAATAAATGAATATCTCCTTAAATTTGAATGGAAAGTAATAATAGACTTTTTTAATTTTTTTTCTTTATAGGTTTGTATCTCCTTTCAGGAGCAATAGCTGTTTTGTTTTTTTTTAATTTGTTTTTTGTTTGTTTGTTTTTAAAGCAAATCCTTATTAACTTCCTTATTTATTGAGCAACAACTGTGTAGATATTCTTCCCCATATTATTTCACTTAAGGGACTACAAGGTCACTCATTATGTACATATAGTGAGCTTGGTTGTTTATCCATGTCGGTTGAGTTTCAGCATGGCTGTTTCAGCATGAATTTAAAAGACATTCCTAATCACTGGGTTACATAGTGACTATATGAAGGTTTAGGAATATTTTACTGCCTTTTAGTTCTTAGATGACTAAGAAAACTAATCCAGATACTAGAGTAGAATTGCTGCTGTACTTATTTACTTATGGGACATAGTGATGCTTATGATTGGTGGTAAGAGAAATAAGATTTAAATTAGTTTTCACTACGATGACCCTTGAACAATGTGGGAGTTAGGGGCACCGACCCTCTACATAATCAAATCTGTGTATAACTTTGGACTCCCCTAAAACTTAATTACCAATAACCTACTGTTGACTGGAAGCCTTACTGATAACATAAACGGAACATTAACACGTGTTTTGTATGATATATATATTTTGTACCGTGTTCTCACAGTAAAGTAACTTAGAGAAAAGAAAATGTTATTAAGAAAATCATAAGGAAGAGAAAATAGACTTACAGTACTATTTTATATTTATTGAAAAGAATTTGTGTATAAATTGACCTGTGTAGTTCAAGCCTGTATCGATCAAGGGTCAACTGTAGTTCTTTGGAATTCTATAAGAATTGTCTTAATTTGTCATTTCTGGCAGTTAAAGACAAGTCAACTATGTGATTCGATGTTTGCTTTTAGTCATTACTTAAATTTCTCATGAAATTCAGAAGAAAGGAACACAAATCTCAGACTGACAGGAGACTGCATCCTTTAGTTAATACTAAAATTCCTGAATATCATCCTCAGAATGTTTTCATCATGAAACCATTTTTGATTTAATTTTATAAGTGAATAGAAAATAACTAATACTTTTATTCTTTTTTTTTTTTTTTTTTTTAGGAACCTGTTCTATGTGATGTGATAAAATAACATTTAACACTATAGTGTCTGGAATCATACAAAGTCTTGCAGTACTGTGGAGTCATTAATACCTTATAAGAAAGTACTATTAATATTTGTGGAAATGGTATTGTTTGCCTAGGAACAAGGCCTGCCAGTGCAATGAAGAGAAGTTGAAATATAATAGCTTGCAGACCTGTCATCATATGCTTTAAATGCCACAGTGAGGAGCTTGTGCATTGTAGTGTAGAATCCTGAGGGAAATCCTTTACTGCTTCTCAAAATCATTTTTCTTGTTTTAAGATTTCAGTCATTCTGGCTTTTCTTTTTCTCCTTCTCCCGCTCCAATCTATAAACATTTACTAAGATTGTTTTCTACCTCCTAAAATGCTTCCAAACCTAACATTTGTTTTCTTTTTCTTTCTTTTTTAAATCCTCTGTGGCTTCAGACACTCATTTTCTCTTTCCTCCTTTTGGAATAGTTTGTTAATTTTCTCTGTCCCTGATCTGTTTTTCTGCCAATTAATCACTGTCCTTATCACTGACTTCCAAAAATTTTATTTCATCCATGTAAAATTAAGAAATTCATTGTGCCTTGTGATATAGAATTTATCTGGGTGTGTGTGTAAAACTACAAAACAAATGAAACCAACATGCATGAAATATACCCTTTTTTTTAAAAATTTTTTTTTTAAAGATTTTATTTATTTATTCATAAGAGAGAGAGAGAGAGAGGCAGAGGGAGAAGCAGGCTCCCTGCTGAGCGGAAAGCCCGATGTGGGACTCGATCCCAGGACCCTGGGATCATGACCTGAGCCGAAGGCAGACGCTTAACCATCTGAGCCAGATGGTTAAGGCACCCAAAATATACCCTTTTTAATTACTACTTAGGATGTGTTCTATTTCTTTTTAACATTGTACTATCCTCCTTAAACATACTGGCAGAGAGTAACTAAATTTAATTCGAGACTCCCATTAGCTTGAAAAGCTGCTTTGTATTAACTGCCAGCATGATTTTGTAAAGACACATTTTACCGTATTCTTTCTTGAAACTTTTACTTCAATGAGTGAGTCTCCATCATCTGGAGAGTAGTGCTTTTCTTTTCTTTTCTTTTTTTTTTTTTTTAAGATTTTATTTCTTTATTTGAAAGAGAGAGAGAGAGCACAAGTAGGCAGAGTGGCAAGCAGAGGGAGAGGGAGAAACAGGCTGTCCACTGAGCAGGGAGCCCGACGCCGGGCTCAATCCCAGGACCGTGAGATCATGACCTGAGCCGAAGGCAGACCCTTAACTGACTGAGCCACCCAGGCACCCCAAGAGTAGTGGTTTTGAAATCTCATTTTGACCATGACTCACCAAAAAGAATAGATTTTACATCTGTGACCCAGTACACACATATAAACAGACATTTGTAATGGAAACAAAAGTTCAATGAAAAAAATTTATCCTTACTGCCAGTGATACACTCTATGTGCTGTTCTATTCTCATCTTTTTCACTTAATTAAAAAAAATGCTGATTGTGACCTACTAAATTGATTTCTTGACTCAGTGGCTTGAAACCTTCATTTTGAGAAAAAAAAAATTAAAGCTTACTTTAGTGTGACATACAACACCGTCTTATCCTGTTCTCCAGTATTATATATTTCATCAGTACCATACTGTTTATTCCTTAAACTTGATGTGGTATTTTGTTTCTCCAATTTACTATTTCTTCTGCCTGGGGTGCCCTTCTCTCTATCTTGATTGTGTGACAAACTGTCATTTATTTTTCTAATACAGCTGAGACATTACCCAAAGTAGTGTATCATGATAAAAATGAAGGATTTTCTTAAGCAGTGACCACAATCATTTCATCAAACACACTTGGAAAGAAATGTTTTCTCAGAGAATTAAACCACAATATCTCAATTAAATTAACATGGGATGAGTAAAAGATGTTTCTGGTTAGAAAGATCTGGCAGTAATGTGGTTGGTGCTATTGATAATATTTAAATAATGGGGACTTTAGCAAATGACATAGTGATAATGGGTTCATAGAAAATAGAGCCATATTAAGGGTAAGCTTGTCAGTGATCATCTACATTTAAAAGTGGGCTTTTTTTGTTTTTTTTTAAAGATTTTATTTATTTATTTGAGACAGAGAGAATGAGAGAGAGAGAGCACATGAGAGGGGGGAGGGTCAGAGGGAGAAGCAGGCTCCCTGCTGAGCAGGGAGCCCGATGCGGGACTCGATCCAGGGACTCCAGGATCATGACCTGAGCCGAAAGCAGTCGCTTAACCAACTGAGCCACCCAGGCGCCCAAAAGTGGGCTTTTTTTAAGCCCAAGGATGAAACCTATTTATTTCTGGTGCAGTTATTTTTTTTGTTATGTAAATACTTACATTAAATGTATGAATTATCTGTGTTCTGAAATTAAGAAGTCCATGCTTCCCACTGAGCCAGCCAGTACCTCCCTTGAATTATCTTTTTGTCCAGATTTTATGCTCAATGAGCAACCTCTTCTATAAGTTTATATGTTGAAAAATTTCATATCTGCAAAAAAGTTATTAAGAACAGTGTACCAAGTAATCACATATCATTTACCTTTACGTTTTGCCGCATTTCATTTATCCGTTTGCTTTTATACGTATATATTTCCCCTCAACTATTTGTGAGTTAGTTGCAGAGATCATATCCCTTCATGCTCAAATACTTCGTCATGTTTTCTAAGAGTAACAACAGTAGCCTACATAGCCAAATATAATGAATTTAACACTAATATTCATGTTTCCTTTATGTCTGCTTATTTTAATGAGTTGTATTTTTTATGTCTCTTTAGTCTCCTTTAATCTAGAACAATTCACCTACCTTTTTTTATTATTTTATGACATTGACATTTTTGAAGAGTCCAGGACAGTTGCCTTGCAGAATGTGTCTCAATTTGTATTTGTTTGTTGCCTCGTAATTAGATTCAGATTAACCATTCTTGGGAGAAATGCTCCATAGGTCATGTGTTCTCCATATATCATATCCAGGGGCACATGATGTCAGTTGTCTTATTGATGTATGGAAGTTTGAACTTGGTTAAGATGGATCCCACCAGATTTTGCCATTAAAAAAAAAAAAAAACGTAATTGGGTGCCTGGGTGGCTCAGTTAGTTAAGCGTCTGCCTTTGGCTCAGGTCATGATCCCAGTGTCCTGGGATCCAGCCCTATGTCGGGCTCCCTGCTTAGTGGGGAGCCTGCTTCTCCATCTCCCTCTGCCTGCCACTTCCCCTGCTTCTGTGCTCTCTCTGTCAAATAAATAAAATCTTTTTTTAAAAGGTAATCAATAAATAATACCCAGTGGTTTTAGTATTCATTGATGATTTTTACCTGAATCAATCGTTACTCCGTTGTAATGGTATTGTAAAATGGTGAGTTTTTTCTTCATTATTACTTTGAAATTTCTTAGTTGGCAGTCTTTGTTACACAACCCTGTAATAACAGTTTGGCTTCCTACTTAACAGGCTTTCTTCGGGAGAGAAAGCTGGGAAGAGATACATGCAGACATTTTTGCTATTAATAGAAAAATTATTGTGGTTTCTATATTAGTTGTGAATTTTGTTAGAATGGATCGACAGCCTTGAGTCTAGTCAACTCTTGAAACTTAACTAACTTGAATTTTGAGTTGCAGACCTTAGAGAGGTCACCTTGCCTATTGTGATCTCTTGGGAGCCAGCAAGTTAGTTCTGCCTAGCACCCTTTTGTTACATACGTTTTTACAATGACCATTTCAAAGTAGTAGGAGCCAAAGGGATGCATATCAGAAAGGGTGTTGGATTTTATTGGTTAAAGGTGATGAATATTTAATAGAAGTGCCGTTTGAGTAAAATGGTGAATGATTATAGATAAGTTTAAAGGAGTGTTATTCTAACTCAATTTTTTTAACTAATCAATTTATTTTACAGAGAAATTTTAAGTTCAAGACAAAATTGAATAGGAAGTACAGATAATTCTCATATCCTTGTCTCCACACATGTACACTGTCAACATCCTGCATCACAGTGGTACATTTGTTAGAATCAGTGAACCTAAATTGACATGTCATTATCAACCAAAGTTTGTGGTTTACATTAGAGATCACTCTTGATGCTATGCATTTTGTGGGTTTTAACAAATGTAAAATGACATGTATCCACCACTGTAGTATCACACAGAATAGTTCTATTGCCCTAAAAATCCTCTGTGCTCTGCCTTTTCATCCTTTCCTCCCCACCCCACCCCACGCCCCAAATCCTGACAGTGTTTTTACTGTCTCTGTAGTTTTGTCTTTTCCAGAATGTCATAGAGTTGGAATCATATAGTATGTAGTCTTTCAGTTTGGCTTCTCACACTTAGTAATAGGTAGTTAAGGTTCTGATATGTCTTCTCATTATTTGATAGCTCATATATTTTTAGTGCTGAATATTATTCCATTGTCTGGATATATCTCATTTTATTTATCCATTCACATGCTGAAGGTCATCATTGTTGCATCCAAATTTTGGAATGAATAAAGCTGCTGTAAACATCTGTTGCAGGATTTTATGTGGCCATAGTTATCAGTTTATTTGGGAAAATATCAAGGAGTACAATTGGCTAGATTAAATGGTAAGAGTATATTTAGTTATTAAGAAACTTCCAAAGTGTCTTCTGAAGTTGCTGTACCATTTTGCATTCTCATCAGCAATGAGTGGAGGTCTGTGTTGTTCTTTGTCCTCTCCAGTGTTTGGTGTCAGCATTTTGGATTTTGGCCATTCTAATAGGTGTCAGTCCTTTGGTTACATTTGTCTTTTACAAATATTTTCTCCCAGTCTTTGTCTAGTATTCTCATTGTCTTGACATTGTCTTTCACAGAGCAGAAATTTTGAATTTTAATGAAATCTAGCTTAGGTATTATTTCTTTTCTGAATTATGTCTTTGGTGTTGTATCTAAAAAGTCATCACTATACCCAAGGCCATCTAGGTTTTTTCCCTACATTATCTTCTAGGAGTTTTATAGTTTTGCATTTTACATTTGCATCTGAGATCTATTTTGAATAAATTTTTGTTAAGGATTTAAGGTCTACGTGTAGGATTTTCTTTTTTTTTTTTTAATTTGAATACCAGTTGTTCCAACACTATTTGTTGAAGAGACTATCTTTGTGTATTGCCCTTCCTCCTTTGTTCAAGACCTGTTCACTGTATTTATGTGGGTCTATTATTGGGCTCTCTATTCTGTTGAGTTGATCTATTCATCTGTTTTTTTCACCAGTAGCACTCTGTCTTTATTACTGTGGCTTTATCGTGAATCTTGATGTCAGGTAATACCAGTCTTCCAGTTTTCTTCTTCTTTAATATTGAGTTTAATTCTTTGGTTTTGGTCTCATAGAATCAATTAGGAATTATTCCCTCTACTTCTGCTTTTTGGAAGAGATTGCAGAGAGTTGGTATAATTTCTTCATTAAATGCTTGGTAGAATTCACCAGTGAACCCACCTGGGCCTAGTGCTTTTTGTTTTGGAAGGTTATTATTGATTTCTTTAATAAGTACGTTTTCTTCAGAACATCTGTTTCTTCTTGTATGAGTTTGGGCAAATTGTGTTTTTCAAGTAATTCGTTTTTGTTTCATCTAGGTTTTTTAATTGGTGGGCATAGAGTTGTTCATAATGTTCCTTTGTGATCCTTTTCATGTCTGTAGAATCTGTTTTGGTGTCTCCTCTTTAATTTCTGATATTGGTAATTTGCATTTTCTTTTTTATCTTAGCTCAGCAAGAGGCTTATCAAGTTTTTGATCTTTTCAAAGAATTAGCTTTTGGTTTCATTGATTTTTCTCTGTTGATTTCTTGTTTTCAATTTCACAATACTTAGTTTGGTCTAGTTTTTATTGCTTTTCTTGTGCTTGCTTTGGGTTTAATTTGCTCTTTTTCTAGTTTCTGAAGGTGGAAGCTTAGGATATTGATTTTAGATCTTTTCTAATTTGTTCATTCAGTGCTATAAATTTCTCTCTAAGGACAGTTTTTGCTGCATCCCATAAATTTTTAATAAGTTGTATTTTCATTTTTATTTAGTTAAAAATATTCTAAAATTTTTCTTGAGATTTCTTCCTTGATAACCTATGTTATTTAGAAATGTATTGTTTAATCTCCAAGCATTTTGAGATTTTCAAACTATGTTTCTAATAGTGATTTCTATTTTCATTCCATTGTTGTCTGAGACCAGACATTGGTCTCTCTTTTAAATTTGTTGCCTTTTTTTTTTATGGCCCCGTAATGTGGTTTATCTTCATAAATGTACCATGTGAGCTTGAGCACAATGTTATCTGCTGTTGTTGGATGAAATAGTCCATAGAGGTCAGTTATTTCCAGTTGATTGATGGTGCTGAATTTAACTGTGTCCTTTTTTTCTTTTTAAGATTTTATTATCTATTTGAGAAAGACAGAAAGAGAGAGCACATGTGGGAGGGGTAGAGGGAGGAGAGGGAGAATCTCAAGCAGACTCCAGTGCTGAGCGTGGTGCCCCGTGGAGCCCAACGTGGGGCTTGATCCCAGGACCTTGAAATCATGACTTGAGCCGAAACCAAGAGTCGGATGCTTAACCGACTGTGCCACCGAGACGCCCTTAACTCTGTCCTTTCTGATTTTCTGCCTGCTGCATCTGTTCATTACTAATAGAGGATTGTTGCAGTTTCTAACTATAATTGTGAATTCATGTATTTCAGCTTGCAGTTCCATCAGTTTTTGCTTCACATATTTTAATACTCTCTTGTTAGGCACATACACACTAAGGATTGTCCTGTCTTCTTGGAGTATTGACTCTTGTATCATTATGTAATGTTCTTCTTTAACTCTGATAACTGTGCTCTGAAGCTGTTCTCTTGGAAATTATTATAGCTACTCCAGTTTTTTTTTAAATTATTTTTTATTTTTTAATTTTTTTAAAGATTTTATTTGAGATCAAGAGAGAGAGAGAACATGAGCAGGGCGGGGGGAAGGGCAGAGAGAAGCAGACTCCCTGCTGAGCTGGGAGCCCAATGCATGGCTTGATCCTAGGACCCGGAGATCACGACCTGAACTGAAGCAGACACTTAACCAACTGAGCCTCCCAGGTGCCCCTAAAAATTATTTTTTAAATGGTATTAGCCTGGTGTATCTTTCTACATCTCTTTACTCTTTTTCTTTTTCCTTTTTTTTTTGGAGTTAGAGTGTTGTTTTTTTTTTCCCTTTGTGGTGAGAACTTTTAAGATCACCATCTCTTTACTTTTAATATTTATGTATCTTTCTATTTAAAGTTGGTTTCTTGTAGACAACATGCAGTTGGGTCTTGCTATTTGATCCACTGTGGCAGTCTGTCTTTTAATTGGTGCATTAGAATTTGACCTTTAAAATGATTATTGATATAGTTGGACTAATAGCCACTTTATTTGTTACTGTGTTCCATTTGTTGTCCTTGTTCCTGTTTTTGTCTAATACACTTTGCCTTTTGTGGTTTTGAGCATTTTATGATTCCATTTTTTCTTTTATTAGCATATCAATTATACTTAACATTCTACTTTTTGATTTTTTCCCTAGAGTTTGCAAATATACATTTGCAACTAATCCAAGTCCATTTTCATATACTATACTGCTTCACAGATAATGCAAGTACTTTATAATCAAAATATTCCCAGTTCTTCCTTCTTGTCCCTTGTATCATTGCTACCATTCATTTCACTTACACATAAATCTGTATAGATATATATAGGTAAGGATATGAAATCAAATATATTGTTGCTGTTATTATTTTGAACAAACATATCTGTTAGGTTGGTTAAGAATAAGATAAATAAAACTTTATTTTACTTTCACTTAATCATTCTCAAATGTTCTTCCTTTCTCAATGTCTTATTTGATATTTTTGCCTGTATATTGTTTTTTGCTCTGAAGAACTTCTTTTAACTTTTCATGCAAAGCAGATCTACTTTCAACCAATTCCTCTGTGCTTTTGGAGGATAGTTTCACAGGGTATAGAATGCTAGGTTGGTGGTTTCTCTCAACACTTCGAGTATTCCATTCCACTCTCTTCTTTATTGCATGGTTTCTGAGGAGAGGTTGGATTTAATTCTTATCTTTGCTCCTCTATTGGTAAGGTGTTTTTTTCTTCTCTGACTTCTTTCAAGATTTTTTCTTTCCAAGATTTTTTTTTTAATGTTTGATTTTTGAAGTTTGAACATGATATGATATACCTAGGTATAGTTCTTTTGTTGTTTGTCTTGTTTGGTATTTCTGAGTTTCTGGGATATGTGGTGTCTGATATTGATTTAGGGAAATTTGCAGTGATTATTGCTTAAATATTGCTTTTCTTTCTTTCTCTTTTTCTTCTCCTTTGGTATTTCCATTACATATATATTATATCTTTTGTAGTTGTCCCACAGTTCTTGGATGTTCTGTCCCGTTCTTTTTTAATGATTTTTCTTTCTGCTTTTCAATTATGGGAGTTTCTGTTATCATATCAAGTTCATTAATTGTTTTCTATCATTTCCAATTTACTAATGAGTCCATCAAAGGCAGTCTTCATTTCTTTTACGGTGTTTTTTAATCTCTAACATTTTTTTATTGTTTTGTAGAATTTATATTTCTTTATTTACATTGTCCTTCTGTTCTTGTCTACTTTTTCCATTAAAACTCAGTGTATAAATAACAGGTTTAAAAAGAAAAGATTTCTGGTCTCATAATTCCATCATTCCTGCCACATTGGACTCTGGTTCTGGTGCTTACTCTGTCTTTTCAAATTGTGTTTTTTTGCCTTTTAGCATGTCTTGTAATTTTTTGTTGGAAGGTGCACATGATGTACTAGATAAAAGTAACCATTGTAGATTGGCCTTTAACAATGTAGTGCTAAACTGTTGGGGGGGAAGGAAGTGTTCTATAGTCCTGTGATTAGGTCTTACTTCTTTGGTGATCCTGTGGACTGTGAACTCAGTGTTTATCAGTTTGTTTATTTTTCATCCCTTTAGGTGGGACAGGATGGCTATAGAAGGCTAGAATATTTCCCTTTCCCTACATTGTAGACTAGAGCTGGCTTGAGTTGGATATTTCCCTTCCTTTAGGTAGTTTGGACTCTTGATAAGAGCCCAGCAGGTTAGGCATTGATAAATTAATTTCTTTTGGGTGCAGGCCTTGTTAAGAATAGATGGCTCTGAAAGTGGTTCATTTCCTTCCCCCTCCCAGAAGTATGAGGTGATTTTTCTCAGTTACTTACTGTGAGGACCTGATAGAGGTCTTGAAAGTAAAACTCACAAAGGTGTTGCTTCTTCTGCTCCATTATTGGGTCCCCCTGGAGTTTTTAACTCTTAGAGTTGTCCACACTGAACATCCAGTAATTTCTTAATTGCAGTTTAGGTTTCCTACTCTGGTGCTGTTTCCACAGGGAGGTTTCTGCTCAGGTAAGTTAGGATTCTCATTAATTACCTGTTTTTCCCTCAATTTTGGGGGCAGTGGTTTGTCCTATGACCTCATTTCTCTGATGAATCCAAGAGGAATTGTTGACTTTTCAGTTTGTTCAGCTTTTTACTTGTTAGGACAGAGTAGCAAATTCTAAATTCCTCCTGTGCTGGACAAAAAATTACAAGTGGCTTAAAGGAGTTTTAAGTTAAGAGTTTTAAAGAGCTTAAAATGAGTTTGGTTTATGGGAATTTTGAGGCTAAATCCTTCAAGAGAATGATAGCAAAGTAGAGGGCATAGCAAAGTAGCAGGTTTTTCAAAATAGCAAAGAGAAGTAATCTGAATGAGAATATTTTTATTCCTAATAGTAAATATTTAGATGTGTTTTTAAACAGTCATTTAGCTTGGGTTTCTTGTTTTTGCTTCAATGTATTCAAAAGTAAGTTATGCTTTATTTTAGAATATATTAATATATTTAATCAAAACCTACAAAATTAAGGTAGAGATTTTATCATTAGAAGAAAGCAGTTTGAACAAGAAGAGGGAATTACTAACCAACCAGTGTCCACTTAAGCATTTCATAGCATTTCCTAAATTGTGCACTGCATTGTTGAATCAAGAATTAGTGTTCTGTGACTTTCTTGTTAGTTAAATAATTTGGATCCATGTTCTTAGAAATCCAGAATGTACATGGTGCAAGATTCCTAAGTTTTTATTGTGATAAAAAACTTTTTCATTTAACTCTGCTTTTCCTAAACTTAATTACATGTTTAGTGAACATTGTGAAACATGTTGAGAAACAGCAATTGTAAGTAGCTAGGTTTCTATCCACCCGGTGCTTTTAGGGGAAGTAGTACATAGAGGAAGAACCCATAGATTAGAGTTTGGAAAACCTGAGCTTCTGTTTTTCATGCTTTTAGTGAATCACTATATTGGAAAATTTATTTAATTTCCTCTTGGCTCAGTTTTCCTTTTGTAAAATATGGTAGCTTTTCTCCTTTTCTAATTCCCTGTGATGTTGATGTTTCATAGTTATAAAAACAGCTTTCATAAAGCATTTCTATATAAGGTTTGTATACGGTTCTTAGAGAATAAAGTGAACATTTGACACCTACCTTAGGGAGGCAGATGACAGTGATGTGAATTGTCACAGAAATAAAAAACCTGTACAAATACTGAAATGGTAAATGAATCAAGTCCATAAGTGAATTGCTTGTTAACTTTATGTATAGGCAGCAATGCTAATAACTTGAATTTTCATGTAATTTTTTTTTGCACACAAAATAATATGTGGCCAGCATAAGATAACAATAAAGCAAGAATAAATAAACATTTTAGTATTACTTGTTAAGATTTAGATATAAGAGGAAATTTCCCAGCAGAAAGCTTATCCTGCTTATTAATGACAGAAATATGATAGGAACATGACAGAAAATTTTTGGATAAAATCATATGCAGTTGTTTTTGGTAATATCTGTATTTAGTTTAATTGCTTTGTTTTAAGGTACTTAAAACTGTATGAGTTTTAGAATAATGCCTATGGTAATGGGGGATGAAAAAGTTGTTTGTTTTTTTTTAAATATTTTTATTTATTTATTTGAGAGAGAGAATGAGAGAGAGAGAGCATGAGAGGGGGGAGGGTCAGAGGGAGAAGCAGACTCCCTGCCGAGCAGGGAGCCCGATGTGGGACTCGATCCTGGGACTCCAGGATCATGACCTGAGCTGAAGGCAGTCGCTTAACCAACTGAGCCACCCAGGCATCCCGAAAAAGCTTTTTATATAAAGAGAGACTAGAGAATTCAGATTTTTTATTACTGAAAAGCTTAAAAATGATGTGTATGATTAAAGTTTACATAAGTAATAGAAAAAGTGAAAAATGGTGACAAAACCCTGAGACGTATAAAAATACACATACCAAAGAGGCAGAAGCATGTATTCCCATCATATCTCTGACCTCCGTGGTCATGAGTTGTTAGTCACAGGGAGACAGAACAGATGAGACAGGACTAGGTCCTGGCTCAGTCATCCATTGACTCAGCTGCTGGTACTGATCATAGAGTCTTAGGCTATTGAGCAGAACATAACATAGCACAGTCTTGGCCTCTGCAAACATTTGGCAGTATTGGGGGTAAAGGGATATTGAGTCCACGATGGTGTAATGGATGAGGGGGAGGGCAGCAGTTGGCAATATACCATTAGAAAGTGGCTAATGTGGATATAACTTTTCCTAATATTGTTTGTGTGTGTGTATCAAAATGTATCTAAGCATGATCCTTTTTAATGTTAAAATGAAGTTTTAGTAAGAAGAGTTTTTCTGTATTTGAATTACTTTTTTTTCTTAAGTATGCATTAAGGATAACATATTGAAGTATGTATAACATACGTAAAGTTTAGCATCATAAGTCTTTATCTCAGTGAATTTTAACAACCAGTACCTATGTATTAATACGCAGTTATTGTATTAATAGGTCTTGTGTATGTGTGATACTATGTGTTAATACCTATTAATATGTTATTACCATTACCATAATCCCTATGTAGTCCATCTTTATTTAAAATATTTTAAAGATTTATTTATTTATTTTAGAGAGAGAGAGTGTGTTAGGGGAGAGGCAGAGGGATAGAATCTCAAGCAGACTCCTGAGCAGACTGGCTGGGCGAGGAGCCAGTTACGAGGTTTGATGACCCTAACATCATGACCTGAGCTGAAACCAAGAGTTGGACACTTAACAGACTGAGCCACCCAGGCGCCCCTGTAATCCATCTTTAAATTTGAGAACAGAGTATTATCAGCGTCCTAGAAGTCCTTTAGTGTCTGCTCCCAGTGTATTACCCATGCCACCTCTCCCAAAGATAAACATGATCCTAACTTTTTATACCATAGATTATTTTTGAATTTTTGATTCTATGTAAATTAGATTTTATATAAATTGAGTTATATAGCACATATTCTTTTGTGTTTATAAACTTTACATTTGTGAGATTGATCCATGTTGTAGCATGTAGCAGTATTTCATTCATCTCATTGCTTATACTGTTACATTGTGACTGTACCACAGTTTATTATCTTTTCTATTGATAGACATGAAATTTAGGTTGTTTCCAGTTCTGTCTTAGAAAGAGTACTACTATGGATTTTCTTGTAATGTCTTTTGATCAACATATATATGCGGTTACATTAATTCCATAGCTACAGTTAAAATTGCTGGATCATAAGATGTTCGTATGGTAGGTTTGGTAGTTATTATTAAATAGTTTTGCAAAGTGCCAGTACCAATTTACATTCTTAGTAGCAATGTATGAGAATTCCAGTTACTCCACATTCTTGCCAACAGTTGGTATTGTTTATTCTTTTCATTGTAGCTGTTTTCATGGATGAGTGATGAAATAGCCCTTGTGGTTTTAATTTTGAGAAATAATGATGATGTGTATCTTTTCATATTTATTGACTATTTTGATAACCTCTTAAATTGTCTTTTCAAGTCTTTTGCTATTTTTCTATTGGCTTTTTTTTTTCTTAGTGATTTCTAGTTGTTCTTTGTCCTGGCTATGAATTCTTTGTTGGATGTATATCTTATAGAAATCAATTTATATCTTACCTTTTTACTATCTTAATGCCATCTTTAATGAACAGATAATTTATATTAATTTATATCAGTTTATATGTCAGGTTTCTTTCCTTTTTTGTTTGGTGCTTTTCTTTTTCTTTTTCTTTTTGGACATGTTTAAGAAATCTTTGCCTGTCCTAGGGGCATAAATATATTTGCTTATCTTTTTTACCAAAAGCTTTATTGTTTTATCTTTCACTTTTAGATGTAACATACATATGGAATTGATTTTTTTGTATGGAGCAAGGAAGGGGTAAACATTCTCCCCCCAACCTTTAAAAATATGCACATCCTGTTGACCCAGCATCATTTTAACCAAAAAACTATCTTTTTTAGGTTTTATCATTGTCATAAATTAACAGCAGTCTAGGAGTGAGTCTTTTACATCTTAATTCTTTTCCTTTGGTTTACTTTATTATCTTTGCAATAAGTCTTGATAAATGATTGCATAAATAACTTTTCTGTAGGACCTGTACAATTTCCTCCTTTTTATTATTGAAATTGACAATTTGTGACTTTTTTCCTTCTGACTTGTCTTGTAGACTCCTCAGTTTTAGTAATCTTCCCAAAAATCAATTTTTGATTTTTCTTAAGTTTTATGTTATACCTTTGCTTTTGATTTCATTAATTCTGTTCTTTTCTCCTTTCTTTTTGCCTTTTTTCATATTTAACTTCTTGTTCTTTTCCTAATTTTTTGAGGTAGATACTTAAATAATAATTGTCCATCTTCTTAACATAAGCCTTTAAGGTCACATAACTCCAAGTCTAGCTTCAGCTGCATGTCACTCATAATTTTATATGTCCTTTCTTCATTATCATTCATTTGAATACTTTGTTTTCCATTGTGATTTCTACTTTGATTCAAGAGTTAATTTCCTTATAGTTGCTTAATTTCCACATAGTTGTTAATAGGTTTTGTTTTTTATTTGTTTGTTTGGTTTAGTGATTACTTGGTTAATTCCACTGAGGCCAGAGAACATAGTCTGAATGATTTCAGTCCTTTGAAATGAGACTTTTTTTTTTTTTTTTTGGATTCAGCACCTGGCAGTTTTGATAAATGTACCATGTTCAGTTGAAAGGAATATATACTCTTTTGTTATTGGATGCAGTTCTCTTTTTCATTTAAGATTTTGTTTATTTGAGAGGGGGAGTATGAGAGAGAGAGAGTGTGTGAGAGAGAGCACAAGCCAGGGGGGTGAGTAGAGGGAGAAGCAGGGAACCCGCTCCGGAACTCCATCCCAGGACCCTGGGATCATGACCTGAGCAGAAGGCAGGTGCTTAACCGACTGAGCTACCCGGGTGCCCCTGGATGCAATTTTCTATATAGGTCATTACATTAAATTTATGAATCTTGGTCATGTCTTTTTATATTTACTGATTTTTTCCTTTGTTCAATTATTTAATTGATTTATTCTTTAATCAATTATTAAAATAGAGAAGTATGTACAAATTTCCCAACCTACAGTGGTTTATATTTTGATGTTATGTTATTGGGTGTATGCATTGTTAGCTTAAATTCCTGGTGAATTGGTCCCTTTATTATTATGAAATGCCCTATGTCTAATAATACTTATTGTTCTAAAATCTAGTTCGGCTGACGTCACTTTTCTCTTGATTAATGCTAGCACGGTACAACTTTTTCTATCCTTTTACTTTTGACCTGTGTTTTGTTTTGTTTTGTTTTAATTTAAGATGTATTTCTCATAAGTGTGTTTTATTTTTTATTCATTCTGACAATCTTGATCTTTTAGTGGTTGCCTTAGAGATTGCAACACATACTGACTTATTGCAGTCTACTGAAAATACTTACTTTTGCCACTTCCCTAACAATGCTAAGAACTTAGTTGAACTCTACTTACACTTCTCCCACTTTTTAACTATTGTCCTGAATTTTCATTGTACGTTGCTTTAATGCTCGGTAGATATTACTGGTTTATACGGTCAATGTTTGTTTAGATTTACCCGTATATTTACCTGCTTTACTTCATACTGCATTTTTATGTTTTCCTGTGAGAACCTTTTTTTTTTTTTTGGGCCTATATAACTTCTTTTAGTATTTCTTTTGGTAAACATCTGTCAACAGATTTACTGTCCACTTATCTGAAAACATGCTTGTTTTTGATTTTGAAGAATATTATATTTGAGCATAAAATTCTAGGTTGGATAATTTTATCTTCTCAGGCTTCCAGTATTTCTGTTGCAAAGTCAGCAAAGATTTTATTGTTATTTCTTTGAAGATAATGCATTTTTGTTCTGACTGCTATTGAAATGTAGCCTTGTCTTTGTTTTTTCATATCTTTATTATGGTGGGCATAGATATGTCTTTTTTTTTTTTTTTTTGGTTGACGGTATACTGAGCTTCTTGAATCTTTGGATTGATATCTTTCCTTGGGTTTGAAAAATTGGTTATTTTCTCTTCAGATTTTCCTTTAAAATTTTTTTTTTTTTAAGATTTTATTTATTTGACAGAAAGAGAGAGAGGGAACACAAGCAGGGGGAGTGGGAGAGGGAGAAGCAGACTCCTGGCTGAGCAGGGAGCCCAATGCGGGGCTCAATCCCAGGCCCCTAGGATCTTGACCTGAGCTGCAGGCAGACGCTTAACGACAGAGCCACCCAGGTGCCCCTAGATTTTGCTTTTGTTACATTCTCTTTTTCCCTTGGAGACTCAAAATACATGTTAATCACTTTAAAAAAAAAATTTTGTCCTCTTCATTTTCTATGCTCTTTTCTGTATTTTCCATTTCTGTATTCTTTTTGTGCTTCTATAAGGATATTTTCTATGAAAGCTACTTATTTATTAGCTTCTTAACAGTATGCCTAATCTGATGCTAATCTGATATTTAGTTCTTAATTTTGTAAATTTGCTTTTTAATCATACCAATTTCATGGTTAAATTCAACCTTTTTATTTATTTTATCCTTTCCTATATTTTCTTGAATCACTACAGTCTCTATTAATTTCAGATTTATTCACCTGTGGGTCTGAAATTGGTAACTTGTGGCTTTTTTTTCTTTTGAACAGTTTTGCTAGAGTCTGTTGATCTTATTAGTTTCTCTAAGAAACAACTTTTTTTTTTCCCTGAAGTTTTATATTATACCTTTGTTTTGTTGTTTTTTGCTTGTTTGTTTTCTTTATTGGGTTCTGTCTCATGATGGGCTCTTTATTTTTAATTAAATGCTAGACATTGTGTTTAACAGCTTATGGGGGATCTGATTGATAATTTGCTACAGAGCATAGCTTACGCTTTCCTCTGGTAAGCAGATAGAATGCAGTCAAATCACTTTATTTAAAAACATTTTTTAAAAGATTTTATTTATTCATTTATTTGAGAGAGAGAGCACATTGGGCGGGGGGAATGGGGAGCAGCAGAGGGAGAGGGTCAAGTAGACTCTGTACTGAGCTGGAGCCTTGGGCTCCATCCATGACCCTGAGATCATGACCAACCCTAAATCAAGAGTCTGATGCTCAACTCACTGAGCCACCCAGATGCCTTACAGTCAAATCACTTTAATCCCCAAATTTTCAAATACTGCATTTTGCTATTCAGAGTCTTTGCTAAGTTTCATATCCCTATAGCTTCAGAATTTAGTAGATCTCTTTAGAGGGGGAACTTAGTTCAGCTTATCATTCAGTTCCTCTGTCTCTCCTTTATGACTGGAATCCTCTTCTCATTATGTGTTTTACCAGCTTTGTGAGACTATCAAAAGCTCCACTGGATTCTTTTCCTGCAAATAGGATCCAGGCAGAAGACCTGGGTCATTTGCTTGTTTTCTCAGCCTCTTTGTGACCCCAATTGGGAAATACTCTGAGGGGAAAAGTGGCAGTGTGGCTGCTGATGGCAGTCTACTTCCTGTGAAATTTGGGCTCCCCAGATTGTGAATGCCTCAGTAACTCTGGGATGACTTCAAATGGACAAACTTCTTTTTTTTTCTCCTTGTATTTTATTTGCTTTTTAAAGTTATTCTTGGTGGAAGGATTATTCTACTGTAAACAGTGTTACAAGTATTAGATGAATACTTCTTGTAAAACAAACAAAAACCAAACAGTAAACAGTTTCCACTCCTTTATACCTCCTTAATCTCATTATCTTAGTAGTAACCATTGCTATTATTTATAGATAAGTTTATTCATAAATATATATGTGTAGCACACATATAAACATATATGTTATGAGTGTTAAGATTGTTATGATTGTTATGAGTGTTAAGATTTTTATGATTCGGGGCGCCTGGATGGCTCAGTTGTTAAGCGTTTGCCTTTGGCTCAGGTCATAATCCCAGAGTCCTGGGATCGAGCCCCACATAGGGCTCCTTGCTAAGCGGGAAGCCTGCTTCTCCCTCTCCCACTCCCCCTGCTTGTGTTCCCTCTCTCACTGTCTCTCTCTCTGTCAAAAAATAAACAAAATCTTAAAAAAAAATTGTTATGATTGTTATGAGTGTTAAGATTATTAAGTTTTCCAATAGGCGTTTATGTTTGCATGTGGGGGAAAAATGTAATATGTATAAGAAAACTGTGTATAGAGAAAGACTTTTGATTTTACTGATAAGTGGGAATGAGTCCCGAATATTGAGATTTTTTGTGCATTCTTTTGAGTAGCAGCATAGTTTGCTATTGGATGTACCTAATTTATTTAGTCAATTCTCTAGCCATTAAATAATTCAGTTTTATCTAATCCTGATATTGTACATAGGTACCATGATGATCCCTGTGTGTTATGTGAGCATATGTGTACATTTAATACTTCACTTTTATTTTGACATACTCATTTTTTGTGTTGTAAAATCTCTCAGTCACCTTTGCAGTTTTTTCTTTTTTGGCTTTTTTAATCATAGATTGTCATCTATCTAGATTTACATATAAAACTATAGTTTTTATAGTTTCATTTTTTAAATTATCTGGCATTTATTTTGTTACTTTTGGGAATCTAAGTTGATTATTTCCAAACATCTAATTGGTCATTGTAGAACTATTTATTGAATACTTTTTGTGCTGTGCCTCCCATTATATATTACATTTTTATATGTGATGGAGGCCTTCTCTGGAATTGATGTGTGCATAGTAGTTGAAAGATGTGTTGCTAGTTGGGTACCTACAGGGAAAGCTTTGGCGGGGGAGAAGGGAAGAAGAGGAAGCAGGTGTATATAATGTTTTGACTAGAGGGAAGACTTAATGTTGTTGGCTATGTCAAGTTATGACAAGGAGTTTATTGATTTTGAAGATTTAGATTTAAGTTGGCTGGCTTGAAGTTCATTTCTCTGTGCATAACTTAGAGTTATCAGTAAGTAAGACTTACTAAATAATTGCTGAAATATGTTAAAGGTAAGGAACATAGCAAACCATTAAATAGAAACTGAAGAATTCTAAAAGAATTTTAAAGAATTCCATAAGCCTGAGATTCAACTAAAGAAAAATTAAAGAGAATATAGTTGATCATCAAAATATTAGTAAACAGAAGAAAGATGTCAAAGCTAGGAAGTTAAAACATCTGAAACATATCAGTAAAACATAATGTTTGAATTAATAAATTGTTTGGGAGTAAGGTACTTGATAATGGAGTTGATCTTATTTAAAAACAATGACAACCAAATATAACTAATGGGGATTGGGTGGCCTTGGCATAAAGAAATAGAAAGTAATTAAAATTTTGGTTATGCTGGTGATGGCCTTGTCTTCCACATAAGAGCTGAGGTTGTTCAGGAAAGAGGTTGGAATAGCTTCGACTAGGTATTGGTTCTGAACCTTAGGGTTCCTTGAGACCCTTTCAAGAGGTCTGTAAAGCTAAAATGGCTTTCATAATACTAAGCCCTTACTTCCATTTCCACTTTGTTGACATTTGCACTGATAGTGCACTGGGAGGTAAAACTTTTGGTATTTTAGTGTAAATTAATGCAGTGGCACTGGACTGTCCTAGTAGTCATTATTTTTGTCTCTGCTGTACACTGGCAGAATAAAAGAAAGCCTGTTTAAACTAAGAATGGCTTAATGTAGCAGTAGGAATTATTTTAAGTTGCAGTCCTTGAGTGTCTTTTTAATGTTTTGTGTGGTGAAATGGAAAATATACATAATACTGTATTCCTGAGTACACACATAATAGTGTATTTCTAAGTACATTGTCCTGAGGAAGAGCAGTTGTGTGATTGACTTGAGAACAAAACTAGGTGCTGCATTTATGGCACACATTTTTGCCATAAAGAACGACAGACAAAGTATGGTAATTCAGACTTGGGTATTTAACAGACATTTTCTTGAAAAAGAACAAAGTGAGCCTGTCACTTTAAGGAAAACTGACAATATTTGGTGCTTTCAAGCAGAATTTGAGCTTAGAATTTTCAGAACCTTATAAGAACTTCCCAGATACTTAATGACTTTTCTGATGATGTTGATGGTTGTTTGAGGTCCCGAAAACCCCCTCAGGTTCAGTGATTTTCCAGAAGGAGTAACAGAACTCAGCAAAGCTGTTACACTCATAGTAACCATTTATCATTCCAAAGGATATGGGTTAAAATCAACAAAGGAAGAAAGTGCATACAGCGGACTCAAGATGCAGGCTTCTAGTTTCCTCTCCCACTGGAGTCATACAGACAATGCTTAATTCTCCCAACAGCAGTGTGTGACAATACCTATGAAGTATTGCCAATCAAGAAAGCTCACCTGAGTCTTGGTGTCCAGAATTTTTATTAAGGGTTGGCCCTATAGGTCTGGAGCCCTCCTGTGGCTGACCTTTGTTACTCCATCAGTTTGATTCCAGGGTCCCCACCATAAGTCACTTTGTTATCATAAATAACCTGGTGTGGCCCAGGGTTCTTAGGCACTCTTTTTGGGCAGGATATTTCAAAGGCTTCGAAGTTATCTCCTAGGAGCCAGGCAAGGGCCAGATGTGCCTAGTTTGGACAACCCCCAGGTGTGCTTTCTGTCTAGTGGTGTTATGAAGAATGTGATGGTTTGATATTATAAAATGTTAAAACTTGAAAGGTTGTCATAGCCCCATGAACCAGTATTGCCAACTGACTACTGCATGATGCTACAAAATATGCATGAGTAAATGATTGAGCAGTGGATTTTAATGGAGCAGAGTATGGAACATTTATAGGTATGGTTAGATACTATATTCATCTAACTTTTAAGTAACTACATTAAGTAACAGTCTGCTTATACCATGAATGAAAGCAATAGCAGCAACTAATTAAATGCAGAAACAGATAATGAGTATCCAGATAATGTTCTCAGTTTTATTTTTAATACTGCTAATATTCACATATATAACACACATAAACAAATTTCTTTTGGGTCCTGTAGTTTTTTAAACATGTGAAAGGACCTAGAGACCAAAAAACTGGTCTAGAGGTAATAAAAGGATGAGATGAACAGCTAAACAAAGGGAAGGGTAGGCTTATTAGTGGGATCTCAGAACTGGAATCAGGGATTTGAATGCAATCATGAGTCTTGTCTTGTCCTCTTCTCTTCTTTTTTTCTTTCTTTTCTTTTCTTTTTTAAGAGAGGGAGAGAGAGAGAAAATCTTAAGCAGTCTCCATGCCCAGCGCAGAGTTCAATGTGGGGCTCGATCTCACAACCCTGAGATTATGACCTAAGCCAAAATCAAGAGTAGGACACTTAACTGACTGAGCCATCTAGGTACCCCGTTACTCTGCATTTCTTATCTCTGTATTTGTTTGGCCCTGTCAGCTCATTCTTTCTTATCATAGACTGGCTCTTCCAAGTGATGGGAAATATAGCAAACACACAAAACCCCCCTTTTTTTGACCGCGTATCCTATGGTATATGCTATCAGAGAAGGACTGACTCTTTTTTAATTCCATTGTGAACAGAGTATTTTAAAAGAAAGTATGATTCTGCTTGGTTCAGGTACTCACCATGGAATGATGAATTTTGACTAGGCCAAGTTCTTAAAAGAAAATGAAAGCTTCCTCAGAAACCATGTTGTTGAAATTGGGGAAGAAAGACCTCCTAGAGAGAGGGTGTGAGTATTTTCCCTGAATGGGATGGCTGCTCAACAGGCAACTCCCAAATCAGCATCTTTTGAGTTTCAGCAAGTTGTATGGATTGCAGACATTATGGGAATTCAGAGTAAGGGTGGTTTTTGGGGTGTCCAGGTGAGGGAACACCATGTTCATAAGTAAGTACAGAATTATGTTGCAGCTCTTATTAATAGCCAATAAGCAAAAGCTTCCTTCTAGAAATCTATTGTTTTAAAAGAAGTGTGCTATCTTTTGGGGTTTTCAGAGAACATCTCAATCTGGAGTAAGTACAGTTGACCCTTGAACAACACAGGTTTGAGCTCCACTAACATGCAGATGCTTTTCAATAAATATAGTACAGTACTGTAAATGTTTTTTCTCTTCCCTATGATTTTCTTAATAACATTTTTTATTGTAAGAATATAATGTAGAATACATATAACATACACAATATTTTTTAATTGGCTGTTTATGTTATCAGTAAGGCTTCCCAGTTGAAAGTAGACTATTAGTAGTTAAGTATTGAGGGAGTCAGAAGTTATATGCAAATTTTCCACTGTATGGGGTTGGTTCCCCTCTAACTCTTCCATTGTTCCGGGGCCAACTGTATAGAGTACTGTTTGATATCTCATGTTAGAATGCTTCATATAGTAGAGGACTGAACAGTTGCTCCTGGCATTATTGTATTTTATGTACTATTAAATAAAAAGCAACTTGAGGGGGCTCCTAGGTGGCTCAGTTGGTTAAGTGTCTGCCTTCGGCTCAGGTCTTGATCCAGCCCTGCATCACGCTCCCTGCTCAGCGGGGAGTCTGCTTCTCCCTCTGCCCTTCATCCCCACTCATGCCCTCTCTCTCTCTCTCTCAAATAAATAAAATATTTTTTAAAAAGAAGCAACTTGAGAATAACAGCTTTGTTCTCCAGAGTTTTTATATATTAGTAATGAGTCAAATACTTCCTAGCAGTTATGGTTATTTGTTTTGCTTAGGAAACAATGTTGATATAAAATAGAATACACCCTAGGTCAAAAAAACCCCTAATTTTAATAAATCAATATGTAGGGGGCGCCTGGGTGGCTCAGTCGTTGAGCGTCTGCCTTCAGCTCAGGTCATGATCCCAAGGTCCTGGGATCGAGCCCCGCATTGGGCTCTCTGCTCAGCGGGAAGCCTGCTTCTCCCTCCCCCACTCCCCCTGCTTGTGTTCCCTCTCTCGCTGTGTCTCTCTCTGTCAAATAAATAAATAAAATCTTTAAAAAAAATAAATAAAAAAATAAATCAATATGTAGGTTGATCCTTTGATTTCTGTTAATGAAAGTTCAGAATTTTAATCAAAATGTTCTGTGACTTCTTAGACAATTTATTTGTAATTCATTAAAATTTAGCAAAAATAGGGATAGTAGATGTTCAAGTCTATCAAAGTAATACATTTTAAACTGACATTTTTGTGGACAGATTTCAGGGAGCCATTAATGTTTAATTTCTTTGTGGTAGAATGCCTTAAGACCAGATCTGTTTATTTGAAGAGACAAGCTAGAAGGGTATAAAGTTAAAGCCAGTATAAGGAATAATTATTAGCTTGTGCCATGGCTCTCCTGCTTAACAAATGCTGTCTAAGGTATCATTGTTCTGGCCATGGTACCTGGAAAACAGTTCTTTCTTTAGACAGTTACTGTGGTCATGCTCTTGAGGGTCTTTTGGTTTCATAATGTAAAATATAGTTGTGGGAAAATTTTTAAAAGTCAATGGATAGCTTATTCTCATTTCTAGATAAGCAGTAGACAAATGTTAAGTTTGATAATGACAAACATACTTCAAAACTTAAACCTTTTTCTTCTCTAAATTCTGTACCTCTCTCTCTCAAAGATAGACAGGAGCCTTTTGTGGTGGCGTTTTTTTTTTTTTTTAAAGATTTTATTTATTTATTTGACAGAGACACAGCGAGAGAGGGAACACAAGCAGGGGGAATGAGAGAGGGAGAAGCAGGCCTCCCGCGGAGCAGGGAGCCCGATGCGGGGCTCGATCCCAGGACCCTGGGATCATGACCTGAGCTGAAGGCTGACGCTTAATGACTGAGCCACCCAGGCACCCCTTTTGTGGTGGCCTTTGAATGCCAGGTTGAATAGTTTATACCTCATTTGGTAACGGATAGCCATTTGTAGACTTTTAAGTTATTAGAGTGAAATGCTTGAGCCTATGGCTTAGGAAGAGCCTGTTGGGAAGATCAATCTTTCCATAGTTGTGGGAAGGGTTGAAACAGTGTGAGAAGAAAAGCGGGTTTGAACTAGAGTAATTGAAGAGGGAATGAAAAACTGGAGAATAATTTGTATATTGCAGCTCCAGTGATGTTGGAGATGCGATATACAAGTTGGCACTGGTGTTTTGGCTAGAGAGATAGGAAGGAATCAGAGTTGCGAATCTGAACATTAGGAAGGATGCTGGTGCTATTAACAGCATAGAGAAGTAAAGAGGAAGAGAGAGAGGAAGAGAGAGAGAGAGAGTGTGTGTGTGTGTGTGTGTGTGTGTGTGTGTGTTGGTAGGGGTAATTGCTAATTTTTTAGACTTGGCTGTATTCACCTTAAGTTGAAGATTCTTATTAGCAGGTACTTGTTCATTTAGGCCTGATGCTTAGGAAGAAAGTCAGGTTTAGCGAAAAGAATTTGGGAAATCATTCTCATAGAAGTTAGAGTTTGAGCTGGTACTGAAGTACTGGTATTTCCATGAGTAAGAATAAATAGAGAATAGAAAATTCTGAGGAAAAAAAAAACTCACAGGAAATGCTTTAATTTTAGGATGATCTTTGGTTAAATTGCATAATCTTTCCATCTTTATTTTTTTTTAAAGTTATGTTGGAAAAACGCTTCGAGAAAGTGCAGAGGGGGAGTGCCTAAAACATAGTGGGTGCTTAAAAAATAGTTGTTGAATGAATAAATATAATTTAGTCGGGATGTAGGAGTTTATAGGGGAATAAATGGGCACACTGTGGAGAATTTTGAGCTATGGTCTAATGCCCCCCCCCCCCCAATGGCTGGGACCAGATTAGAGAATAGAACTTAGAATATTTTGAACTTTTAAAATGTTCTTTGAGATATATTTCTGAGGAAATGAAAGAAGTTCAGCAAGTAAGGTTGTAAGTCTAGTCTAATTTGAAAGCATATATTCTTTACATATTTTCTGCTAAGAAGTTGATGTGTAAGGAATACTTTGAAAGTTGGAAGTATTCTCATGCTTTTATATCTGTATGTAGACTTATTTTGCCATACTTTTTCCTCTGCCTAATAACATCTTTCTCAGAACCTTCTCAGTCCCCTTCTTTCTGTGAATCAGTTGCTACTCATCTTTTAAGTTTCCGTTTAGCCATCAGTTTTTTCAGGAAGTGTATTCCAAAATCCTAAGCCTGATGTTTTTCTCTGTGCCCCTACATTCTAGTACTTACTGGACCAGATTGCAATTGCTTGTTTTGTCTATATTCTCCACTGGATCATAAATTTCTATGTCATGGTGTTCATTGGTGTTAACTTGTTTTCTACCATGTAGCACGATGCTTGGCCGTTGTTGGAGATGAACTAAATAAAAGGCAGTTTTAGGCTAAAATTTGCTTTCAGATTCAGTGTTTTTTTTTTTTTTAATTTTTTTAAAGATTTTATTTATTTATTTGACAGAGACACAGCTAGAGAGGGAACACAAGCAGGGGGAATGGGAGAGGAAGAAGCAGGCTTCCTGCAGAGCAGGGAGTCTGATGCGGGGCTCGATCCCAGGACCCTGGGATCATGACCTGAGCTGAAGGCAGACGCTTAATGACTGAGCCACCCAGGCGCCCCTCAGATTCAGTGTTTTAAAGATCTGTCTTAAAATGGCGCAATTGGTTAAGCGACTGCCTTCGGCTCAGGTCATGATCCTGGAATCCCGGGATCGAGTCCCGCATCGGGCTCCCTGCTCGGCAGGGAGTCTGCTTCTCCCTCTGACTCTCCCCCCTCTCGTGTGCTCTCTCTCTCTCTCTCTCCCTCTCACTCTCTCAAATACATGAATAAATAAAATCTTTAAAAAAAATAAAATAAAAATAAATAAATAAAAATAAAATACAGTTAAGAAATGTTTTAGTTGCAATAGGTAGCCACTGAATCACCATTCCGTCCAAAGTTTTAGAATGAGCATTGTGACATTAAAGAAACGGTGTTTCTTTTTACATAAAGGATTGTTTCCAAGGTGGTTGACAACTGTGTTGCAGCAAGGTGGCCACAAGTCATTTCCTCCTGTTGTTTTTCATGAGGTCAGTTACTGTTATGACACTGTAATTGTTGAGAAAAACTCAACCATAAGAATTGGGAGTTTTTGAGGAATGAAATTACACAGATAGAAGTCAATGACGAGGGAGGTAGGAATTGGTATTAGCCTCCTGCTAGTAATTATTGTGCTTTTTCTTCCTCTTTTCTTTTCCTTTTTTCCTTTTCTTTTTCCTTTCCTTTTCTTTCTTTCCTTCCTTCTTTCTTTCTTTCTTTCTTTCTTTCTTCCTTCCTTCCTTCCTTCCTTCCTTCCTTCCTTCCTTCCTTCCTTCCTTGTTTCTTCCTTCCTTCCTTCCTTCCTTCCTTCCTTCCTTCCTTTCGTTTTCTTTCAACACTTTTGATTAGTGCATAACATTTTTGGAGAGGGTATGGCTTTTTCTACTCTTCCCTATCTGTTATTTAGGGTAATGGGAGTTAAGGGTAATGAGAATGAGGCTATCTTGGTTGAGTGCCTTTTAATATAAACTTTTGCCTATGTAAGCATTGTGTTGGTTTCCATCTTTTTTATATTAGTCTTTCAGCAGACTGAATTTTTGGTGGGTAGGTCACATGGCAGTGCTTTTCTTTAGAAGTACTCCCAGGAACTAAAACCTCTTTCGGACTCTGTAAATATGCACTTGGAGCAAAAGGAAATAGAATTTCTACTCTTGGATTGAGCTAATTTGATTTGAGATATATAGCTAAATACACGATATTTGTCTGAACACATGAATATACTCAAGATACCTAACATACACACATAAGCATTACATAAACCTACTGTTTACATAAGCATTTTTTTCTCAAGTTTAGTGATGTAGTTGGTCTGGAGTAGAGGGCATTTGAGGAGCCATATAGGGGTATATTAAACCTGTTATGCTTATTAGTCTAGTGGTTGTTCAAATGAATTTACTAGTGACCAAATTTTAATCTCTCAGCATTCACTTTTCTTAACCATCAACTCAGACTCAGTGACTGTAAGAACTCTGTTGAAAGGAAATATGGGGGCTTTAAGGGATGTATACTAGTTTTAGCAAATTTTTTGTGTATATCATACCATCTTGAAATAACCAGTTCAATTTCAGAAAGGACAAACATGTATAAGAAAATCTGATTAGCATCTTTGAGAATCACAGAAAAACTTTCAGAGTTTGTAGTATGATCAGACACAGAATCCCAGGTGATTTGGGTGACAGAAGAGATTTCTTGGCAATTGGATATCTGCATATACATTTCTCTGTAAGAACTTTGTTGCCTGTCAGTGACATAATTAAGAGGAAGAGTATAGTGGAAAGTAAAAGTGAACTGGGAACTTCAATTTAGTTTCCTTTTTAAAAGGAAGTGTGTTGATGGTGACTGTTTTAATTGTTTTCTACTGTAGTAGACCATTTCCATTTAGGAATGTCAAGTTAGTTGTAAGCAATTGTATAGTTTGAATGAAGTGCCTGTCTATATTCACGCCAGCTGGTTTTCTCATTGCATAGATTTCTGTATTTTTCCTGTCAGGAGAGACAAACTAAAGAGCACAGAAGTCTCTGTAAGGCTCCTCAAAAGTCCCTTACCGATATACAATATAAGTTTATAAATATAAACAATTCATGTTATCCCATGTTTAAAAGTAAAATGATTCCTGCAACTTGTCCAACTTGTCTCTTCTGTTGTTGACTTTTTAAATATATAGCATCATCTTGGATGGTATGTTATCTTAGATAAACTGATTACGTAGTTTCTGTTGAAATCAAGGGACTCTGTATCTGCCTGTAAGTTTTCTCAACTTTAAGAAACAAAACAAAGGAACGTTATGGGGGGAAAAAGCGAGGAAAACCAAGAAACAGACTGCTAACTATAGAGAACAAATTGATGGTTGCCAGAGGTGAGGTGGGCCGGGGGATGGGTGGGATGGGTGAAATAGGTGATGGGGATTAAGGAGTGCACTTGTGATGAACACTGGGTGATGTATGGAAGTGTTGAATCACTATATTATACACCTGAAACTAATATTACACTATATGTCAAGTAACTGGAATTTAAATGAAAACTGGGGAAAAAAAAGATTTCTCAAAAAAATTACAAGGCTAGCTGAGAAAAATATATTTACTTATTAAATTTCCTGTTTTCTTTTCCCTACCTCCTTAAAAGAAAAAGAGGGGTACTTTACTCTTAAATAAAACATTAGATACTTAATTATTAAAGTGCTATATTAGCAAAATTTAACTCACAGTATTTCCAGTGCATACTTTCTTTGTCATCCCTCCAAAGAATATATCCACTGGAGAAAGAATGGGGCTATCTGAGGGTTTTTTTCTGGAGTTGCCAGGAGAAGTGGAAGAATTTCTAGTTTATGAATACATTGGCATCTCTAGTCCCACTTAATATGTATGATCTGTAATGTTGAAAAAAGGAATTTTGGGAAAAGAAATTTTCTCTTAAAAATAAGGCTTTCGCAGATACAAAGATTTGTGTCTTGTGTTCTCTTTCCAAAATTAGCTGGAAGGTGAAACAAGACTGGAAAATAGGAAGATAATTGGGGCTTAGGTGATCTACAAATTAATCATCCTTTAGGCCACAGTCATAAAATTTGGGATTTTCATTGATGAAATTGTATTAATCAGTCCTGTAGTCTTTCATATGTATATATAATTTTATATGTATTATTTCATCTAATAATAATATCAAGCCAACCTACTATGAGGTAGATACTGTTATTATATGCCTTTTATAGAGGAGAAAACTGAGGCTCAGAAATTAAGTCATTTGCCCACACTTGTACAGCCAGGGGGCAGAGCTACAATTCAAACAAAAGCAGGGTGCCTCCAGAGGCTTTACTTAACCATTATGCAATTAGAGCCTATGTAGTCGTTTTGCATTTTTATATTTTTCTTTGAAGGAGTTCAGGACAATATGTAATTTATTCTGAGGTTGAGGTGGATTGTTTTTCATATTTCATAAGTGATGGTAATAAGGTAACAAAGTGTAGAGGCTTGACCAGAGTCATGGAGGTTTCTGGTGAGTTTTCATCTTACTAGTTGGTTTAGTCTCTTCTGAAGAAGTTTAGGAGGTGTCAATGTGGCCATCCTTCTTTTAGCTCTGTCCATCTCAAGTATTTTCATATATTTTTTAGGCCTAGCTAACAGTCCTCAAAGATCAGAACTTGCTTATTGACATTGAAGAAGAATTTTTTTTTTTAAAGATTTTATTTATTTATTCATGAGAGACACAGAGAGAGAGAGAGAGAGGCAGAGGGAGAAGCAGGCTCCCAAGGAGCAGAGAGCCCGATGCGGGACTCGATCCCAGGACCCTGGGATCATGACCTGAGCCGAAGGCAGACGCTCAACCATCTGAGCCACCCAGGCGCCCAGAAGAATTTTTTTTTTTTTTCATTGGTAGGGAGTTGGAACTAGACTTCTAAAGTTTTTCCAACATTACGCTTTATGATTTGACACTTCTTCCTTCATTCAACAAATGCTTTTAAAATTAATATTACTATGTGCCAGGTATGTTCTGTGAGTTAAAATTGCCGTAAATGTAATAAGCAGAATAACAAATTTACCTTAGGTAATGGCGCCCATAGATATTGGGTAATCTCCTGTTGCACTCAGAATATCCTCATACCCCAATGCAATACCAGTTATTCTGTGTTCCTTAGAGGTATTCTAGATTCAGTTGCATTTCTTGTTGTTTTTCTTTTTAACTTATTTGAAAACAATCACCAGCAAAACGGCCCTTAACAAGATATAATAAGACTTTGATTGTAAAGATTGTAAAGAAATAGTGGAAATGATTAGATTTTTTCATTTCCTTGTAATATTGCTACTGTGACTATGTGTACAGTCAGAAAGTGTAGCATTTTTGTTAAATGAATCTTAAACTGATATCCACTAGGGGCACATCTCCTCTAGGGGAGTTCACATCTTTGGTATGAGGGTATGTTTTGAGAAGCCATATTCCACATTATTTTTTTTTATATATAAAATGAATTTATTACAAATTTCAGAAAGTTAAAGTAGCTTTTTTTTTTTTGGCTCCTGGGATTAAATAGAATATATAATGATTCTCTGTGAGAAATTAACAACTTAAGTATTCTGAATTTCTTGGTAGGTGAAATTTTATGCTTATCAAAAAGTTCATGGGTTAAAAAAGGGTTGAGAGACATTGTTTTAAAGACCCAAGGACTAGTGCTCAGTGGATATAGGGCTTAGGTTCTATAAATCTGTGAAGTACTTCAACCAAATCATATCACATTGGAATTGAGATCTACTTACAAAATAACTTGTTTTAGCTACATCTCATGATGCTATATGCATTTATAATAAAATAATTATTTTACCAAGCATGATACTGATCTTTTTATTTCCAAGTTTTTAAATGTGATAAAGACTGCATATTGTAATAGCTTAGTCGAAGTGCTTTTTATGTTTCAATAATAGCTTTAAAATAGCTGGTCAGATACATTTAAAATATTCTTGTTAGTATGATTCACCTTAATAATTTCAAATTAACAATAAAGATAATTCAAGAAAGTCTGAGTTTTGATTAAGATAATTCAGTTGTTTTGTTTGTTTGTTTTGTTTTGTAGAATAGCCAGTGACTTTTAACAATGGAACTTCAACATTTAGAGGATCTGACTCAACTACATATGTGCTCATCCAGCCTATTACTGGATAACTTAATTTCAGTTTATAATCATAATAAATAATTGACTTTTTTTTTTTTTTACTATAGTTGACACACAATGTTATATTAGTTTCAGGTATACAACAGTGATTTGACAAATTTATACAGTATGCTGTGTTCACCACAAGTGTAGCTACCATCTATCACCATAGATTGCTAGTACAATATTTGACTGTATTATGCTGTGCCTTTTGTTCCTGTGACTTACTCATTTCATAACTGGCAGCCTGTATCTCCTACTCCCCTTCACCTGTTTTGCCTATCCCTCCACTCCTCTCCCCTTTGGCAATCATCAGTTCTCTGTATTTACAGGTCTGATTCTGTTTTTTATTTATTTGTTTATTTAAAAATTACAAAAAAAAATAAATAAAGGATTGACATGTTTTGCATCATGTATTTGAAGCTTAATGAGCTTTTGACATAAAGGGAATTACTAGTATTCAAGAAACAAAGTTGTTTGTTTAAAGTAAAGTCTGTCTTAAACTGAATACCTGTATAAAGCCAGAATCTTACAGAAAGTACAGAGCTAAAAACTAAAAAATCATAAATATATCTTTTATATATCAGTAAAAGTTTCTAGGCAAGTATTTATTATAAATGAGTAATTAATTGTGTAACACCTCATGACCTTGTGTATCATCTTGTGGTGGGTTCACAGGATGGAGATTAAATGAAATTTTTTAATTTTGACATTTTGGCTAAAACAACAGAAATTTAACAAATAGTACATAAAAATAGGAGTTTTGCTTATAATTGTTTTTAGTTTTTGTCTCTTCAGTGTGTAAATCTGCTCTGTGGGATAGCTTCATTGCTTTAGGTAATAAAGAATGTACGAATTTTGTATTCTAAGGACATGTCCCATGTATTTTCACAACTAAATAAATTTCTAAATTTTTTTTTAAATGGTGACTTTTTAAATCTCTTTATTTTCATTTTTTTTTTAAAGATTTTATTTGAGAGAGCAAACATGAGCGGGGAGGGGGCCGGGCAGAGGGAAAGGGAGAAGCAGACTCCCCACTGAGCAGGGAACCTGATGGGGGGCTCCATCTCAGGACCCTGAGATCGCGACCTGCGCTGAAGGCAGACACAACCTACTCAGCCACCTGGGAGTCTCTCTAAGTAAACTTTGTCCTGATTGTATGTGGTTAAATTTTAGCTCTTCAAGGAACTTTTAATCATCATTAGTCTAAACTTTTCCTTTTAGATTTAAAAAAAGAGAAAACAGTTCTTGAAAGTTAAATGTACTTGTCAGTAGCCTTAAATATAATGGTTGAACTGAGATTAGAATTTTAGAAGAAAGCAGTGTTGATTGTTCTTTGCCTTCTTCCTCTAATACTGTTTATAATTATGTTGTTCCTATTAAGACGAAGCTTTGTAATTTTTTTCATTATTTCATTTCAGTCTTATGCACAGACTTCAAATAAGTGGGTTGATTTTTAAAAGAAAATTGAAAATTCTTTTAAGTTTTTTTTTTTTTAATAAACTAATGAGTCAAGAATAGTTAACTTTCCTCACAGCAAGTTTACAAAAATAGGAGTATTACAAAAATAGTCATAGGACTGCAATAGTTTTAACTATTGACTTATGGCTAGATATTAAATACATCAATGCAATATGAATGTTTTATTGTTTTACTCTGAGTGTTTCAAGAGAGACTACAAGTATCAAGGGTGAGTTCGGATGACTAACATATTGAAGGTGTAAAAATATTTCATAACAGTTACTTTGTAGAACTATTACCATGGCCATGTGAAAATTCCAATATGTTTCTAATTATGCTTCTGTTTATATCAATCCATGAGTCTTTTATAGGCATAAATTGGTAGCATGGGTGATGCTGGAATTATTGCCAGTCATTTAAGCAGATTATCTGGTAGTATGGTAGGTAGAACATATTTAAATTGAGAGTAGGAAAATTAAAGGGAAAAAGGTATTATTTATTACCCACATGTTTGTTAAATAAATTTGAGGAATTAAGATCAGACATGTGGTTATGGAGTAAATCATTTTAAGACCAAAGGGAATAATCAGTGTCATGTTGAAATAGGAAATTAGAATAGTAGTCTTTGGACAATGTCATTCTATTTTCCTGTTCTAGGGCACAGACACTGAAATGGAATAAAGTTTTATTTTCTTACAGGTACCATGTGCCTTGCTTGCTATGTCAAGTGATATACTTAGGTTCTTTAGTATATAGAAAGGTAGTAATTAATTGTTTCCATTTGTCCATCGTATTCTTATTTTTCTAAATAAATATTTGATTGTAATAAGTGTTAATATCTTGACCAGGTAGACAATCCTGGAGGTAGAAAGATGGACAGAAATGGAAGAGGTTCATATGTGAGATGATTAGTCCTGAGTTTATAGAACAAATTAAAAACTGAATAAATGAATTTTTTTCTGAGAGACTGAGAAGTTAAAAATAATTGAGTTAAAATTGGAATAACCTATCAAAAGTAAAAGGTAAATGTTTACATTTAAGTATTTAAAACCTCTATTATTAAGTTTCTCAACTACCACTATTAATTTTATGGTTGCTATTTGTATTCTAATCACAACTTTTTTTCCCTTAGGTGGTATCATGGAAAACTTGATAGAACTATAGCAGAAGAACGCCTAAGGCAGGCAGGGAAGTCGGGCAGTTACCTTATAAGAGAGAGTGATCGGAGGCCAGGATCCTTTGTACTTTCATTTCTTAGCCAGACAAATGTTGTCAACCATTTTAGGTAAGTCTTTATTTCTAATATGAGGCTAAATAATATAGTTACTTTGCTGTAGTGTTCTTAAATACACCTGCTTTAATAAAGGTGAATGTTTCAGTGATATTTAAGTGATGGGGTAAGTGATTTTCAGTTTTCAATTATGTGATTTAATCAGATGATTATAGAGTAGATACTGAATGCATGCTTTTTTTGTTTAAAAACAATATAATTGGGCATTGTGCTAATCTCAAATATAATGATCACTGTTAAAGTATAAAGAATTATGAAGAAACTTTGGTTAAGCAGAAATAAAGGAAATGTATATTTTTAGACTACAGAGTAACAAAATATAGGAAACAAAGTAAAGATGTGTGCCCTTTAATTCATTTTTGCTTCACTGTTCTGAAATTCTTTGCAAACATTCATGTCAAAGGTATGTAGATTTTCAAGTACAGATATCAAAGTTTACATAAATACACATACCTATATTATTGTCTTCAATTTCATTTTTATGGGAGACATTGAAAAAAATCATTTTTGCCTGTAATGTTAACTGATAAAATGTTTGTATGTTCTTGACTTTCACATTTTAAAATAAGTTTTAAGAGTACTTTATACCACACGTCGAATGTGAAATTATTATAATACTCTAAATATTTTGAGATCTGTAAGCTACTTTTAGCCAGAGAAAACTTACTAATGTTGCTATTTAGTCTTAAATATGAAGAGTGAGCAGAGTATCTGAAGATAGACTTATAAATATTGCAATGAAGAATGTAATGGGGTTTGTAAGTCAGATATGTATTTCATATCTATCACATGTATGCATATATATTTTTAGAAGAAATAACCTCAGGTAAATTTGCATTGGCAGATATTAATAAGTGGTATTTTAATACAAGGATATAGTAAAGGAAAAGAGTATAAAAATTAGGGAGTTTAATTTCTTTAGAACTTGGTGTTCAAAATTGGCTCTAAAGGTTTTTGTTATACTGTATTTTTTTCCTGTACAAATAGGATTATTGCTATGTGTGGAGATTACTACATTGGTGGAAGACGTTTTTCTTCACTGTCAGACTTAATAGGCTATTACAGTCATGTTTCCTGTTTGCTTAAAGGAGAAAAATTGCTTTATCCAGTTGCACCACCAGAGGCAAGTAAAACTTAAATAAAAATATTTTTCAGAAATTTATTATTTCACTTTACTATGAGGTTAGCTCTTACTCAGTTTCTTATGGTATTTATTATAAATCAAGAAATATTGTTTTAAATTTTAATTCTGGTTGTACTGTCAGCAAAACTGATATCGTCTTCAAAAAATTTTTTTCAGTAATTTTGTATTTAAGTTGCTAGATTTTTTTTTTTTATAATACTGTATGGTGATAGCTTAACATATTTTTAAGTGAGTGAGCAGTAATGACTGATAGCATAGTGCTAATCAGTTGCTGCAAGATTCTGAAACGCCTTCTACATCATCAGAGAAAGATTAATTTATATGTTCCATGTAGTTCATTTAAAATTAAATGGCTACTCATATTACTTGGTAAAAACATTGGTTATACAGTTAAAATAATTTCTATAAAAAAAAAAACAGAAACAAGACAATATTTCTAGGCTTTGAGTATTTAGAACCTTACTAAAAACGATTTGAATGATCCTGTGTTCATAATGAGGATTTTTATTGGTTTGAACTTTATGTGGATATACCTGATTTGACTTTAACATAAAAAGATTATTTATCTTTTGTAAATCTTTTTTCTTTTCTTATAATTCCTAGCCAGTAGAAGATAGAAGGCGTGTTCGAGCCATTCTACCTTACACAAAGGTTCCAGACACTGATGAAATAAGGTATTTTAGAATGTATTCTCATTTATAGGCATTTGAAATAGGCATTTGACAGACTTCGAAAACTTACCACTCTTGGACTGGAAGGTCTTGGACTTTGAGGAAATAGCATGCAGCAGGGTGAAAGTACCTTTAATATTGAGTTCATCGTTCCTGTACTCCTGTGTTTGGCTTATTTGTTCAGAATATGGATTTGGATCAGAGTGGCCACAGTGAAGATGACAGGTGAAATAAATTCAGATTTTATTAGACTCTCTGACAAAGTAAGGATAATTGTTATATTCTGTACTCTATTTTTATTACTACATGGCATTTATGTCTCAACTGTAATTTGTACTTAAATGATGACTAACTTCTATTTTACATGATGGGTGAATAGTTCAAGTGTGGCATAGAACTACAGAACATAATTTTTAAAAATTATTTTTATATAATTTGATTTATATATAACTTGTTTTTATTATTTTCATATAATCTGATGTTTGATAATTATCAAATTATCAGTGTCTTTCTACAAGCTACTTTGCAATAGAAAATTTGTTTCTTACTGGTAAAATGTTTACTGATTCTGGTAATACAGCTCACCAAAATCAACAGCAACATTTAAAAAACAGTAACTTTGGGAGGTACTGAAATTTCTGGAAATATGGTATTTTAAAAAATAAAGATTCAAATATCTGGAATCTCCGAATAAGGATTCTATTTTTATATGATTGTCTACAAAATAACAACTTCTCATTTAGTTTTTATCGGCATACCTTTATTTGTGATCTAAGCAGGAAAGGCCAATGAAAGGAAGAGAAGGAATGAAATGTATACAGTAGAGAAGAACAGTGGTGAACTACCAGTTGAGGAATTTTGAATAACTTGTAAATTCCCAGTGTATCTTCTAGAACAGCAGTGCTCAAAGTGTGATCCATGTAACCTTGGGGATCCTTGAGACCCATTTAGAGAATTCATGAGAGCAGAACTGTTTTTCTTTTTCTTTCTCTTTCTTTCTTTCTTTCTTTCTTTCTTTCTTTCTTTCTTCCTTTCTTTCCTTTCTTTCTTTCTTTCTTTCTTTCTTTCTTTCTTTCTTTCTTTCTTTTTCTTTCTTTCTTTCTTCTTTCTTTCAAGATTTTATTTATTTATTTGACAGAGAGAGACACAGCAAGGGAGGGAACACAAGCAGGGGCAGTGGGAGCGGGAAAAGCAGCCTTCCTGCTGAGCAGGGAGCCCGATGCGGGGCTTGATCCCAGGATCCTGGGAGCAGAACTGTTTTCTTAATAAGACTAAGATATAATTTGCCTTTTTCACTGTGACATTTACATTGATGGTACAAAAACAAGAAGCAGTAAAACTTTTAGTGCCTTAGCACAAATCAAGGCAGTGGCAGCAGTGTTCTTCACTGCCACACACTTGGAGGTAAACAGTACAAAACAGTTTCCCCTCAAATTTTTCTTGATGAGACTGTAAAAGGTATTTTACTAAATCTCAACCCTTTTAGCATTCAGTGTGATGCATATCTTTTTAATCTTTCTGTGTGATGAAGAAAACTGGTGAATCTTTAATATTCTGTGTGCTGAAATGGGAAGTACGCGCAAAGTATCTTGGCTGTGTACCACAGGTCCTGGTCTTGAGGAGAGCGGTGTTGAGAGTGGAGCTAGCTTCTGCTTTTGTGTACACCATTTGTACTTAAGACTGGCAGGCAAACCATCCAACTATGGTTATTCAGACTAGAGTATTTGACTTTTTTTTTTTTTTAAGTGAGTCTGTTACGTTATTTCAGGGGAAATAACTGGAGGTATTTGTTGCCAATGACAAAATTTGAGCTTGCAAGCAAAAATGAGAATTTTGGAAACCCTGTATCTGCCGTCAGGAGTTTGACAGCTTCCCACATACTTCCTGATTTTTCTGATGAGATTGGTGGTGATATTAAAGAATGTGATGTTTTGATTGTGTAAGGTGAATTTACATCTGGATGATCTGCATAGCTCAGTGAACCAGTATTTTCTAAATGATCGATGCATGCTGTTAAAGAATTATGCCTGGGTAAAGGTCCCTTCAAAGCACAAGATTGACAAATAGATATTACTGAAATGGGGTACAGAAAGTTCATTGATGGTGTTTTAGATTCCATATTACAACTAACCTTCAAGTACCAATTGTTGAGTTTTTGGTGTAATATCATAGAATATCTATAATTATCTGAGAGGCCATTTAAATACTCATTCCTTTCACAACTACATATTTTTGTGAAGCCAAATTTTTCTTCATATACTTCAAACAAAAAAAAAACTTAAAACAACAGATTGAATAGAGAAAGAGAAGAATCTAGCAGTGTGCAGTTAAGCCAGATGTTGAGATTTACAAAAAATGTAAAACAATATTCTCACAAAACTTGTAAAAATAATAATTTTTTATATTCTTTATGTTACTGTGTGATGGGGTGTATTATTTTTTAAGAAATTAGTAAACACTTAAAACATATTTTAAATTCTAACATGGTAAATATTAATAGATATAATTCATATAAATAAAAGCCTTTTAGGGTATCAGTTTTTAAATATATAAAGGAGTCCTGAGAGACCTTCAAAACTGACAACTACTGGTCTAGGAAGATGAAAATTTAAACAAGATTTGGAATATATAAATTTTAATTTGATCATATAAATATATGCGAATGTATGAGTCCTTAAAAATTTGTATGTATCTTTGAAGTTTTTTTTTTTTAAGGTAAAAACCTCTGAAGATTAATGAGATTTAATAAGGCATTTTAACTCTTTTGGGGAAAAAATGCAAAATAAAGAATCTTTGATTATATTGTTTGTGTTAGTAATAAGCTCTTTATTTCAATTTTTTTTTCATTTTGCACCATATGTTTAGTGTTCTAGCAACAACAGAAGTCAAAATTTAATAAAAAAAATTCTCTTACGACTGCTTTTGACCAAGAAATGAAACTTGTCACTTCTCATTTCTATATTTTTTTTCCATATGTACTCCCATTTTACTCATATATTTTTTTTTTAAATGTAGTTATTTAGGAGATTGGTTCTAGAAAGGAGTAATTTATTTGGTTAAGTAGTAATGTCTGCTGCCAGTCAGCTAGTGAAATATGGTCGCAGTTAACAAGGGTTGTCAAATCAAGATAGAATGCAGTATTACGTGCTAATCTAAATAGAATTCATCTCAAGTGTTGTGTATAAGTTTTTTAGTCTTGAACTTGTCCAAGGAACATTGAAGCTTGAGATATTCTGGAGAAAAACAGTTTTCAAAGTATGAGAAGAGATTTACTTAATGGAACTTGGGGTTTGTGAAAATTTAGACTGAAAGGAAACTTAAAAAATATGCGATAGATGCGGATCTAGAGATAGGGTCAGTAGCAGCAGGCAATCAATCTTGAAACTTTGAACACTGGGAGGCATTCATTCAGGCCTAAAACGAAAAGTTCAGTGAATTACTGCTGTTGTAAAATGGCATCAATATAAGACTAACTTACTCCTGTGATTTTATGGAGGTTGAAAACATATAGATTCTAAGGAAAAGAAACTAGTTTGTGTATGCATCTCTCTACTCAGAAATTGTTAACAGAAAAAACATGCATACATTCTCCTATCCTTTGATACCACTTCAGAGAAAGAATGCTATGTTATATCATGGATGTCTAAGTGAATTAAATGAACATTAATGTTTTTTATGAGAAAAATGTTAATTCTCATAAACATCTGCTGATAAGGCTTATTGTGCTTATTTAAAATAAAGTTTTTCTAAAGTAACTGTATCTTGTGTATGTGTAATGAGTTAATTATATTATGATTTTATATCTAACGTACATCTGAAAGAGTAATTACATGGAAGCTTAAATTTTTAAGTTCACTTTTCTTGGAGTTTTACCCTAAAGCCTATAATACATATATAATTACTGTTTATACAGATTCTAATTTGAATTTAAGAGTAATCCAATAATGTAGATAGTGCAGATACCATTATTAAATCCATTTTACACATGAAGAAATAAGATTCAGATTGTTAAGTGTCTTCAGAGTTTTATATTTAGGTGATGCCAGAAACAGGACAAAAATCCAGGGTATATGAGTTTAATTTCTTATATTTTCCAATACCATATTATCTCTGTAGTATGGCACATGATTACTCAAATTTCCATGTTTAAAATTTTAATTCAATTTTAGTAACTTCATAATTGCTATTTTCAGTTTCCTAAAAGGAGATATGTTTATTGTTCATAATGAATTAGAAGATGGATGGATGTGGGTTACAAATCTAAGAACAGACGAACAGGGCCTTATTGTTGAAGACCTAGTGGAAGAGGTGGTAAGTTTTGTTCTTTTCCTCTCACTGTCAGAATTTTAAATATTTTGTACATTTTTGGAACTTTTCCATAATCAGGCGAAATTAGTAATGAAACTTTTTTTTTAATTGAAAACCTCAATTCTTAAGTACAAGGAATTTTTTCATTAAAATGTGTTTACTGTAGTAGATGTTATTTATTTGGAAAGAGCATAACTAAGCTAGCATGTTTGATTCTTTAACTATTGATTTTTTGAAAGTTTTTTTTTCCAGAAAGTTTTCATGAGTTTCTAAGAATTAAAAAAAATTAACATTTGTGCTTATTTGTATCTCTTTTTGTCTTCTTAGTGGTTTTCCTCATAAATGAGGCTATGAAAAAATGATCATGGAATCTGAGTCAAATAGGGTTGTACATGTTTGCTTTCAGAATCTTTATCTCCCAAATATATGTACAATTTTCTAGTAACCTTGGAAAAACATAGTTATATTACACATATATTATCACGTTTCTGCATTTCTAGTATTCCCATTTTCGTTGTCGCTACACAATACAGTCATCAGTCGTCTTGTCACACAGTATAGATAATTGTGCGGTTTTTTGATAGCAGGGCCGCATTCAAGCAGCATTTGCATTTCAGAGATAATACTCAGTATCACTGAATCTTATCAAACATATTACAGTTTTGGAATTCATCTTTCCCCTTTGGATTTGGATTTGTTTTGTAATGGAATGGTTTCCTTTTATCTTTCACAACCCTCAGAGCTACTGTTTTTAAATTATGTCACGAACTTGGTAATATTCTGAAACCTGTGCTTTGATTATTTTCCGGGAAGATAGCAGTGGGGAATATTTTTCTTTGTTATTAATTCTCTTGATTAATAGATATTGATATGTAGAAGTAAAACATACTGAGGAAAAGTGGAGGGCAGTTCAGGAAATGGTATGATACATTGTATACACATAGTTACTTAGTGGAAGAGCTGGGATTAGAACTCCTAATTCCTAGATTAGTGTTTGGTATTTTACAGTAGGGAGAGATGTTTATTTCATATAGGCCAGAAGTGTTCAAACTGAAGAATCTTACTGTGTTGGTTTTACTACAGTAAAACTTTTTTATGTTGGATTTTTTTTCCTCCCCGCTATAACCCCCTTCCCCCATTTTTCTGATTATTTAAAGGATTTAGAGTATAGTTTAACCTTTTTCCAGCTCTTGAGATGCTGGGTCAAATTTAATAAGATAAACTTTAAGAAGAAAAGTGAAAGTTATCCAATGAGTACAGGGGGGAAAAAAAGCCCAATTTAACATAAGGACACATGACCTAACATCAATAAAGGGAAAAAAAATAAAAGAACAAGTTAACAAGTCAGTATGAACTGAACAATGTGATGTGGCCGCTAAAAAGGAATATAGTAATACTTTCAATTAATAGTGTAATAGTTCCAAGTTAGAATTAATAAACAATTTTTACTCTAATACTTAAAATAAGTTTTCATACTGATCTTCTTTGGAGCCTAGTGATTCCTTGTAGCTTGAAAAGCCATTTGGAGATTGTCTAGATTTCAGACATTAGGTTGGTGGTTGGATTTAAGGATTTTCCCGCTCTGAAATTCTAATTACTGTTCTCCAAGTACATTTATACTTTTATGCCTTAAATCTAGAATGTAAGCTCTGTGAGGATTTTTGTCTCTGATTCAGTGATGTATCCCCATAGCATAGAATAGTGTCTGACATTAGTAAGCATTCAGCAAATGTTTGTCAAATGAATTTCTTTATGCCTACACTTTCCTGATACTCCTGCCCTGCTAGACTACTACCATGTAAAATTTAATTCATCTTTATCAATTCAGCTCAGATGCTGTCCCTGTTTTCACAGAGGATTTATGGCTTTCTTAGGCTAAATTGTTTCCTCTTGTGTTTCTATAGCACCTTGTTAATTCTGTATTTTATTACATTGTATAAAATTAGTTTATGGTGTAAACCTGTTCTGTAGAGATTAGCTCTTTTTGGGCAATGATGCATTTTGTTTTTGTGTAAATTTTTTTTTTTTTTTTTAGCATACTGCTTTGTTTTATAGTAGACATTCAGTGGGTGTTTGATTTTAGTTTGGTTAGGTATTTGATGAGTAAGGAACAAATTGAGAGAGGTAAATCCATGTATAGATAGACCATTTTTCTTCATTATTCAATGAAAACCTGGTGCCAGGTACCCAGTTTTGCTGGGTACTAGGAGTATAGTTCAATAAATATTCAGTGAAAATTTTATGCCCAGCATTGTGCTAGTGGTTATGGTGGTGGTTGGGTGTTAACAAAGAAAAGTTAAGATCTTAAGGTGCTTATGGCCACTATTAAGGAATGAATAACACCGGTGTGTCTTAAATAATAGGCATGACAAATAGAGTAAGGTAAAGTTCAAAAGATGATAAAAGAAGGATGTCTTTTCTATTCAAAGTAGAATTTTGTATTTATGTTTTAGGGACTCAGTATTTTACTGAGGACTGGTATTTGAAGAAGATCCTGTCTGGATAGTTTAGGTTAACAAACAGGTAGGAAGCAGTGAGTGGAAAGGACATTCTGAGTTAAAAAGAACAAGGCAGTGGTGTTGAGAATATAGATAAGCAAATTGGTAGTTATGTGGGTATATTGTATAGATACCTAAAGAGAATTGGTAGTACTAGATAGGAAATGTAGACTTGAATGATATGAAAAAGGATTTAGATTTTATCAAAGGACGAATTTGTAGGGAGAAGAGAGGTATTAAAGGTTTGGTTTTTAAATTTTGTTTCTTTTTGTTTGGTTTGGTGTTTCTTAGCGCAGGAGAAAGTTGCAGTTGAAAATGATGAGTCCAGATCGGAATGGTGAAGTGATGGGGTGGGACAGGGCACAGAGGTAATTAAACTCACTGGGCTGTGGTAATAGTTTGAGAAAAGGGAGGAAAAGGGCCTGAATTACAGTAATCACAACAAGAGGAGAAGAGTAGTAACAGTAAGGGAGAGAGTTTTAGGAAGACGTTTCTTGAACTGATACATCTTTTCTTGTATATGCATAAGTAAATATGAGGGACAGGGCAGAGATGTGTTTGAAGATGTGATTTTTATTAATTTTAATAAAAATAGATTAGTAGTTAAAATTATATAAAATACTGTCTTAATGTCTTACCCTTTAGGGCCGGGAAGAAGATCCACATGAAGGCAAAATGTGAGTTTGTGTTAATTACTAAAAGGAAAAAGAAAATACGTTTATAAACCTACAAATTGGAAAACTTAGGCCAAAATTTATTTTAAAAGAAAACTGCTACTTTTGGGGCTGTCCTAAGAATTGTTTTTATTTGCTCAGGAACTGATATGTTAATATTTTCTTTAGGATCTAATGATAGTCTTATTTTTAAATAATGAAGGTGTCTTTTATTTATATGAAACTCTTCTATCACTAAACTAAAGGTTTTTCTATGAACATTAACAGTATGAATGTCATGATTCCTCATATTTTTCTTTACTTTCCTACTGATACATTTATAGCATTTCTTGTTTTTGTAACCAACATCTTTTAGATATGTTGTGTTTCAGTTTTTTTGTTTGGGGTGGTTGTGTATGTGTGAGAGAGAGAGAGAGACAACTTTTCTCCAACATCAGGGTTCTTTTTTTTTTCTAAAGATTTTATTTATTCATTTGACAGAGAGAGAGAGAGCATAAGCAGGAGGAGCAGCAGACAGAGGGAAAGGGAGAAGCTGTAGGGCTGGATCCCAGGACCCTGGGATCATGACCTGAGCTGAAGGCAGACGCTTAACCAACTGAGCCACCCAGGCGCCCCAACAGGGTTCTTTACCATATTTACAAGATTCTGCAAGGCCCTTCTTTTCGTAATCTTTTCATGCTGATTTTAAGTATCTTGTAAGGGCTAATTCAAAGACCAGGTATTACTGTATGTTTTATTTGCCACAGTCTTCTCATATTTCAGAAATGTTAGCTGTTAGCAATAATCTCCTATGGGAAATTTACTCTAATTTTGTTTTTGTCCTTGGAGATCTTTTTTAGTGTCCTGCTCATCCCTCATTTGTTTGTTTTTTTTTAATTTGGTCATTTGAGAGAGAGAGAGCACAAGCAGTGGGGAGAGGCAGAGGGAGAGAGAAAGGGAGAAGCAGATTTTCTGCTGAGCAGGGAGCCCGATGCGGGGCTTGATCCCAGGACCCTGAGATCATGACCTGAGCCGAAGGCAGACGCTTAACGACTGAGCCACCCAGGCCCCCCCGCCCCCCAATTATTTGTATATGAATTTTCTTCTGAAGATGTTAACTCTCAATCCCAATTCTATTTTACTTATGATTTTAATAGAAACTCTTCATCTTTTGATCTCTTTTCACTGGAACATTTTTTTCTTACCATCCTGTCAGAATTTACGAATGGAAGCAACTTGCCTCTCAAGTGGTTGCTTATTCTGTTTTCTAACCGTTAGAACACAAAAACGTGAAGCTGAATACTCTCAGTAAACCTTGTTTAGTTCCCCACCCTTCCTCAGGTGGAACATATGAGATGTTTTCTGAGTTCGTTTTCCTTATTGTTCTATGTAGCTGTGTAACTGTAAAATAGGCTCCATGAGTGAGACCGTACCTTGTTGATTGTATTAGTGTGAAGTCTTCCCACTACCTACATCAGATTACAAATTCTAAATAAGGTGTGCCCTTGAAAAGAATATGTATTCATTGTTTTGGGGTGCAGTGTTCTGTATATATATCTGTTCCATCTAGTGTAATGTGTCATTCAAAACCACTTTTTCCTTGTTGGATTTTTTTTATCTGGATGATCCATCCATTGATGTAAGTGGGATGTTTGTCTCCTACTGTTACTGTATTCCTTGTCAATTTCTTCCTTTATGTCTGTTAATAGCTGCTCTCTGTATTTAGGTGCTCCCATGTTGGGTGCATAGATATTTGTAATTGTTATATCCTCTTGTTGGATTGTTCCTTTTATCATTTTATAATGTCCTTCTTTTCTCTTGTCACAGTCTTTGTTTTTAAAGCCTATTTTGTCTGATATAAGTACTGCTACCCCAGCTTTCTTTTCACTTCCGTTTGCCTGGTAAATGTTTTTTTGTCCCTTCACTTTCAGTCTGCATGTGTCTTTAGGTCTGAAGTGAGTCTCTTGTAGGCGGTGTATGGATGGGTCTTGCTTTTTGTTTTGTTTTGTTTTAGTCTTGTAGTACTTTTACTTTCCAAGTTGTTTTTAAGCCACTATCAAAACTAATAGAGTAGATCCCAAGAATTTGTGGCAAAGTGATGGAGGGATGATCTGGAGTTGTCAGGCTGGTATTAAGAGGTGTTAATCAGCAAGATAGGTAATTGTCCTTCAGGTAAATGAGAGGAGATTTTAAGAAATTTAATTACTAATAGTTTTTAAAATCAGGTGTGTCATTTTATTCTAAGGTAAAATTTAAATACTTTATTAAATGCAGTGGATCTTGACTATAATGCCATTTATAATTTCTAAATGCTTATTTTAAGTATACAGAAACTGAAATACTCTAGCCATCTAATTTGTTATGGCATTAGCTCAAATAGAATTAGGAATGCTAAGTCATTTTATTTCAGTCCTTGATGCTGATACCTACTCTGTCATCACTCAGTCTTACTTTCTGACTTTAAGGAAAGTATTAATCAGCCATTCCATTTTCTTTCAAGAGAGAATTTACCTCCTATTATAGGGAAATTTCATTTTGAGAGTAATGTGAGGAGAATTCATTTACTTTTTTTTTCTGGATAATTCTGTAGTGGGCTCTACCTGTACTACCCTTCCCTCCTAATACAAAGAAAAGAGAACACTAGCTATGGTGTAAACATGTAACAGTTTCTCATTATCAGAATTAAAATCATTACTGCCTTTGTATTGTTAATTAATATGGAAGTTATAGTTCATATCAGTCCCTTATTTTTCTATATTTTGTTGAAATTATGTATGTTTACAAAGCACAATAACATAAATGTAAAAGGAATGAGATAATTTGATCAATTGTATTTGCTTTTATTTCATTATATCAGCTTGAATTAAACTTGTGCTGGTTGTTTAGTTTTGATTGTATAACAGCAAAAAGGACTTCAGATTTACATATTTAATTTGTTCTCTTTTTAAGATGGTTCCATGGGAAAATTTCCAAACAAGAAGCTTATAATTTACTAATGACAGGTACTTGTATATTCACTCTTTATTTAAAAACAGACCATTTATCATCCATTTGCCTTTAGCACTCATTTGATATTTAAACATACTGTAAATTCTTGCATACCACAGAGAAACTGCTATATTTGTTATCTGGTGTTTTTTAGTTGAACACATACATGCAGTATAAAATTCAGTGAAGTGTGTTTCTTTCTGTCCCAGTCCTATTCTCTTCCCTGCAAGCAGCACCAGATTTGAGTTGTTTTCCTGTATTTTTATAAGTTTTCAGTGTCTGTGTTATCTCCCTTCCTTGCCCCTAAACATACCCCTACACACGCACACTCATAGGAACATGCAACATGCTTTTTTCATGTTAGGATATATTTTGGGAGATCATTCTATATCTGCTTATATAAGTTTTCATTCTTTTGAATGACCATAAGCTTCTGTTATATAAAAGCCATAATTTATTATCGATATTTAGAATAATATTGTGTAGTTTTTATTTTTTTGCTGTTCGGATGCAGGAAATGTTCTAGCATTTATCTTTGTGCACTTGTGAAATTATAGAATTGGGCCTTATTTAAAATATATTCATTTTAACATTTTTTAAAAGTTTTTATAGAGATACGCAAAGTAAAAATTGACTTGTATTGTGGGTTTATTATTTAAACTAAAAACCATCCTGTCATCATTTATCGTAACATTTAAGACAGAATTAATTTAACTACTAAATATCTTTTTCGTAAACCATACATAATAAGGATTTGACACAAGTTTAAGACATAATCTGTAATGTAGAAATCTTAGTTCTTTAAAAACAACCAGTGTTTGATAGTTTTTGTATATGGTGAGTAAACTACTGATTATTAAAGATGTTTTCTGAATTACTGTTTCGAACTGTAGGCATTGGAGTTTAATGTAATAAATACTTGGCTCTTTTGAAAGATTTAAGGGAGTTTTAGAAGTGTTCAATTTTATTGTGAGCATGTAGACTAAGTAGGTTAAAAATAAGGAACATCATGATGCAAATGGTAGTAATAGAGACCAGATGCTCAACCAAAATGACATGCTATCAGCTTTGAGGGTGGGACCAAAATATTTATTTTAGTGAATTTACTGAATTATGAATAGAAGTTTATATTTTTGAACTTGGACCACCAAATACTTGAGGCACTCATTCTTGTTTAATGCATTTCAAGTTGAAAGGGGCCAAACTTAATTTCTCTATGTTACTTTTTATTTTCTTTGGGTCATGTGCTCTTTGAAGAATCTGGTGATTTTCTCCCCTGAAAAGTACACATCAGTGTGTTTTCCTAAAAGCAGTCAAGTTCTGATCTTTTCTATGTCATTAGGACTTAAGGAAGAGGAAAAACAAACCATTTTGGTGTTAAGAGTCACTGCCAATTGAAGATATCAAAAAGCCTTCTCTAAAATTAGTGTGAAAACATTTAATATATGATAATTTGTTTCTATATGACTTTCCAGGTACTTACCTATTAAATGAAAGGTGGTGTACATGTATTGATTTTGATAAGGTACACACATATTTCATTTTTGAATCTACCTTTGTAAGCATTGGTACTCTTTTATTACAGTTATTACTTTTTAATGTTTAATGAGAAGCATTGATTAAATGTAGAGTATGCCTAAACAAAATTTACTTTAACTTTTTTCAACTCTTCTTATTAAGAGGATTTACAAATAGAATGTACCCATTTTAGCCAGTGTCCTCTATACCTGTGGTTAGGTTATTCTTCCGAAGTCATGACAGGTAGAGACATTATTAACCAGAAATCACTGCTGCAGACTTATTTTTATGTAATACACACATGCAACATCATGAGTGGTTGTGACTCATAAACTAGAAAGCATAAAGATGTATTAAAATTGTTTTTATTATAAGATAAGTTCCTGGTGAAAATTTACATATGTTTATGATTTTTAAATGTACTTTATAATTAGGTTACTTAACACTATTTTTTATTTGATAATTAGGAAATAAAACTAACAGCTTAATTTTTACAGTTGGCCAAGTATGCAGTTTTCTTGTGAGGCCCTCAGATAATACTCCTGGTGACTATTCACTTTACTTTCGGACCAATGAAAATATTCAGCGATTTAAAATATGTCCAACACCAAACAATCAGTTTATGATGGGAGGCCGATATTATAACAGGTGAGTTGTGAGAAATTTTAGTTACCTTTTACTTTTGGCAAAAATAGTTGAAATTTCAATAACGTACATCAGATTCAAAATTGTATAAAAGTGCCTGACTTTTTAGTATTTAAAATTATAAGGCCTTTAATATAATTTAGTAGTAGTCATGTCCAAGGATTCTTCAGATAGTGTCAAACATGAATATAAGTTAATAACTTATAATTCGTTTTCTTCCAAGATAATTTATATGTTTGTTGATTATATGCAGACTGTTTATAGCAAATTTGCTAAGTCCTTAACTATAGGATAGCAAAACATTTGTTTTAAGAAAAAGAAAATATATTATGTTATTTTATTAGTGAGACATTTTATTTTATTTATTTTTTTTTCAAGATTTTATTTATTTATTTGACAGAGAGTATAAGCAGGGAGAGCAGTAGGCAGAGGGAGAGCGGGGAGCCGATGCAGGGCTCAATCCCAGGACCCTGGGATCATGACCTGAGTCGAAGCCAGATGCTTAACCTCCTGAGGCACCCAGGCACCCCAAGACATTTTAATAGGAAGAAAAAGTTCTTAAAGAGTAAACAGAGACTTATTACAAATGTTTCCCATGTAACTGGGTTGTTCTCAAGTTGATATTTCTTATTTGTAATTATTGGTTCCTACTTCTCATTTTAAAAATTATAGTAAACTTGTTGCTTATCCCAAAGCTCAAAATGAACTTAGTCACTGGAGCAGAAAAATAAGCTAATAGAGAAACCATATGATAGAATCTCAGCTTTTTTTTTTCTTCCTGTATATTAGAAAGAAATCTTTCATTTTTTCCCCCAAATGTAAAGAATTTCCCATACTAGATAACTCTAAGAGTGGCATTGTCTTCCTCTTTTGGAGGCTTTCATAAACTAAAATGATGGCATTTGCCTAATTTAATCCCTTAAATACCACAGCAGTATTTGCCATCCCGTTTAGAATTTCTCTTAATTCCAGCTTGACTTTTGAGGGCATAGAGGTCCAGCAACTGGTTTACCTTAGAAAATGAAAGAAAAAAACCAAGTTGTAATTGCTTGCCAGAAGGCCCATGAACAGTTATGAGACATCAAGTGGAAGATGTGAGTCTAGACATTTGGATCCTTTTGCACATGTCATATTTCAGAAAAGCTGCTTGAGTGGTTTCTACATTAATAGCCCAATCTAGACATCCTCACTGAAAATCTAGCTAGCTGCAATTTGAGCTCTTTATGAAGGTAAATTACTTTTTCCCATTTTCTAGTTTTCTAGGGACTTGGAATATATAAAACTGTAAATTGAAAACATATATTCTTAGCTGAATTGATAAATGTCTATCTGGAAACTTTTAAAGATAAAATAATTTACATAGATTTATTTTCGGAGAAGTTTGTTTACTGACTTAAACTTCCTTATGATATACATTCTGCAAGATGAAAATTCTTCCTACAAAATGGAAGCAGTCGGTAAAATATATAAAGGTTGACTTTTTTATTGATAAAGACCAGAATGAAGCAGGAAGAAATAAGTATTTGAAGTATATTTCTTTCTAAATTATTGCAAAATTATTAGTCTGCTTATAAAATGAAGACTTAAAAAATTTTAAGTGCATGTTAATTTAGTGGGCTGTGATCATTCCCCCCAATTTTTTTCTTTTTTTAAAAAAGACATTTATTTATTTTAGAGAGAGAGCAAGTGTGAGTTGGGGGAGGGGCAGAGGGAGCGACTCTTTCAAGCAGACTCCCCGCCGAGTGTGATGCCCAATGTGGGGCTTGATCTCATGACCCATGAGATCATAATCTGAGCTGAAACCAAGAGTCTGATGCTTAACCAACTGAGTCACGCAGGTGCTCCCCCACCCACAATTTTTTTTTTTTTTATAGATCATTTGATAAAGTTCAGGAGTATTGTTGTTTCTAGTATTATGTTAAAAATTTTTTCCAAAGAAAGCTAGAATTATGTAAATCTGATGCCTGGAAAAAGGCAGTTTTACAGTTGTTTGGAAATATATATTTCAGCATGGAAATATATTCCATTACAGCATTAGTGTCAATAATAAAGTAAATCTTAGAAGATAAACCTTTGTGGGGTGTTTGGCTGACTCAGTTAAGAAGAGCATGCGACTCTTTGTCTCAGAGTTGTGAGTTCAAGCCTCACGTTGGGTGTAGAGATTACTAAGAAAAAATAAATGAACTTAAAAACATACACCTTTGTGATTAACACTTACTGTTTAGATATGTAAGTGTTAAGTTGGATTATTCAATAAATCTATGTAACAGAGCCACACTGTACTGTCTTTTCTCCCCATTAATTCTACATTAGTCTTTTGGTAAAGAGAGGTAGTACTTAAGTGTGTTTCATTTAGAAATTGCTTTGTTGAGACATAACTTTAACATTCCTATATTAAAACTTTTAGAAAAGCAGGAGAAGCATTTAACGGCAAGTATAATTCAGCAAACATTTATTAACTAACTTATTTTGAAATATATTGTACAGACCCCGTGCATATACATTAAAGAAAAAGATATATGAGGTACAAGTCTATGAGAACAGATGGTTGGCTGACTGTGATGAGTTCAGGGCTGTACACATAGATACAGGAGACTCAGTGGAAAGAGAGCAGTTGAGGTAGTGATGAGAAGGGAGAGGGAGGAAGGATTTTGGTCAGACCTTGAAGATTACTAACATTTATCTAGGAGCTTGAACGTTCAAGGAGAGACATGGTTTTATTTATTAAGTATATTACTAAAATGAAAGTATCGGATATAGTATCTCTAGAAACTCACGTTTATTTCACAGATGTATAGTGGACATGTTTTAGTTTTCTGAGATGTAATCTATCTGATTTTGTATTTAAAACTTTCATGGAATGCCTAGGAAATTCTGGGTTGTTGTATCTCCCTTGACTGTTTCTTTAGGTATATCTGGGTACAATATGAACTAAAGTAATTTTTTTAAAAAAACATCTTGAAAGTCCAGCTCATTGGTAAAAATATATCTGATTGGTTGTCACATGCTTTTAAATTTGCTCTTGGGCAGTCTGAACTGTATTCCACAACAGTATCCTATTCTTTCAGCTCATGGACAAGAATTATATTGTAATGCTGAGATGCTCCACTGGATCAGTTGCATTTTACAGTTACTGAGTCAGAAACCTTTGATATTTATTGTTTTTTATAGATTTAATGCCTTTTGCTTTGAAACACACAGTTATCTCTGTGATGGTATCTGTCGTCAAATGTCTTCTTTTCCGATTTTCTTTTAACATTTTTGGATTTATATGTGGTATTACATTTTTCCTTTAAACACTTACAACCCTCCTTGTCTTTTTTAATGTGAATACCTTTTTACTTGTCTCATTTTGCGCCCCCCCCCTTGTGTAAAATGCTGCCTCTGGTATTTAGTTCATATCCATTCATACTTATTTTCATTTATCTTTTCAAGTCTTCTGTTTTGCTATTTTTAACATTATATTTGCTTTAAATTAATTTCGTAGTATAGCAAAGACATTTTATCTTTGGAGACATATATATGTATGTATGTCTGTGTATCTTTGGAGAGAGGGGTGTGCATATGTATATATACACATATGTATCTCTAAAGAATAAAACATATACTTCAGTTCCATCAATAGAAGAACTGTGGAAAAAATCAAGTGGAAGGTTAAACAAGATCTGTTTTGAGAAATGTTTCCTATCTGTCCCTAAAATAGCCATTCCTCCAGTATATTAAAGGGAAGTTTAAAAGTGTAGGATTTAAATATTCAGGACAATAAAATGGCCTACCGATTATACAGATACACTTTTATATTGGAAAACTCATTATGCCATGCCAAATGGCATAATTGTTAAAATATATAATGTCATTTTAATTTCATTTTAGTAAAATTTCCCAGATAGTAAGACATTTTATAGCATTATTTATCTAATTCATCAAAGCTTTCCCTGGGGTAGCGATAATCCTACATGTAAAATTAGCTCCTGGTCTCCTGTTTGTTTCTGCTTTTACTTGCTGTTAATGTGTTTTATTATCTAACTTCATCTGATTGTTTGAAAGCAGAATGTGTGTTTTGATGATAAAAATTCTTAAAATCTACCTGAACTTGCTATATAAATGCCATTTCTCTATCAGTTCTTTCTCAATTCCTCAGAAACACTCTTTAAAAAAAAAAAAAAAGGTAGACTTTTATTCTTTCCTTACTTATACTAACTCTTTGAGTATGTGTATGCAAAATTGGGATCTCTGACTCCAGTATTCTGACCTGTAAATGAATTCTTGCTTTTCTAAAATAATGTGACTATTATAATCATATATATTGATGTATTGGGGTTATATGCTTTTGAAAACACTTGCAAATACATAATCCTTGCTAACAGGGTCTTTGTGTATTTTCAAGATCTGCATTTTTTTATAAGACAAATTATGTCAATGTTAGTAATTTTTATTTTAACAGCATTGGGGACATCATAGATCACTATCGAAAAGAACAGATTGTTGAAGGGTATTATCTTAAGGAACCTGTACCAATGCAGGTCAGTGTTGTTTTTCTTTTCGCAGTAATAAGCATTTTATTTTGAAATGCATTTTTGGTGGTATGTTTTATGCACACATTCATGCATTTAAAATTGGATAAAATTTAAAACTGCCGTTATTCAGATTCTTTTAGAAAGTAAATTGTAAGAGAAACACTTAGTTTTTATTTATGTTGATTCTAGCCTTTGTGGCTTTTTGAGAATAGAAGCAGTGGTGGGACAGAAGCCATGTTATATTGGGTCAAGGAATGAGCTTGTTGGAGGCAAAAGTGGAGACAGCAAGAATATATCACAGCTGGGCTTACATAGGTGAGCTTGGTAAATAAAATAAAAATGAAATCTAAAAGAAGATACAGGCTAAGAGGGGTTTAAACTTTTTCACTGTTTCTTTGGCTATAGGTTTATGGTGAGAGAGTTTTGTGCGTGTCTGTATACTCTGCATAAAGCCGCTAGTAGTGAGGAGAGTGACAGTGGTGGGTGAGATGGGGTAGTGGCAGTACCTGGTGTACAAGGTCCTAGGGAAGGCAAGAGTGGCTAAAATCCACAGCGTAAGAGGAGAGATTGGTCTTGAACAAGAGGGCCTGCTGAATATTAGCTGCTTAATGCATAGGGTATTGCTTAGTTTGTGTATTTCGTATACTTTCTGAAGACTGGTGGGCAAAGTTTGTAGCAGAGGTTAGGCAACAGGTATTTCAAAAGAGTGATTAAGAATTTTCTGGGCGCCTGGGTGGCTCAGGTGGTTGGGCGTCTGCCTTCGGCTCAGGTCATGATCTCAGGGTCCTGGGATCGAGCCCCGCATCGGGCTCCCTGCTCCTTGGGAGCCTGCTTCTCCCTCGGCCCCTCTCTCTGTCTCTCATGAATAAATAAATAAAATCTTTAAAAAAAAAAAAAAGAATTTTCTATGTGGAAAATGGAGGTATTGATACTCCAGGGACATAAAGAAGGGTTTTTGGGTGCCCATCCAAACTTCCACAGTGACTGGTTAAGTCTCTATTCCACAGATTTTCATCCTCCTAACAAGTTAGTTTCAGATGGTTGTACCTGCTATTCATTGCAGTTGCTGAGGTGGGGTATCATTATTCTGATGCTTAATATCAATTCAAGAATCGTCATCATCTTGTCACACTTAATATAGCTTCATTTCCTCACACTTTTCTGGTGGAACGTGTGGTCCACGAGAGCAGGGGTGTTGTGTTGTGTTCTCAGTGCCTAGAGTAGCATCAGTGTTACTGAATGAACGACCACTCTCCAGTAGGAAGCACCTACTTCACCCCTTCTGTGTTATCACTAATGTGTCTTAATCTCATTGTGCTTGTTGCTGTCTCCGTGTCCATCCCTTCCTCTAGTCCTGTCTAAGCACTGCTAGTGTAAGATCCATCTCAAGTTTCACTTTCTCCTTGACACCTTCCTGATAACCGTAGTCAGCCCTGATGTCCCGCTTTTGTTGGCAGCTCTGGCAGACACTGTTCACTATTCTACCCCATAGTAAAACGAACTTTTTTTTTTAAAAGATTTTATTTATTAAATTTGACGGGGGTGGGGGGAGAACACAAGCCGGGGGAGTGGCAGCCAGAGGGAGAGGGAGAAACAGACTCCCTGTTGAGCAGGGAGCCCGATATGAGGCTCGATCCCAGGACCCCGAGATCATGACCTGAGCCGAAGGCAGACGCTTAACGACTGAGCCACCCAGGCGCCCTCCCTCCCTTTTTTTTTCTTTTAATCACATAGTTTGGTACATGTTTTTTAGAAGCACTGCTCAGGGTCTTTTTATTAGGGGCCAGAGGTGCCTTTACCTCCAGATTCTGCCACTGTGTCCCACCGCTATATCCTGAATTCTAATTCACATTGACTAGTAGAGTTAATGATGGTTTTGTTTCAGAAGTCTACAGATTTTATTTGTCTACAAGTTAAGCCATACATCTTGAAATTGTGCTTAGAATTTTTTAAATTTTTTTAGAAAAATTTACTTTTTAGAATAAAAACTCTTTAGCACAATAACTATTATTTTACATTAAAACTTTCATACTTAAGTTATAAGGTTGTTTTAAGAATTACTTCAAATATATAATCTGCCGCACTCCCATGTTGCAGTTTCATAATTCAACAAACCCCAATTGTTGTCATTTGCAAAAGTGCCAATTAATGCTTTGAATACTTCAGAAATAACTGATGCCAATTACAAAGCAATTTGATTACTCCATAAAAACCATTAAATGCTATTTGACGTCTGTTAATTAGGACCTGGAGTAAAAAAGTAGGCTATTGTAGAAGTTTGGGAATCATAATACTTACCTATCCTTCCCAGCAGGATTCTATTACAGAACAGAAAGTGTAATAATAACCTTTTATTAATGGAAAAACTGATTAGCTCACTCCCCCTGAGGTGCATACCCCCATTCAGAGTAAGATGCTGGAATGGAAAGAGCAGTCCTAGGTAGCTCTGTTTACGTTGTGGAGCTAACACGTCTGGAGACAGACGTTAGAAGAGAAGGAGCCTTTTGAAACAATGCAGCCCATAATAAAATAGGCAACACTTTTTAAGCACTGTGTTTTAGACACAGTTCTTACTAGTTTATTTAATTTTCCACAACTTGATGAGGTCGCTGCTATACGATAGGGAAATTGAGATTGGAGAGGGTAATGACTTAGAGCATTGAGTCATCCTTGACTCTTCTTTCTCTCCTATGCTTTGTATCCATACTGTCAGGAACATCATGCTGACTGCCTTCCAAATAAATGTACCACATGACCACTGTTAGACTCTGACTTTGGTCTCCCTGTTTCCACCTTTGCCCCTTAACACTGCACAACAGCCAGAGGGATCCGTTTAAAATGTGAGTCAGATCATTTCACTCCTCTCTTTAATACTTGCACCTGTTCTACATTTCCTTCAGAGTGAAAGCCAAAGTCCTTACAATGACCTTTCAGACCATAGATCTCATCTCTTTGGTCCTCTGAACTCCTCTCTTTCTACCATCCTTCTCTCTCACTTGTCTCCACTCATACTGGCTTCTCTGCTGTTTTTTAAAATATGCCAGTCTCTCTCCTACTTTAGGATCTTTGCTTTAGCTATTGACTCTGCCCAAAATGGTTTTTTTCTTAAATAGCCACGTGTCCCATTATCTTCTTTTGCTCAAAAATTAGCTTCACAATGAGATTGACCCATACACCTCATTTAATACTGCTACTTGCTCTACCCTGTAAAGCACTTACCATTTCTTAACATATAGTATGATTTATGTATTATGTTTATTATCCTTCCCTCATTAGAATGTAAGTTCTTTGAGGATAAGGATCTTGGATTTGTTCACTGATGTATCTCAAGAACTAGAACAGACCCTGGCACTCAACAAACATTTATTGAATTAAATGTACAGGAACATTTAAGACTTCTCCAGAACTGTGTAGAGAGTAGGCCCTAAAGCCTTCCCTTTGTCATCCAGTGATTACTGGAGTTTGGAAAGTTAAGTTCCGTCCTTGGCCATAGTGTCTTCTAATATGTTGGAATCCTTTGGAAGTTGTAGATAAGTATATCAGTCCCTACCCTAATATAATTTAGAAAAGAGTTATGGAGATCATCCTGAAATTAGATATTTAAATCCAAATATTAGTGTAGTTATGTCTTAAAGTACAAACTGCAAATATGCCTCATTCTGTAGCCAATACTAAATATTATCATTATTATTATTATTTTTAAAGATTTTATTTATTTGAGAGCGAGAGAGAGTGAGAGAGAGCATGAGCTGGGGGAAGGCAGATGGAAAGGGAGAGGCAGACTCCCTGCTGAGCAGGGAGCCCAATGCGGGGCTCCATCCCAGGATCCTGGGATTATGACCTGAGCTGAAGGCAGACGCTTAACTGACCGAGCTACCCAGGTGCCCCTAAATATTATCATTTTTGAAATAAAAGACTGATAAGTACAAATCTATATAACCAGGAGAGTAGTCATCGCTATTTATCATCTGGGTCCAGTGTATCCTTTTAAATTTTTTATTTTTAAGTCATTTTATGAATAATTCTTAGAAGTAGGAATAAAGGTATAGTCCAAAAAAGGTTATTAGAAGATGTAATAAGAATTTAAACATAGCAAACTGAAATGTTTTTCCATATTTCCTTGGTTATAAAGGCTTGAAATAAGCAGTTGTTAATCCACTGTCATGCATGGACCTGGAACATAATCCGTCTTGTAAATCCTAATTCCAGATTTCAGATACATCTCTAATTAATTCTTGCTGCATAATTACTCTGGTTATTCTTCCCACACTTTCACTGGCAGAATCCAGTACTGATTCCAGATGTAAATATCTCTCTACTGGGTTTTAGTTTATGATTCTTGCTTTTAGTTCAGGTACTTGAATTATCAAGTGGAATAATTTTGAAAACTTGGAGGCTTATAATTTTGTTGGGAGAGTACAGTCTTCTTTGCTCCATAAGGGTAAAATATTTTTCTGTTTAGATTTTTAAACATCAGTTACAGTGATAAATATGGTGAATTTTAAAATTTCTACATTATGTTTCCTTCTACAACCTTTGGATACAAAGTACCTTTTGTCCACTTACAAATCATATTAAGTAAATCTTGGGTGCACAAACATAAAAATATAAAGAACCCTTATTTCTTTTTAGCAGAACAGGAACAGTCTAGATTCTTGTCGCAAAATACTGCGTGATTGCATCCTTGCTATTAAATGACTGACTAGATAGAAACACCATACGTATTCCCTCCCCTCCACTGCCTAGAAATCCACGTTTACTTAGTGTTTCTTGAGTTTGAGAAAGTTTAAGGATACTGTCATCTGAAGAATTGTAGTCTGAGATTTTTGCTTATCAAAAATCATTTTTATCATCACAGTAGATCACAAAGTGCTGCTGCCTCTTTGCATTCATCTTTTGATTCTTTTAATAATTGTCAAACGTCTTCCTATGTCAATTTTTTTCTCTTTGCCATTAGCAGAAAATCAAGAGTTCTGGGCTGTGTTCAATGAAAGCTAGTAAAAAGATAACATAGATGGGCTTTTATACTTTTTTGAAAGATGCTGCAATACTTGGCAACACAGTTAAAAAAAAAAGGGTGATGCAATAGAGATAGTTTATTTCACTCTTGCATCATCCTGTAAGCTAACGGTTGACAAACTTCTGTAAAGGCCCCGATAATAAATACTGTAGGTTTTGCAGGCCTTCAGTCTCCGTCTCAGCTGCTGAACTCTGCCTCTGTAGTGAGAAGGCAACCACAGACAAAACAGAAAGGAATGAGTGTGGGTGTGTTTTGATAAAACTTTATGTCCAACACCAGGCAGTGGGCGGGATTTGGCGCCTGTGCGTGGTTTGCCAACCCCTGCTCTTTAGCATACTTGAGAAGTAATTGTTGAATAATGATGAAATGATTCCTAGGATGATGAAATGGCAGAATGTTTCAAGAGAGAGGAAAAATACGATTTATGAAAATCTCGTATCTGAGATTTATAAAAGGATCAGATGAACCCATGAGGTCTCTGAGAAAACAGTCACAAAATATTCATCCTAGTAAATAGTAAGAACTGCTCAAAAGAAACTAAAACTGAAATTGAAACCTGTAGATCCCAATGCTAATACCGACGACTGATTTATTTTGGAAAGATCATTATAAAGACACTCTTCTCTTTATATTCGTCCTGACATCAGAATTCTTTTTGTTACTTGGGAGGATTTAGCAGTTAAGACACATGCATCCATTCCTAAAAGTCAGAGTTATGTAAAACCATGCAATAAAAATCACAACGTTATGGGAAGGGGTACAACACTCAAGAACCTCATCAGTAACACGTAAAGATAAGAACCTAATAAAATGACGCATAGTTTTTATATGTGCTAAATGGTTAAGAAATATTTAACTACAACAATAAATATGGCACTTTACCTTAAAAAAGACCTGAAGTTTACTTGTCAAAGAGGCTGTCAGGGTTGTGATTATTGTAAAGTGGTAGAAGGATTATTTGAAATCAGATGGTGTTCTAACACCAGGTGTGGATGGATGGGTGCGGCATATAACGCTTGGTGAATTGAGAGGGTTGTCAGGTATTGGAGGTGTGTTTGTATATTCCCATGCATCTCCTCTGTCAGCTGGGTGCAGTTTTCTGCATTCACCTCGTGCTTCTCACAGACATAACTGCATAAGCAAACAGGAATTGGTTTTATGCTGAAATTGGTTCCCAATTTATCAGTTCTGTTGGGACAAATTCATGTTGTCAGTGTTACTTGCTATAACACAACAAGGCAACGTAACAAAACTGTATTTCTGAGACTTTCTTTGGAAAGCAGAGGATCTCTTAATATATGTTACATTATTTAGAATTTAGCCTTAAAAACATTATTTAAATGTTCTAGACACACACACAACCTGGCTATTAATTAGTAATTTAATAGATTTTATTTAATTTCCATCAAGAATTCATGACATAATTTTAATATTTTTAAAAATTCAGGATCAAGAACAAGTACTCAATGATACAGTGGATGGCAAGGAAATCTATAATACAATTCGTCGAAAAACAAAAGATGCCTTTTATAAAAATATTGTTAAAAAAGGTTATCTTCTAAAAAAGGGTAAGTATTAACTTTAAAGATTCAATTTCAGTATTTTCCGTTAATATTTAGTAGAAACATTGTAAATGTTGGGCACAAATCGTCCCATTGATGTGTTTAATAAGTTGTTTGGTATGAATTATTAATAATTGACCCTTATTTAAAGCTTTTATATTTAAGCATCCTTCAAAATCTAGTCTAGGATAAAGAAGATGTAGTATATATATATATATATATATATATATATATATATATATACACACAATGGAATAATACTCAGCCATCAAAAAATTGAAATCTTGCCATTTGCAACGACATGGTTGGAACCTAGAGGGTATTATGCCAAGCGAAATTAAGTCAATTAGAGAAAAATAATTATCATATGATCTCACTCATATGTGGAATTTAAGAAACAAAACAGGATCATAGGGGAAGGGAGGGAAAAATAAAACAAGATGAAATCAGAGAGGGAGATAAACCATAAGAGACTGTTAATCATAGAAAACAAACAGGGTTGCTGGAGGGGAGGGAGGTGGGGGGATGGAGTAACTGGGAGATGGACATTGAGGAGGTCACGTGATGTAATGAGCACTGGGTATTATATAAGACTGATGAGTCAATGACCTCTGCCTCTGAAACTAATAATATATGTTAATGAATTGAGTTTAAATAAATAAAAAAAATCTAGAGTCTAGGTATATTAAGTCCACATTTTCAAGCAGAGTTTCATGAAACAAGCTTACATATTTCCAAGTATGTCTTTCATTCTTGAGATCAGTTCCAGTGCAGGGTATTTGGTTCTTTGCCCCCTCTCTACCTCATACTTCATTATTATTTTTCTTTTTAAAGAGAGACTTCTAATGACACTTGTCACATTCATTGTTTTGATATTTCTGTTTTATAGATTTGCCTCAATTTAACATTAAGAAATGTTAGGGGGCTGGTTGTTAGGGTGTGGGGTGGAAGAGTAGTTTCTTGTGATTAAAAAAGAATTACTCCTAAGCAAGAATTTTAAAGATTTTATCTTTGTGAAACTTTAAAAGATATAGTTATGGTACCGTTGTCATTTACTTTGTGATTCATTAAAACAAGCAGTATAACAAAAGGCGTTTTTCTACAGATAAATTTAATAGGCATTTTCTCATTTTGTAAGGATTGGTATGTTACTGAAGCTTTGGAATAAAAATGGAATATGATTTTTGTTTTCAGTGACAATAATTTTTATGATTTTAATATATATATATGACTTCATAGTTTATTATTTGGCTAAGGGAAAGCACTTTTCTTTTTTTTTTTTTTAACAGGCAAAGGAAAACGGTGGAAAAACTTATATTTTATCTTAGAGGGCAGTGATGCCCAACTTATTTATTTTGAAAGTGAAAAACGAGCTACCAAACCAAAAGGATTAATAGATCTCAGTGTATGTTCTGTCTATGTTGTTCATGATAGTCTCTTTGGCAGGTAAGAAATTGGTTTCCTGTTTCTTTTTGGAATTGTTTTAATAATAAAATAGTGTGGATATGTTCAGATCATTTTTCAAAGCATAGCCAATGGATTTTGAGAGTCCTAAAATAATCTGAAAATGTCAGATTTACTTTCTAGGGTAATTTGTTTTCCTTATTTATTTTTGACTAACTGGTGCATGAAATTCCACTTTTATATTATATAGAAATCTTTGGAATGACATTTCCTGTAGTAAAACATGACCTGTATATAGCTTGTTTCCTCCGTCCCTTACCACCAGTCTTTTGAGTGACTGACTTTGAGTCTTGTCCTCTTTCCCATTTTATCACATTCTCTCTTAACTCATTGCATCTGATAGTACTGAGTACACTCAGTTGTATTACTAACTTGATAGGCAGGTTCCTAAAAAAAAATTTGACAGTAAGAATCCTAATATAAAAATAATTGCTTCAGTAGGGAAAAGGGGAGTATTTCAGATTTGGAGTCGAAACATTTTTTCTTACATTAATTTCAAAGTTTTTCAAAAAATAAATATAAATGTATAAGCTAAAGGTGAATCCTGATCATCACAAGGCACATCCAACTCTTGATTACTTTTGATTTTTTGATCAGGAACAATGGCCTTTTCTTTACCTTTTACCATCAGTATTATTAATAATCCATTCTAGAGTCTTTATAGATAAACTTACCATTTTTATTACATATTGGTATTAATAAAACACAAGGCAATTAAAAACAAATGTTTTACAACTGTTTTTCTGCTGCAGGATGGCATTTCTACTAAGCAAATCTAGCTTTATCCTGTTGAAGTTCAGGAATCTTCAACACAAATAGCTGTAGAACATACAAAACCTTGTCATTTCTTTTCTCCAGACTGTGTTTAGGACATCACATTGGTGTTATTTGTAATTTTAATAGTCAGTTTTTTTAAATGGTCAAGGTTTGAGAAATGCTGAATTGAACACATAGTTTATCCTTAAAGTAGGGCTTTTTGAAATCTCTGCCAGTGTTTATATTCTGAATCACTAAGAGGGAATTATAATATGAAGTATTTCATGAATCCTTTGACCTTGATAACCACCCCCCCCCCTTTTTTTCCAAACACTTCCTAATATCTCATAAAAAGAGCTTTTCCAAAAAACAAGCAAATATTTTTTGGGTAAGATAGGATTTCCTAAATTTTGTTTTTCCTTCCTTAACAATCTGAGAATCTTGACCTTCGGGTGTGGTTAGATCAGGCCTCTGGCTGCTTTTCTTTTCATCTTTCTGCTCTGCCTGCCTTTGTGTGTACTCAATTATTCCTCACAAAACAGCTTCCTTCATGGTAGCAAAGTGGCATAAGTAGCCAGGGAAGGAAAAACTAAGCATTCCCTCCAGTAATGATTGAAAATCCTGAGAAAGCACTATTGAGCCACCTGTCAATCAGTGTGTAGTCCTGGCTTCCCTGAAGTAGCAAAGGAGTGGGATTACCTTCATAAATGGAGGCCATTGGGTGCCCAAGCCCTGTTGCTGAAGGTGATACCACCGAAATAGTGAGGCTGCTTTGTATTCTCTGTGGGAGAGGGAAATGGATGTTGGGGAGACAACCACACTATTCACCACCAAACATGGTTTATTTGTGCTTTGAATAGCTGCAAGGGGGGAGAGATTTGGGGGGAGAGATTTTGGGGACAAGCTTATTGGAATAAGTAATATGAAATAGGTGGTTCTTAAGCTGAGTCTTGGAAGATGGGTATAAATTCATTTAGATAATTAGATCAGAGCTTTCCCAGCCCGTGTGCCATGAATAGGTTATGGGTGTCCCTTGAGATATTGGTGGTTATAAAAATGTTACTGTAATAAAAATATTAAATGTTTTAAATTTCAACATTTTGTTATTGTAAAATATATAAGGGAGGTCTTCAAAAAATGTAACTTCAGATTTTTTCTAGATATTTAGATTTTTTTTCATTTTACTTCTTTGATTGGCTTTAATGTATAGATAGTTATTTTCCCACCATCAAGGGCAGTTTGGTGATTAAAGCTGGAAAGTCATTAAAGTCACAAGATAAAAACGGTAGCCTTAATTTAAAAATTCAACCTATTAATTAGGCCACTTAAGAAATGTATTGGGAGGGGCGCCTGAGTGGCTCAATTGGTTAAACGACTGCCTTCGGCTCAGGTCATGATCCTGGAGTCCTGGGATCGAGTCCCACATTGGGCTTCCTGTTCAGCAGGGAGACTGCTTCTCCCTCTGACCCTCTGACCCTCCTCCCTCTCATGCTCTCTGTCTCTCATTCTCTCTCTCTCAAATAAAATCTTAAAAAAAAAAAAAAAAAAGATGTATGGGATAACTAAATCCAGTAAATCTTCTCTTCGTCAGCCTAAATATTTTGCACATAAGTTGAGTAAATCAGTGGGGCCAGGCACATTGTGTTGCACCATACCACTAAAGAACTGTAAGTTTTAAATAAAAGTCCCTCCGCCCCTGTAGGTTCCCCTCCCAGTCCCCTCCTTTCCATAGATCTGTTCCTACAGTATCAGATTATACTTGGGAAGCTTGTTAGGAGATCTTGGAATTAATAGCTAAAGCTAAAGCCAAAATGCTTCACACGGAGTTGGAGAATTTGCTTGTTGAGTCAGTCTACATGGAAATTGCCAACTGTATGTTTGAAGCCAAAGAAATAGAAGAGATACTATTTTCAAGTAGTATTAGATTGTGTTCAGATAGTATTATCAGTAAATGCATTGGTGAATCAAATGATAGACTGTATACAGATCCAGAGATTACATTTTTCACTGTACACTGATGAATCTACAAACATTAGAGAAATACTTGGAAGTAAATTGTTGGTCATTCAAGGAAGTACCAAAAGAAGTTATTAAAGATAAAGTATTCAAAACAGTAAATGAATGCTTTGAAACAAAGAGGATACTGTAGAAATAGTATTTAAGTTTATGATCAATGATGACGCTTTATGATAGGAACATTTAAAGGTTTTACATCAAAAATTCATTCTGGAAAATAAGCAATACAGAGAGACTCTTACATGTAAAAGTCTGTTTGTAGACCACAATTCCACATGAAATATTATAAAATGGAGTCTAATAAAATGCAAGCTGCTTCAGTTGCACATGTTTTCAGTTTTATGGGAGGAAATGGGATCAGAATACCACTGTACTGTTTGATACCAGAGTCTGTAAGCTGTCCAAAAGAAGAGTTTTGCTGAAGTTTATGATCTACAAGAAAAAAACTTCTTGGCAAATGATTTGCACTTCACAGATTAGTTGAAGAATGGGTAAACTTCCTCAGAATTAGAAGTACAACACAAAAATATATTAATATGCCCTGACAGCTTATAGATTCAAAGCATAAATTCAACTTTGGAAAAATGAGGTTAAAAATGATTCCGTAGTGATACGTAAAATTTGAATAACAAGAATCTTAAAAGAGTTATTAAGACTAATAAAAGTACATCTGTGTAAATTTGGGTGGGGGGGGAAAGCTGTAACATTATTTTTGACATACTTTCTATGAACAGGCACTAGTGGACCGAAAAACCAGTTTACAGTATCAAAATATCAAAAAGAAAGGTCAATGTTACACTTGCCAATTAAAGAAAATGACTGCTAGAGTTAAAGATCAGGTCTTTTAATGCAGTTTAAAGAGACTGAATTATTCCTGTATGGTTAAGATCAAGAAAGGAGTTTCAGGAAGCAGAAAAGCGGTAAATGTACATTTACCATTTGCTACAGGATCACAGCTTGCTTCTTGTGCAGAGTTTCTTGTTGAAGGTGGCTTTTAAGAATCTGATATTGTATTTAATGATACCAAGTCTAAACCTGGTATGAAAAAGTTATGTTCATGGGAACTAAGGTACAAGTCTTTTATTTTAAAGAACTGAGTTTTTTCCAAAGTATGACAGTTTACCATCATCAACTATATTTTTGAGGGCCTTACTATGCAAGAGTTGGGAAGTACCAAGAAAGAGCAGATCCCAAGAAAAACACAGTCAGCAAAGTATATTTCAAGGAAATGAACAGACCCGTCTGTCAGATGGTAGGACTAATGAAAAATAGGTTGACATCAAATTATATATCATAGAATGCAAATATCATAGTAAGAAAGGGGAAATTGTGGTGAATGCAGTTATCTTTTTCTTTGAAATATATGGCTGGCGCTGAACATTTCTTGCTTTGTGTATGCATAGAACCCAATACACTGACCTACCTGCATTTGAATGAAATGTAATGTGAAAGTTAACAACAGCTCCTTGCAACAGAGGTGAATGGCGTGCTTGCTCTCTGGCATGGTGCAGCAACGTTTGGATAGCATTGCTCATTTGCCTGTTTTCCTGAACGGCTTTAGCTGCACAGCTATGCAATTTTTCCAGATTATTTTCAGTATTAAGAGGTCGCTCTAATTTCTTTCTTTCTTTATATTAAACTTCTAACTTTTAATATTGCTTTACTTTAAATATAATTATTTCAGAAGCACAAGTTGAAAGACATTTCAGTGATAGAGTACCATAGTGAATATTTATGTAGGAATGTTTGTACCTTTTCATAGGCTGAATCTTTCATTGTGGCAGTATTTATTTTCATTTAGGAACAGTGTTTTTGCTGGATATTAAATTTTAGGTTAAGAGTTACTTTCTTTCGGTGTTTCAGAGATTTATTTATTTATATATATATTTATTTATGAGGGAGAGCAAGAGACTAAGGGAATGAGTAGGGGGAGGGGCAGAGGGAGAAGCAGACTCCCTGTGAAGCAGGGAGCCCAATGCAAGGCTCGATCCCAGGGCCCTGGGATCATGACCTGAGCCAAAGGCAGATGCTTAACTGACTGAGCCACCCAAGCGCCCTTCTTTCAGCATTTTAAAGAATGTTTTCTGCTTTCCATCTTTTTCTTTTGTTTCTGATTATTTCTCTTTTAAAGATAATATTTTTTTCTCTTTGAGGTGTACAGTATTTCATCTTTCTCTGGTTGCTTTGAGATTTTTCTTTAGATGTTTAGCAGTTAAACAAAAATGTGCCTACTATAAATTTTCTTTAAAAAACTTTATCCTAATATTTGCAGAGCTTCTTCAGTTTTTAAAAAATTTTTTTTATTCTGTTAATCCCCATACATTACATCATTAGTTTTAGATGTAGTGTTCCATGATTCATTGTTTGTGCATAACACCCAGTGCTCCAAGCAGAATGAGCCCTCCTCAATACCCATCACCAGGCTAACCCATCCTCCCACCCCCCTCCCCTCTAGAACCCTCAGTTTGTTTTTCAGAGTCCATCGTCTCTCATGGTTCGTCAACCCCTCCGATTTCCCCCCCTTCATTCTTCTCCACCTGCTACCTTCTCAGAGCTTCTTCAGTTTGATGCCTGATGTCTTTTGTGAGTTTTAGAAAAGTCTTGGTTACTATCTCTTTAAACAGTTCTTCTGCCACATTTTCTTTCATCTTCTATGATTCATGTTACATGTTATATCTTTTTTAAAGATTTATTTAGAGAGAGAGAGAGGGTAGGGACAGAAGGAGAGGGGGAGAGAGAGAATCTCAAGCAGATTCCCCACTGAGAGCAGAGCATGACACAGGGCTTGATATAACCTGAGCCGAAATCAAGAGTTGGATGCTTCACCAACTGAGCTACCCAGGCATCCCAGCATGTTGTATCTTTTACTAGGTCCCATGTGTCTATTATATAGTTTTCTATGTTTTCCATAATTTTTTTCTTCATGTGCCCTAGGCTGGATATTCTGATTTGTCTTCCAGTTCACTAATACATTCTTCTGCAGTTAAATGCATTTCTTGAGGTCTTAATTTTATTAATTACATTTTTCAATTTAGAGTTTCCATTTGATTCTTTTATAGATGTAATTAGCTGGCAAAATTCTCTATTTTGTTACCTATTTTCTTAAACCTTTTAATTACAGTTACTTGAAAGTTGTATCTAACAATATCTGGATTATATGTAGGTCTTTCCCCTTCATCTGTTTTCTTAGATTGGCTTTTCAGTCGTTTGATCATGATTCCTGTGATATCTACTTATGTTTGACTGAATGGTGGACATTGTATATGAAAAACTGTAGAAGCTATGGATAATGTTATTGCCTCCAGAAAGGACTGTTCTTCTGCCAGATAAGTCCCCTCAGGGATCAAATGGAGGTATTGGTGAAGGCTGTTCTATTTTCTGGTTTGCCCTTATTTTGAAGGCATGGGTAGGGTTTTCAGATGAAAGCCTTCTCTTTTAAAGGCCTTAAAGTCATTTGTCTCTCCTAGCAGTATGAAACTGCTGAATGTGCTGGTTAGTTTCTGGGCCTCTTAGATGCTGCTTCCTTCTGCTAGGCTTCTCAGCTTCTTGCCCTGTGCAGTTTAGGAATTGGCAAATGCATTTGAAAGGAAAAGCTGTGGAGAATTTCAGGCTCTCCTCACTATGATCTTGGCCTCTCAAGTCTTATTGCTCTGGTTGTTCACCAGTGATTTTGAACAGTTGTTTTTTTATTTATATTTCATGGAGCCAGGAAGGCCAGTCTGATTCAATCCACTTTCAGAAGCTGAAATTTCCAATTTGTACTTGTATTATTTTATAGCATTCTCAAAGCATGATAGGATGGTTTTTAAATAAATATTAAGCTTGTACTCTGGGTATTTTGCTGTAGCCTCCTAACACTGAAGTAAAAGATCTAATCTGATTAATGCAAGAAATAGGAAAAACATTTATTGAGTTTTGAGTTTCAAAAACATGAAGGTCTCTTTTTCTTTCTTTCTTTCTTTCCTTTTCTTTCTTTCTTTCCTTTTCTTTCTTTCTTTCTTTTTCTTTCTTTCTTTTCTTTCTTTCTTGATTTTATTTATTTGAGAGAGAGAGAGCACAAGCAGGGTGAAGGGCAGAGGGGGAAGCAGACTCCCTGCTGAGCTGGGAGCCCCATGTGGGACTCGATCCTGGGACTCTGGGATCATGACCTGAGCCGAAGGCAGACGCTCAACTAGCTGAGCCACCCAGGTGCCCCAGCCCTTATTTATTTATTTTTTATTATGTTCAGTCAGCCAACATCATTAGTTTTTGATGTAGTGTTCAACAATTCATTAGTTGCGCATAACACCCAGTGCTCATCACAACACGTGCACCCCTTAACACCCATTATCCGGTTACCCCATCTTCTCACCCCCCTCCCTTCTGAAACCCTCAGGTTGTTTTCTGGAGTCCAGAGTCTCTCATGGTTCGTCTCCCTCTCTGATTTCTTCCCCTTCAGTTTTCCCTCCCTTTCCCCTATGGTCCTCTGTGCTACTCCTTATGTTCTATGTATGGGTGAAACCATATGATAATTGTCTTTCTCTGCTTGACGTATTTCACTTAGCATAATCCCCCCCATTTTCATCCATGTCAATGCAAATGGTGGGTATTCATCCTTTCTGATGACTGAGTAATTTAATTCCATTGTATGTATGTACCACATCTTCTTTATCCATTCATCTGTTGAAGGGCATCTCGGCTCCTTCCACAGTTTGGCTATTGTGGACATTGCTGCTATTAACATTGGGGTGGCCCTTATTAAACATTTTATAATCATTTTCAAGTCTGGTTGGAAATACAACAAACACATCTTCAAAAAAAGGTGTAAACTACTAATGTACTTCCATGTCAGATGAATTCTAGTATGGTGCATACTATTGGAGGACAAGAACAAATATGTACTGTATATCACTGTTGGGTTATTTAATCATCAGAACAGGCATATGTGTGAGCAGATGATGTTTCCATTTTAACAGATGAGGAAAAATGGTCAGTTGTAAAAAAAAAAAAAAATTGAAAATAGATAAAAATAGATTTTAAAAAATCACCCACAGTCTACCTGTGAGAGATAACCACTAAGAACATTTTTGGTCTAAGAACCTGTCTAGTCTTTTTCTAGCACTTATAAATGTATAATATATATTATTATGAAGTAATGAGTTTAGTAACATTTTGCTTTAAAAAGTGTTTAGATTAGCTATATTTAGTTCCAGCTTAAAACATTTTTAAACTTTGAAGGATTGATAAAATTCCAGGGGTGCTGACAAAAAGTTTTTTAGAATATATGCAGCTGATGTTTTCTTTTCAGTAATGATCTGGACAATGGAGTATTGGTTCTCTAAATTGAGAATTAATGTCAATTGATATACATTATATAATTATATGTTGTGATTTTTTTTAAGTTGGTGTGTTTTAGTGCTTTTTGTTAAGCTTCCTAATAACTTTTCTGTTTATATTTTGAAGGCCAAACTGTTTTCAGATAGTGGTTCAGCACTTTAGTGAAGAACATTACATTTTTTACTTTGCAGGAGAAACTCCAGAACAAGCAGAGGTAAGTTAATTGTTTTCTCAACTATTGCAAACCTTTATTTAGCTCATGTTTTCTTTTTAACTAAGAAACTGTTGCATATATGATAAAGTAATAAAAAGGAAGAGTGAAATGTAATCATCTTTTTATTTTAAGGAATGAGAACCCTGATGTGTAAAATTTTTTTTGAAACAAATGCAGGAAAAAAGTCAGTGAAGGGCTATTAGGAATGAAAACTCCATTTTAAACTGACCTTTAAATACTGTATGATGTTGAGTCCAACTGAGAATGCTCATTTAAAATCCTCTCTGCAAAAGGTTATAGAGATTCTCAGTACAATTGAAAGGTAAGCCAGTTAGTTTTGCTAACAAGCATTGTTACTCTTTACTGGTTGAGCTTCATGTCTAAAAATAGAAGTTCAGTCATCAAAAATAAAAGTATTTTAGGAATTTTCTATTTTTCTCTAAGTCTTCATGTGATGTCTACTTTCAGCACTAGGCATTGATCCATGTGCAATGCCCTTCTTAAAACTTTTATTAAATTTTAAGCATTGCTGTGACGAGAGAATGTTTTCCAAAAACTCTTTTTAAAAATACTTTGATTTCTTTGAACCATAATATTTCAGAGGTGTTTACTGGTACAAATACAGTGATACTTCTTCTGCTTATACTCTACGGGAAGAATCTGAAGGTGGTTAAGAGGTCAAAGAAAACAACTTTGTTGTAAATAGAAGATAATTTGCCAACTCTGGATATGAGGCAGAAGCTCTTAAAACTGGATCCTGGCATATGTCCCTGATTCATAAATTATGAAAATATCTTAGACTAGAATTGATGAATGAGCCACATTGTTTTATGGTTCACAATTGAATGTCATGTTTCAAATCTTTGTAAAACATTTCAAATATATATTAACATATAACACACAAAAAACCTTGTTTTGTGGGTATTATACCTAATATTTAGATGAAAAAGTAGAGTTCAAAACATTTAGATAACATATATATATGTGTATATATTTTTAATGCTAGAAATTGAGTTAGGAAAGAAATTTAAACTTCAGTTTCCTGTCCTCCAATTACTTCATCAGGTTCCCTCTTTGTAAATAAAGATGTGTTATATACTTTGATGACATTTCAGTATAAATAGAACATTTTTTTGTTGTATTTATATATAAACTTTACATATTCTTTATTTCCATATACCACTTAAAGTCCAAAAATACCATTGGTATTTCCAGTTTAGTTACTTTGGTAGCCTTTGGGATCTGTGGTTACTCTCTTCTCCTTCTAAAAGCTATGGTAATTGATTAGGTCTTAATTTGTTCTGTAAAGATGTCCTCTAAACATTCAGAGTTCAGACTGAAATAGTGAACAAGCTAAAGACATAACTGAGTAAAGCAGTAGTGCAAAGCTTTGTGGAAATAAGTAAGCCAAAGATTAGATTTATTTTTGATAAACCTAAGATTGTTCTCTCCTTTCTCCAGACCACTAGATAAACATTTAAAAATACAGCTTCAATTTAATTTAATATTAGCCTAAAAATTGTTTTGAATCTAATGTTATGTTTGAAAGGCTTACAGATAACCCAGATCCCCTTACACATTTCTACCTATATCATGGTCTAAGGTAAGATTAGATGCTAGTCATCAAGTCAGTCATCACGTGATCAGTTGGTTTTGCAGTCAATCCTCCTTTCACAAAATAGAACTGCTTAATAACTTCACGTGGATTTTACTTTTTGGCTAATTAATGGTCCCTCATGGCATACTTAAACATTAATTTAGGGATTCAACAGAAATACAATTTTAAGGATGATTATAATTGTTTTGGTCATTGCTTTATTTTATGGAGCCCCCAGTGTATTAAAGTGCAGCATACTCGGAGTATAGAAATGGCAGTCTGGAGCAGGAAAGAACTGCTGAATTTGGAGAAAAAAAAAAAACCCTGATGATTGGAAACTGAATAAACTATTGTATATTTCCTTGACATGCTGTTATTTTTTGTAGGACTGGATGAAAGGTCTGCAGGCATTTTGCAATTTACGGAAAAGTAGCCCAGGGACATCTAATAAACGCCTGCGTCAGGTGAAATTTAATTTTCTTTGATGTCACATTTCGCTTTATTACTTTGCTCTTTATTTCCATCAGAACTGTTTTGGGCTACATTTCAAACACTTCTGAGTTTTTTTTTTTTTAAATTAATTAATTATATTATGTTCATTTAGCCAACATATAGTACATCATTAGTTTTTGTACATATATACAATGGAATATTACTCAGCCATCAGAAGGAGTGAATACCCACCATTTGCATCGACATGGATGGAACTGGAGGGGATTATGCTAAGTGAAATAAGTCAAGCAGAGAAAGACAGTTATTATATGGTTTCACTCATATGTGGAACATAAGGAATAGCACTTCTGAGTTCTTAAGTTTATCTTTTCAGGCATTTTAAAGCCATGCTTCCACTTGGTTCAATAGCAGGAGAAATATTTATGAAAAAGAATGTTCTTTATATACCTGTTGGGTACTTAGTCCATAATGCCATCTTTTGAAAACATACCAAGGATTTTTTTTCTTCTACTTAAAATAACAGTACCAAACCATCAACAACAGAAACCATTCTGTTAGGCGCTTTCATTTGGTTTTTTCTTGAAAGAATTATTTTGGCCTATTTCAAAAAAGTACAACTAAAGGTAATTATTGAAAAGATCATCTGACTTTAAGTATTAATCCAAATAAACTTTTCAGTTTTTCACTTTCTAGTAATTGCTTTGAAGTCTATTATGTAACTGTTACATAGGTTCTTATTTGAACCATAACATGTCATACATGTTCATTTTATAGAGTTAAGCTGGGCTTTCTCTTTCTTTCTAGGTATGTAAAGTCAATATACCCTCCATATCTTTGCTTTTTTTTTTTAATCTGTATTGTTATCCCTAGATAGTTGGAAAAAGTTAAGTAATTTTAATATTCTTGGAGTTTTGAGGAACATTTAGTACAGTATTTATTGACCAAAGTGATTCTTATTTTATTCATGGAAATTTCCAGTAAGCTTTGTGAATTTAATATATTGTTCTATTTTAAGTCGATAAATGGTTAATATTTAGATGACTGTAAGTTATATTTCCTATAACCAAAAGTCTAACTCTTTCCTCAGGGACATTTAATTATATACATAATTGTTGTGTTCTCAGATCATATTTTAACATTTTGTAAGCTATAAAAAATCAGACTGAGTTTTTGCAGATTGTCTTGTGTGAAACTTTAGCTATGAAGTTATCATTTTTAGCTGTAATACAACAGAATAAAAAAATGATTTAATAAAATCATAGCTAACATCTCTTGAGCCCTTTTGCAGGTACTCTCCTGTGTGCTTTTACATGTATTATTTCGAATCTTTACAACAACTTGCAGTGTAGACTTTATCCTAATTTTATATCTGAGGAGGTGAGGGTCAGAGAGGCTGACTTGTCCTACGCCACACAAGTAGTATGTGGCAAGAGGGAAAGAGAACCTGATACTAGAAAGTGAATGATCTAAGTTTTGGCATCAAAACTGACAAATAACCTAGCTTCTTTGGATTTGTATCTTTTTCTGTAAAATGAGAAGGCAGAATCAGTGTTGTAAAAATATTTTCTACTGTGGACGTTTATAGATAAAGCTTCCAGATGAGCTTTATATAACCTACAGGATTTTGATTTGGGTGGGGACAGTTTTTTACTTACGTTAAAATAAAAAATCCTCTTCTCTATTTCCATTTTCTCTGAACTCTTTTTTAGTAAAAATGGTGCATTTCATTAAATTGCTACAAGAATGTAATTGGAGGAACTGCATTTTTTTTGAAAAGAATTATTTTAAATGCTTGAATGTTGTATTTTATATGTCACATAAAAAGGAAAATATAATTACAGGTCATAATGTCTTAAGAAAGGGGAAAAATAAGTCAGTTTTGGGTTTTTTATTTCTTAAATAGTAATTGCTTTTGAAACCTAATGCATAATTCTTGAAATCTGAGGAAACAATTTTTGTGTTTTCTTTAGGTCAGCAGTCTTGTTTTACACATTGAAGAAGCCCATAAACTCCCTGTAAAACATTTTACGAATCCATATTGTAACATCTACCTGAATAGCGTCCAGGTAGCAAAAACTCATGCAAGGGAAGGGCAAAACCCTGTATGGTCAGAAGAGTTTGTCTTCGAGTAAGTCTTATTTTATCATTACATTAAATCTTTTTCTTTTACCCTACTGCATGTTTCTCTCTCTCTCTTTTTTTGTCTCTGTCTCTAAACTACCAGAACAAGGTGCTGAGTCCAGGCATTTTAGAAGTACTTACATTTTTCCCCCTGCTTTTATTAGTGAAGTGCTATGTCCTTGGTTTTTCATGTAGTTATTAATAGGAGTTAGTGTTACTGACAGGTTCAAAAACATTTACTAAGACACACATACAAAATGTTTACAACGGTTTCCAGGGTTTACTTGAGGAGGTTGAAGATAGTAGGAAAAGTATGATTTGCTTGTCTGCATTCCTGTATTCCAACTAATAACACGTTTTGAGTCCAGCATGCATCTTCAGATTGTTTAGTGGCAGAAATAAGGGACTTATTTGATCCTAGAAATAAAAGAATTAGAATTTGATGCCAGGATATTTTGTTAATTCTTTTTCTTTTTGCTCCTCTAGTGATCTTCCTCCTGACATCAACAGATTTGAGATAACTCTTAGTAATAAAACAAAGAAAAGCAAAGATCCTGATATCTGTAAGTTGATACAGAAATTTCTTTGTGAAGTAAAACATGTTTTGTATATTTTTTTAAATTCATAATGAAATGTCTAAAAAAAGTTCAAATAGTATAATTTGACATAGTTTTTTTGTACTTCTAAAAGTTTTGATTGTTGAGGAAGAGTTTCTTTAATAAGAAAAAAGACCAAAATGGCAAAATTGTACATACTGTAAGCTTAAGCCCTTGATATTAAAGTATCTTTCATCTCCCCTTCCCTCCCCAGTGGACAGGAACAAGAGAACAGTAAAAGTGGCCATCTTTCTGTGGTGCTTCCACTATCCCTTCTTTGTACTTTTTAGGTTTTTCCTGTTTTTGTATAGTTTTATATAAGTGGATAAAAGCACTCTATTAAAACTTTTTCTTTAAATTAGTCCACTGTTTATTCATTTCTGGTGAACCTTTTCCGTTCTTGTTCTCAGTAGCACACCTTCTCCCAGCCTGTTGCTGAAAAAGGTGGCAGTGGGATTTAGCAGTTCACATCAGAGTGAATTAGGTTAATACCTTCTTAAAAGGCTTAGGGAAAGAAGTGATATGCATTAAGATAGATCAAAGCCTGAATTTTCCTTACAAAATATTCTGTCATTTCTGTACTATTTAAATGTTTAACATTTTTTTAGTGGTTCCCCATTACTTTTAAGATAAAATCCAAACCCATCGTAAATACAGAAGAAAGGCCCTTTCCTGATCCACTCCTCCACCCTGTTGCTTACATAGCGCATCTTTGGTGTATCCTCTCTCTAGATATACCAGCCTTCTTAGAGCTCTTAAGCAATCCGTGGATTTTAAAAGTGCCCGCCATACCTTCTTTGGACTGTGCTCTCTTTCTTTTTCTCTGCCTTTCTACTTAGCTACACCTCCACATCCTGTTAAATGTCAGCTTAAGGATTACCTGTTTGGAATGGATTTTTCCACGGGCTGAATTACATATTATTTCTCTGTACTTCGGTAGCATTAACCACTGTTAATAGCACTTACCACACTGTACCATGATTGATTTCTTGCCTTACTGTGACCTCCATGCAAGTCAGAGACCATGTCTTAATCACGTCTGTATCCCATGTCCCTGCCTACCATACTCTGGCACAAAATAGGCATTGAGTAAATGAATGAAGTATCAAGTGTATCAAGTATTGAATTTGTGTTACTACTGAAAACTCCTTTAAAGCATTTAACACTATAGAGAAGACAAAATGTCAGGAAAATTTACTGGTATGACGAATTATAGTGTATTCTTTTTAGACAGTAATCATTTGATGTTTTTCTATCAAAGTATTTATGCGCTGCCAGTTGAGCCGGTTACAGAAAGGGCATGCCACAGATGAATGGTTTTTGCTCAGCTCCCATATACCATTAAAAGGTATTGAACCAGGATCTCTGCGTGTCCGAGCACGATATTCTATGGAAAAAATCATGCCAGAAGAAGAGTACAGTGAATTTAAAGAGGTATTAAGTTATTTACCAGTCTATTTTTGATGGAATTAACATTAAAGAAAAGATCTATTAAGTTAAACACAGTAATGTCATAGCTTAATGCACCAGTGGTGGGCGTAGAAGGTTGAAAAGCCTTGCAGTAGTATGATGTTGGTCTTAAGAGAGTATAAATATGTAGGCTATAAACTCATTCTATTTTTAATAAATGTATTCAATAGAACATATTTCTAAATAGAAGAACGTAAGAGAATTCCTGTTCATCTCATTGAGAATGATTAATGCTGTGTACTTTCAGTAATCTTTCTTGATGTCATTTTTAGCTTATACTGCAAAAGGAGCTTCATGTAGTCTATGCTTTATCACATGTATGTGGACAGGACCGAACACTACTGGCTAGCATCCTACTAAAGATTTTTCTTCATGAAAAGCTTGAATCGTTGTTGTTATGTACACTAAATGACAGAGAAATAAGCATGGAAGGTAAAGTATCAATGTCTTGGTGTGATACTTTAAAAAAAAAAAATCTTGCAAATTAAGTTACTCTGTTTTTCCTTCATTAAAAATTAAAGTTGGGATGTCAGTTCTGATCCTTGTGCTGACTAACATTTGGCAGTTTCTGTCATGGTAAATTACTCCATTAGAAGCCATAAGAAACTGACTTTTTTATCCCTATCAATGGCTCATAGTGCTTGATTATTAAGAATAGTTTGGTGTACCTACCATATTCTATTTTACTAATTCATTGCACAAAAGTTAGGTGACAGCTACCTTTTATTTCTAGCTTTTATAGATAGGTAGTTCCCAGGCAATTGAGCTGGACACACAGTGTTTTGTAACAGCTTACAAATTTGTCACAGTTAACCCCTTTCCAGCTAGCACTTTGGCTTAGTAACAGTGCTTGCTTCTAGGTTCCCCAATAAACTATAAAAGCTAAAACTATTTCCTCCTAATCATAGAAAATGTAAAAGACATGGATTTGTCAGGAAAGGTAAAGTGATTGTCCAGATATTATACTGAGATTGTCTTTTTTTGGCAATATTTGTGTTTTTTAGGTCATTAATAGCCATTTTTTTAAGGTAATTTATACTGGGATTTTGTGGTGGTGGTGGTTTTTATTTTTTTTCATTTTCTGCATTTAAAAAAATTGGACGTATAATTGATATACAGTATGCTATTAGTTTCAGGTATGTATCACAGTGATTTGGTATTTTTATACATTACAGAATGATCCCCATGATTTATACCACTACATTATATTCTTATTTGGAAATTAACTCAGAATTTCCAAAGTGTGGGCTCGGTGGATAGGAAAGCTGAATTCTGATCTTATTTTTGGCACTCACTGACTGGCTCTTTGGTCTTAACAAGTCATATAACCATTTTAAGCCTTTGTTTTTTCTTATGAATGTGCCAGTGTCAACACCTCCTTTTGATCTAATGAATAAAGATCTTTGAAGAGATAAGTTTATAGAAATATAGGATGTCATTTATAATCAATACTTCAGTGCTGCATACAAATAAGCATACTTAAATGGCTGTAATGGTTGAGGGAAAAATGAATTCATTTAATTTCTAATCTGATTTCACATTAGTACAATCCTTTATATAAATAATCTTTTAATATAAATATTTATGTAGATGAAGCCACTACTCTATTTCGAGCTACAACACTTGCAAGCACCTTGATGGAGCAGTATATGAAAGCCACTGCTACACAATTTGTTCATCATGCTTTGAAAGACTCTATTTTAAAGATAATGGAAAGCAAGCAGTCTTGCGAGGTACGAATTTCATGTTTTACGTATTTCAGCAAGGAACATATTTTAATAGGTGATGCTTTATAGCTAATTACATTATAAGGAAAGTATATTAGCTTTCTAAAATTATTCATTAGGGCATTTACACGTTTTGTAATACATTTAGAAAAATGTTAGACAAAATAGACTTTTTTAAAAAAGATGTACTTTGAGATTAAAAACCTCAAATTGCACCAGAAATTAATGAAAGTACTTTCTCATTTATCCTACTGTACTAATGATATGATAATGATATGGTATGCTGCTTTCAGAAAGTGTACATAACATAAATTGAAGTTTTTGTTAGAGACTTTGGTTGTATAACCAAGTTACGGTCTATGAAGCACTTCCTGATAATAGTCAGGGGTATCTTGAAGGTTTTGGGGGTAAAAAAGTACAACATAATCCATTCAAAAGCAAATAAAAACATCCTTTTAGGATTATTAAGGTTTCAGTGTAAATTCATAATAAACCATTAAGAGAAAGAGTGGAATCTCACATGGCTCTTCTCTCATTTTATTTTGAAGGTAGAGCAACTACAGAAGGAAGATATGAAATACATTTTTTAGATCTGATACAAAATTAATAAAACAAGGAATTGCTTTTGATATGTACACTGGGAGCTGTCAAATGTTAATTTTGCATTACAGTTGTCAGTTTTTACTAATTAACCTAAAGGGAAGAAATTGAGGATTTAGTGTTGAAAACCTGGGGTAATGCCATAGTTGGCCTAACTGAAAAGAATACAGAAACCAAGCAAGTCTGCAGAGAGTCTGTGGGTACTAGATCAGGCTAGGGAATTCAGACTTACACAGATGAATCTACTCCACTGATTCTAGATCAGAATTCTTAGATTTCGAGGTTCAGTGAACCTTGAGAAAGGTTCATTATTCTGTATACAGCATTCAGAAAAGCCTTTCTATTTTAATCAGTGTTTTTTTTTTCAGATAAATACAATTAAAGATAGATTTTATAATACATGGTGACCATTATTCTCATTTAAATACTCCTAGTATATTTGTTATATTTGTGTATATGTGATCATTAAAGCTGGATTTTTGTCTTCTATTTTAAAAACAAAGTCTAATCCATTTTCTGTGGCTGTAAAAATCTATGGTAAAGCATGGTAAATGAATAAAAGAGAGCTTAAATTAACACTGGTATTAATCCCAGAGCAAATGAAATGTGCTGAATAATCACTGCTTATTGTACAGTTGAGTAATTGGAAATTAATGGTAAATGAGTTCCATAGAGCAAACTACTTAAAAATTCCCATTTATATCTACCCCCAAGACTAAAACAGATTGAAAAATGGAAAAAGAGAACCTTGAAAACAACTGTTTGATAACCTTGATTAATTTGCATTTATCATTGCCAAGATGCATTTATGTTAATTTATTCCTTCTCTTAGTTAAGTCCATCAAAGTTAGAAAAAAATGAAGATGTGAACACTAATTTAGCACACCTACTGAACATACTTTCAGAGCTTGTGGAGAAAATATTCATGGCTTCAGAAATACTTCCACCGTAAGTGGTGAAATTTTAATGTGACAAGAAATTGTGTATCTGCATTTTGAAAAATTCGTATTTCTAAAATGTGTAAGCTTTTCCACTGTCCTAATTAATGTTTTTTACTCTGCACAAGGGTTTTTTAATCTTCCAAAGTGAATTTTATTTAAGGCAAAAGAGTGACTTGAAGAAACCACAGTGGTATAATATTTACATTAAAATAAATACTAAATTATGTTTTTACACAGGCTAACATGTCTGGTTTATACAGTAACTTGGGTAATGAATAGAGACTTATAATCTCAGATTTGAGGAGATCATAAATATCTTGGTTAAATGTATACCAGACAGTTAGTAGCTGCTTAACAGCTTTTAGTTTAAAGTGAACTCACTTATTCGGGTAGAAGTTATCATAAGTCAAAATCCATCTCCCTGGAATCTGAGCTTAGTATTTCCTTTGTATCCTCATTCCAGTACTTTTTCTTCTTATTTTTCATTAATACAGAAGCATTGTTAAAAATGGTAAGATTTCTACCAAAGTAAATGTAAAGAACTAACTAAATGAATTGATGATGAAAACTATTTGTTTTTCTTATCTCTTGCCAAATGTGTCCTTCACTACTTGTAGCAGAGTACTTTTTTGGGGGTCAGAGCCAGTTGCATTAAAATGTATATTTGGCAAATTAAGCTTTTGGCTGCAACGAGATCAGCATTTTCCCTTGCTTTATGTATTGAGATGATTGTGTTGTTTTGGCAGGACACTGAGATATATTTATGGGTGTTTACAGAAATCTGTCCAGCACAAGTGGCCCACAAATACCACCATGAGAACAAGAGTTGTTAGGTAAGGCTCATCAGTCCACTTGTTAAATCACTGTGGATAGCGTGCACTGATAGTCAAGTGGGTAACTGTGAAAATGTGAAGAGTAACAGTATATAATTCAAGACTTTTATGTCAGAACCCTGTTGAGTATTTTCTACTCAGATGGCTACTAAATGTTAACTTTACCATATTTTTTTTGGAAGTTTACTAAGAGATATTTATCTACCTTGTGTGTTTCCTAAAAACCGGAGCACTCATGTATAATCAGTTAACTATTGGGAATTTTTATCTTATAGAAAGAATGAGGTTAAAAGTTACATAACCAGCAAAATTGGTAGCTAACTTTATATAGTACTCTTCATATACACAATACATTACCTACGTGCATATATGCATATACATCCATACAGAGAGAGAAAGAAGAGCGAAGGGGGGGAGAGTGGGAGGAGTGAAAGCGGGATTGATGTGCTGCTAAGAAGGAAGAGCAATAATTGACTGAGTGATGGGTTTGTAGCAGTCTGGGACTCTGGGCTAATCTCCAGCCAGAGCCTCTAGTTCTGAAGCTGGGTTTCAGTGTGCTCGCTGTGCAGTAATTAGGAGGAATTGCTTTGGCAAGTCACAGAATGTTGTACCTTGTATACAGGTACCTTCATTATCACTGTTGTAACTTACTTTTCCAATGAGGAAGCAGATCTGTAGAGGTTAAAATTGTTTGCTTAAGGTTATATAGAAAGGTTGTGCTAAGGCAGAACTAAAGGCCAACCTTCTAAGATCCAGTCAGATCTCTAACACTTTTGTAGGCTTTTGTTAAAATACACCCCAACGTGCTGAAGACAACTGGAAATTCAGTGCAAAAGCATCAGAGAATATAGTGGTCTACTAATAATATTTTATGTAGAATACATACTGCTAGTCATGTTATATCCCATTAAAAAAAGTTAGACAACCACTAAAGACACTAATACCATACAATTGGTTGTGAAAAATGTGTGTCAATCCTGCCTGCAACCTAAGTTTTGGAAAGAGGCTTCTACTCTTTTTGTAGATAAAATTTCTCTTGGTTAGTAATGATAGAACATAAGTATTAAAGAACTGTAGATTCTATATTTCTTTGCTTTAGTAGTGACTGAGAGGAATTAGAATTAGCAGCCTAAGTTTCAGAAAGCACAGTTTTGTGTGTGATGTAAATTAAAGCCTCTGTAAACTGTTTCCAATGAGTATAACTGTTAATCAAACACAGCAGGAATTTCTGCTGTGTGAATTGTCTGACACTACAGGCTTTTTAAGGGGCATTTATGCCCAAGGTGATGATTTCTTTCCCTACTAGTAAGCTTTTAAATATATGTGTAGGTACCTACTGTGCCTTTTAAATTTAAAATCACTTCTAAAAATTCACAGAAAGTAGATTTGCATACTGAAATTCTTTCATGATTAAGTGTTGGTAGGTTATATTTCAGATTCAAACATGTATCAAGATGTTTTCAAGCAAAATTTATGCAAGATTCTTCACAGATTAGTTTAAAAGAGATATTTAAAGAGCTGATGATTATGATTGCAATAAATGCTATATGAGAAGTAACAATCATTTTCTAAGAGTCCAAAAAGTAGTAAACCATCATTAGGTTGGAAAGTAAATGATAAAAGTTGGTTTATCATCTCTGTAATGGAGAAGGTGAAAGGTGAGGTCTTTTCTTTTTTGCCATAAAATCTTTATAGCATTCAATTGTATACATTTTCATTTATCAAGAAGTTACTTTTCTCTAGTAGAATGGATTCTTATTTTTAGGATTCATCAGCAAAATCAGTATAATCAACTTGATTTATAACAGACTTTATTGGGCTATTCTATTTAAGGAATGAGAGAATGTGAGTTTTAGGACCATACAGGCCTGTGTCTCTATAAAAAGGTTTTTTTATACTCCTATAGTATTTCAGAAATTCTTAGTGTTCCTAAGGCTACTGCGTCCTCGAAGTGAGTATATTAAAGAGTTGCCAAGACCGTAAATGTTACAGATACAATTTAAATCTTCCCAAAATAAACTGAAAATTCCAAATTTGGGAAAAGCAAGTAGCGTACGAAGGAGATACATGTTCTTAAAGTAAGATACTTTAGCTTACTATTTTATTGAAGCTGTGTTTGGGCTTTTTTACATCAAAGTTCATGGTTCTACAAGTAGTAAAATTTGTTTATTATTTTTATGTAACATATATAGTAGTTTTCTAAAAAAAAAATTTCCCTCCTATTCAGTGGTTTTGTTTTTCTTCGACTTATCTGTCCTGCCATCCTGAATCCACGGATGTTTAATATCATCTCAGGTAATCAGCTTTCGATAAAATTTTGGAATTAAAAAAATTAGAATAAAATTTGGTATTATTTGGTAAGGTTATTTTTTTCTTTTACATCTGATTTTTTATTATCCAGTTCTAAGACTTGATATAAAACATTCCAAAGCACCTTTTTCTTCTTCCTTCCTTTTGCTACTTTACCTTCTCTTTCTATTTTGCTGCTTTTCTTTCCATCTAGTATCTGAAGCCTGAGGTGGCATGATTAGACACATACCACTTTTCCCCCATCCCTACCTGTGTCTCAGAGTCTCATTATGATGACTTTTTTCAGTCTACAACCTGGCTTTTTCAGTTCGGTAGAGGTTTCTGTGTGCTTTTAGCCCAGGCTAGACCCTGTCACTACCACTGCAAGTTGTATTTTAAGATCAAATTAAAATGATAACTACAGTTGGCAGTAGGTGCTCTGTGAATACTTAACTGTGGGCCATTAGAGATGGAGAGGTTTGTCACCAGTTAGATAATGTTAATTGGCCAGTTTAAACTCCAAAAAACCAGATTTGGTTTTACTTATTGCCCATATGTCCATAAATTATGCAAGGACTTTCAGATGTCATAGGCATCTTTTAAAGAAAGAACAGTGATATTTGTGACTACAAATGTAATAATGAGCCATTAACATGTTAAGAAGGAACCTGAACCATTTTTCTTTTAATAATTAGAAGGTCAAAGTTGTATTTAAAAATACTTTAGACTAAATCTTTTTACCTTATTATATATAGTTATAGTCATCACATTTCTGTCATTATCTTCTATTGGTACCAAAATGGTTAAATCTATGGTTCTATTAAGAATTAAGGGTTTAGAATTCTGCAGAGATTTGTTTATCTGAATGTTGGCCTCCGAACCACTAGGCAGTACTCATTTACAGTTCAGCAGCTTAAGATACACAGAGTACTGTCTAAAATTAGGCAGTCAGATAGACTTATCTATACATTTTTACTGTTAAATATGTAATAGCTGCATATGATTTTCATTTACACCCTTCTATGCATATTCTATAGGGAACTGTTTCCTGACCAATCTTTATTCTATTTTATTCTATAATATTCTATTAAATTGTTTTTTTTCCCCTCAATATAAAGCATAAGCCCCAGACTTAATCACTTTAAAGTGATTTTTTGTAGTCATTGGAGGTTGGGAGTAGGGAATTGCTCAGATTGCAAACTACTAACCTGAGGGGTTGAAATTAGCTTTGTGAACTGTCATGAAGCAGGTGTGTGGATTGACAGTCTTTTTAGCAATAAAGATAAAGCTTTAAGGTACTGTGAAATATCAACCAGTTGAGAATTGCTGAGTCTTGCAGCAGCACCCTTTTCACAAACTAGAAGTATTGATAAGTGTATTTAACTTTCCCCCTTTAACTCAAGTTTTCTTGAATTATACAGGTCATATCATTTCTAAGAATGTCAGTAGTTTTAGCAGTAAAGTGCTAACTTTATACTGCTTTACCTGAGCCCAGTTCTCTCTTACAGATTCCCCGTCTCCTATTGCTGCAAGAACACTGATATTAGTGGCTAAATCTGTGCAGAACTTAGCAAATCTTGTGGAATTTGGAGCTAAGGTAAAAACATTTTGATACTTTAAATGTCGCTTATGAACGAAACCTTGAGATGATAAAACCATAGAATATTATAAAGTTTTCAGTAGTGTCTATTTCATAAACTATTTCATAGTTATATTTTTTGTTGGTATGTGTGTCTTAAAAATATTTTTAAATTTTAATGAAATTTTTAAAACCAGTGTTTTAGCGAGTATAGAAAACTGTATTTTCTATTTCCAACATACTCAAATTGTACTTTTTTTTCTTTTTAAAGATTTCATTTATTTGAGAGAGAGAGCATGAGAGGGGGGAGGGGTCAGAGGGAGCAGCAGACTCTCCGCTGATCAGGGAGACTGATCCGGGACTTGATCCAGGGACTCCAGGATCATGACCTGAGCCGAAGGCAGTCGCTTAACCAACTGAGCCACCCAGGCACCCCATCAAATTCTCCTACTCTTAAATATAAAAATTAGCAAGAATATTTTTAAATGTACTCGAGTCTGTTTTATTATTTATTTCACCATAAACATTTGCTGTAAATAACTTGGACAAGTTCTTAAAACACCCATATGTGATCCCACTGCCTAACGATAAGGATTGTTAATATTCTGGTAGTGATCGTACCGTGTTGCCTGATTTTGTCAATATTGAACAAACTTCTTGCCTGGAAATGTAACTATTTTATTATTCTTAACAATTATTATGTCATCATGTAGCTGTTAAGTACTCTTCTACTCAACATTTAGATGGCTGCCAACTTATCACTGTTAATAAATACTGCTATAACAAGTATCTATATATATTTCCTTTCAAAATTGCCCAGTTATTTCCTTAAACTAATTTGGAGGAAAATTCCTAAATAAGACTTTTTGCTTCCCAGAGCCTTGCCAAAACTCAAGTGAGTATTATTTTGTTTAATTTTTGCCAGCCTGCTAGGCATAATGTTTCTTTGATTTTTTGTGTCTGTTTCTTTGGAATTGATTGATGAGGTCTTTGTCATCTTTTATTTATTGACTTTAAAAGAGCTTGGGTTAATACTAAACATTTTCTGTTTTACAACATAGCACATTTTTAAATAGGCTTAATATTTTAGTATGAAGAGCAATTTATAAGTATAGTATGGCTTAGCTTTTGAATTATCTGAATAGTGAGGCAGGTTGTGAGAAATACGTATTCCTGTTGCAATCTTTAGCATACCGTATTTTAATTATATTTTCTGCTAGATTCTAACCTCTGGGTTGGGCCCATGTTTATTTTTGAATGAATTACAGCTGACCCTTGACACACAGGTTCAAACTGCACGGGTCCACTTACTCATGGTTTTTACACTGTTGTAAATGTATTTTCTCCTATGATTTTAATAATTTCTTTTCTCTAGCATACTCTATTGTAATAATAATAGAATACATGTAACATACAAAATATGTGTCAATCGACTGTTATCAGTAAGGCTTCTGGTCAACAGTAGGTTATCAGTAATGTTTTTGGGGAGTCAAGTTATTTATGGATTTTCAACCACTCATGGTTGGTGCTCTGGGTTTTCTTTTCATCCAGAATTTCTTACTCTTTCATGAAAATATTCCAGTTCTTCGGTATAGCTGTCTGCTTTTATTAGAAGGAAAATTTATATGATTAAATTAATTCTTGTGAACATGCATTACTACTGATGGACATAATTAGATTTATAAGAATCCTTGCTACATATGTGGTGGTTACTGGTGTTTGTTTTTGATGCATATGGTAAATGTTTTGTTTTTATACTTTTAGGAGCCGTATATGGAAGGTGTCAATCCATTTATCAAAAGTAACAAACACCGTATGATCATGTTTTTAGATGAACTTGGGGTATGTATATAATTTTTCAAGTACTTTGAGACCTAAATTTAATATAGCTGAGAGTTAGCTCATTTAAGCAACAACTTAGATTTTTATCCAGAACTTTAAAACAAAACAAAAAAAACGGGCACCTGGGTGGCTCAGTTGGTTAATTAAGCCTCCTTGACTCTTGATCTCAGGCTCGTGAATTCAGGCCCCGCACTGGGCTCAACTTAAGAAAAAAAAAATGCCTATTTTTGTCTACCTTCGTAAACAAATTGATTATAAACATTTATTCTTACACTAAATGGTTTATACCAAGTACTCACTACTGTGGCTTTTGTACTTCTTGTGTTATTTTTTAGTTTCTGTCTTGTTTTTCATTATCCTTTCAGCTGTTGCTGCTTTTACTTAGCTGCTAGTGTATGGGACTTGAAACAAGGTAGATGACCCAGATCTGACCAGGTTAAATAAGTAAATGGACTAGAGAGTGTTCTTGGGGCTTTACTAGGAATAAAATACACGGATTTAGTATTATACTTCATTCAGTGGGACTACCGAGGTCTTATTTGGGCCTTTACAAATAAATTGTGATTATAAAATTAATAGAAATTGTATATATAAATAAAAAAAATTCCCTAAGATCCTGTATTTCTTAGTAAAGTTGAATTTTCTTGCTGTAGATTTACAGTAATGGATTAATTTAAAATATATTACTAATTCAGTTCATATATAAAAACAAAGGTTTATCAAAAAGGTTACCAGTTTAGCCAGGTGTATGGCATTAGGGAATGCTAGGGCAGGAGACTGAGGTGCCCATGTTCTGCCTTAATGTATTCAGATCCAGTTAAAACCACAACCACACCAGTGTGCAGTGAAACTAACCAGCACTTCCTGAGGGCCCCTACTTTGCTACCTCAGGGATAAAAACCATTGTGAAAGAAGTTATTTACAACATAGGTCCATACTTAGAATAAAAGAGAAATACAGGGGCAAATGCTAGATGTCCATGTTTCTTATATATGAACTCAGGGACATTTAGGAGATAAAAATATTTACCACCAAAAAAACACAGCTGGGTCAGCGATTGAAAAAAATTTTTCTATAGTATTATTTAAAGAACTGTGAAAATCATCCAATATTTAAAGCTACCGAGCTTTAACTTAAGCTATTATTTCTAGGTTTTTAGATTCTTCAGATTCATGGTTAGGACTCCATTTATTTTCCATAGTCATGGCTATCTACAGTCCAGCTTTCTTATCACTTTCCTAGTTATGCTTCGCAATGTAGTCTTTTAAACTGCTTAGAATTCCCAGTATTCTACTACTCTTCCTGCCTCTTCATGTTCTTGTATTCCTTTACCACCTGTATAAATCAAATCCTTCTTTCAAGACTCGCTTCAAATATCTCCTTCAGAAGGGCTTTGATGAGCACTAAACCTATCTTGATATCTGTGTTGCTATGATCAGTTTACCTCTGTCTTCTAGAGGGAGAGATTACAAGTTCTCTGAAGGCAAATACTATAGTCTTTTACCTCTATAATCCTTCATTCACTGCATGAATGGATAACTGAGTTAATTAACAAGAATGAACTATATTTCAGGTGTTTGTTCATGCCATAGAAAACTGAGTGTTTTGCAGGTTTTAGGAATGTACAGCAAATTAATTCTCACCATTAGGGAGAAGAGTAGATTTATTCAAGACTACCAGCAATCTGAGTCCATGCTGAATTTTATTCTGAGGCTCAAACTAATATTAGTGTTTACTGCTAATAAAGTACAAAGTTTATTTAATGAACCTTACCTGAAGATACCATAATTAACACTGATCATTTCCACACATTACCGAGTGTTTTGGACATAGTCCACAGATAATTATAAGCCTGACAGGTTCTCCTCACATTTCCATAGTGTAACTTTTATGTATACTGATAAATTTGGACAAACTGTAGCAGCTAAATAATGAAACTTTATCTGAGAGAGTGGAAGAATTTTAAGTTTAGCTTGCATTTAATCCAGATTAGCAGTTACACTGTTTTGTTTTTTATTTTTTTGGTCTATGTGCCAGATCAAAAAAACCCAAAACTCTTAAGAATTTAGGAAGCCCACTTATTTAGAGTAACAGTAATACTGTACAGTATTCTGCCATGCTTTGTTAGAAAATTGGAACCTGGATTTGATGTGAATACTGAGGTCACAGAACCTTTGTTTTACCAGAAATAAATAGCACTGAATGATACATAGCATCTTAGACTCTTAAGAGAAATTTAAGAGATGATGCTAAGAATTCTGTTTGCTATAAGCAATTAGGATATTTTCAGAAGTGAGTATAAAGATTGTATTTCTAAATGTGGTTTTATTCTCTTAAAGAATGTACCTGAACTTCCGGACACTACAGAGCATTCTAGAACTGACCTGTCCCGTGATTTAGCAGCACTGCATGAGATTTGTGTGGCCCATTCAGATGAACTGCGAACGCTCAGCAATGAACGTGGTGCGCAGCAGGTAGGTTTTTGCCAGCCTTCATTAACAGTGATGTTTGATTAGCACTTAAGCAGAATGTCAGCATGAGACTCTGAGAGGTAACTAGCTGAATTATGGTCAACATTGTTATTTTATCAGTTATATTTTTAAGAATCTGAATCCTCCTCCCCAAAGATCTCGGCAGAGAAATAATGGACCCAGACTAAAATTATGTATGTTTGACACTGCACACTGAAAAAACGGTGGTGTTACACACTTCAGTGATGTGTGAAAATGGCAACTGAATTATGAAGTCAGTAGTGATGTGGCTTATCTGACGTACGCAGCGCATGGCCAAGTGACTTGCAAACTCCAGATTCAGAGATTCTGGTGTGTGGCCTTGAAAACTGTCATTTCTGATAAGCTTCTCCTGAATACTGTCACTGTACTGGCCAACCATGTGGCAAGGGCCTTGTAGAAGAGATGAAAATTAAAGCATTGTGTTTATGGATTCTGAGTTTTCTTCGACCAGAGATTCTAAAACCCTCAAGTTTAGATAACCTTCTGGCTCATTAAGCTTCCAATCAATCACTTTAGCAGCTTAGGCAGAGTATGTGCCACTGGCCTACTTACATGTCCACGGTATATGTAATGCCTTCCAGCTACACTGGGACTGAGTTTGTTATGATTTGCCTTAAATTAAAAATAAAATTCTTATTGGAGAATTTGGCCTAATTAATTTTAGGCCCAGTGTAGTCCTTTTTCTTCCATGATACTTGATAGTGTTCACTGGGCTGCAAGCTGATTGCTCTTCTGTGATCTTACAGGGCTATAAGTAGATACGAAAATGGCAAATAAATGAAATTCTATTTAGTGTACAAAAATTGTATCTTGACCAAAAATGCTGAGTCAAGGACTGAATAGAAACGTTCACAATTTTATGCTTTGAGTACAATGGTTAGTATTATTTTATGAATTCCTTTGAATTGATGTGGCTTTTTATAAAATCCAGGGTTCCTAAAGTTTCTGACCAAACTTTCATTCATTTATTAATTATTTTCATAACTTTCTCCTTGTTTAGCATGTACTGAAAAAGCTTCTGGCTATAACAGAACTGCTTCAACAAAAACAAAACCAGTATACAAAAACTAACGATGTCAGGTAGCAGCCTTTGCCCAGGTGTCCTGCTTGGATTCAGCATGCCCAACACGGTAATTCATATCAGTATAATGTCTCCTTTGCTCTTGCCAAAAAATAGCACACCTTTCCACATTCCAGTGATGTGTGAGCTATGCAAACAAAATCCAAGATTCTGCTGGTGAGTAAATGTGCCAGCAGCTTTGTAAGCTATCTGTGCAGGAAATTTGCACTTTTTCCACATATGGAATCAATCTTTACCAACTTCTGACTGAGCCTTGGTGTACAGATCACCTTTCACACAACAAAACCTTGAACTTGGAAAGTATATTTTCAATACATCCAATTGCCAAAGTTTTGCTGTCTTGGAAAAAGAACTATGGAATCAACTGACAAGAAAAAGGATTCTGTTGACAATTGAGTATAACTGGATTGCTGACTAACTTCCTCCTGATTAGGAATACGACCGTTTGACTGTTCAATGACTATTTGTATTTACAGTTTCCAGAGTCTGCCACTATAATAGGAACAATCTTTGCTGTATACTTTTTAAAAATACTGTGCTATTTCTCTTGCTGGAACTGTTGAAAGAAAATATATAGAATGGATCTATTGCTCATCAGCTTTATTTTTTAAACATACCACTTATTTTGTTGGAATTGTCAAAGACTGTATTTAGATCTCATGATGCTTTCGTTAAATGTTTACAACAGTAAATAGTATGAATTCAATAAATATTATTGGTCGTTGTACTGATCAATGCATGTTACCCATTCTATAGATTACCAATTTATGTGTCTAAAAATATCTGGAATGCTTTTGTTGAAAGTACTCATTTCCAAATTGATTTTTTTTACACAGCTATCCATCTTTGAACTTCTGACTACTTGTTCTATCTGCTGCATATTTAGTTTGTATAGTTTTATTGCTTCTGTATATGTATTTTTGTGAGGTATTCACAAAGGTTTAAGTTAAAATAAAGCCAAGGGATATCTTGAATAATTGATTACTTCTGTCTAAATACAGCTAAGCCTTCAATTTCATTATTTTCCTCCTCCTCGGGGGGGGGGGGGGGGGGG